>NC_137696.1:77405112-77707750 GCF_964034855.1 Anser brachyrhynchus | reverse complement strand
AAACCAGACACTAATTTAGAAATTACTTGTGGCTCAACTTTTTCTACCATAAAATGGGAGACAATATCTTATTTTCTCAGTGAGATTTGCTTAGTTAAGCATACAGACCAGGATATGAGTGAGGTGATTTCTGAAGATCATTCCCTCCCTCACACCTCTCCTCTCCTCTCCTCTCCTCTCTCCTCTCCTCTCCTCTCCTCTCCTCTCCTCTCCTCTCCTCTCCTCTCCTCTCCTCTCCTCTCCTCTCCTCTCCTCTCCTCTCCTCTCCTCTCCTCTCCTCTCCTCTCCTCTCCTCTCCTCTCCTCTCCTCTCCTCTCCTCTCCTCTCCTCTCCTCTCCCTCTCCTCTCCTCTCCTCTCCTCTCCTCTCCTCTCCTCTCCTCTCCTCTCCTCTCCTCTCCTCTCCTCTCCTCTCCTCTCCTCTCCTCTCCTCTCCTCTCCTCTCTCCTCTCCTCTCCTCTCCTCTCCTCTCCTCTCCTCTCCTCTCCTCTCCTCTCCTCTCTCTCTCTCTCCTCTCCTCTCCTCTCCTCTCCTCTCCTCTCCTCTCCTCTCCTCTCCTCTCCTCTCCTCTCCTCTCCTCTCCTCTCCTCTCCTCTCCTCTCCTCTCCTCTCTCTCTCCTCTCCTCTCCACATAATTTTTCACCTAGTCAACATTTTTTTCTTGTTCACGTTGGTTTCACTGAACTTCCATTACAATTACTCCAATATAGTGGAAGCAAAATTTGGCCAGCCCCCAATATTTTTCACCGTTAATTAAAATCTTCCCTAATTTGTCTTGTTTTCCTCTATGACAATTTGCCTTTGCCTCAAGTAAATCACATGTGAACCGTATGAGCTGAAGCAATTTCTTAATGACTTGATTCTTGATGAGGACTCTGTGTGCCTTGTAAAACGCACTAATTTTAAAAAAGTAATCAGATAATTACAAAATGGAAGGGGGGAAATCTACGCAAAGCTCCAATCAAAAAAAAAAAGATACCTAACACTTTGATACGGCTGAGCTAATTTCACAAAATGGTAACTAGAGATGTTGTGCCTTAGGTGTCACATACACCAGTCATCAGAGGAACCAGTTAGGTTCCAGGGGGGAAGGTTGTGGTTCATATGCAAATACAGATTCTGAACAGAAGGAAATAACTTCTTAGGAAACCAAGAGGGGTTTCTAACTAAGGCATAAGGTATATTGAACAGTCCTTTTTCTAGCACCAGACCCCCATTTTGAAATCCCTGTCATTAGGGTAGACAAACGAGGACAGATTAGACTCCACTCAGCTCCAGCTGAGGGGAGGGATGGGGTAGGCCCAGGGGTTACACAGGCCTTAGGCAGCCACCTTTAGGAAGGCAGCAGCCCCAGATCAGCATGCTGCTTTCTACTGCTGTCTCCCGCTGCTGTTGCTCCTATGAAGCGCCGGATCCGCCACATGAAGCAGCTGAAGAAACAGGCCCCGACATCAAGAAGAAGCAGCCAGGGTGCTGCTTCAGCAGGGCCTCTGGGCACGGGAAGGGGCCGGATCCATCTCTAGGCCAGCCATGTCCACAGCAAGCAACAGTGTCCACAGGAAGCTGAAGAAGCAAAGGAGAAGGCCTCATTCAGCATAATAAGGATGCATTTCCCAAAAGTCACCTCTGTTTGTGTGGAGAGCAGGGAGACAGCAGGATTTGGGAGCAAGAGAAGTCTCCACTGCACATGACAAATGCACCTCAAAGAGCAAGGCCTGCCCACCTGCCATAGATAGCAGGGTGCTCCCCTTGTCTTTAAGTGACCCACTGCCTGGTCCACTTCCAGGGGCTCCCCTTAGTGAATTACTCACATCTTAAAATCCCAGCCTCTCCTCAACATCACCTTTACTCACTGGACCTCACCGCTAGCTGACTTTCGGAGCTGCTCTGCTCTGAAGCTCTGACACGGGCCTTTTTCCACATGATTCCCCCGTCACATTCAGGAGAGCTGGAGAAGAAACAACTCTGATTTTAATCACCTTATTTCGTGAATAATCAGACAGTTGATTTTTATAACACTGCCACCGCACTATTTAATTTGACAATGGCCCAGCTGTAAACGTCTGAATTTCTCTTTTTGTATCCCTGACATCTGCTCGAGTAGAGCCTAAAAACCTTCTCCTGGATTTTGCTTTTGTTTCGTGCTCTTCTGAAAAGGCAAGGACATTGTGATTCCAGGACTCTGTTTCGTCTCAAAGGCAAGGAAATAAGCAGAAGCCAATTTGCTGACAAAACACAAGCCTGAGGATGGCTGTGTCGCTCCCGCACACCTGCCCAGCCTGTCCCTCAGAGAGGTTGGCCCAATGCAAGTCACCGAGAGAAGGTCACGACAACAGGATGGGATTGATTTAGGAGCAAAAACCGGTCCTTCAGAAAGCCTGGTATTTCTCGTTTCTTTGAAGAAGGAGGGCTGAGTATGACTTCAGCATGAATTATTTTAATTGGTGGTTTTACAGACTTATGCATAGGCATGAAGAAAGCTTCAGCTATTGGGACAGTCTCTTATTTCTAAAGTCCTCTGACTTTAAACGCCTGGGGAGAAAGAACATATGAAATTGATATCTTCCAGGAACCACCATTCCCTACCATTGTATCTGCATGAATGAATGACAAAAAAAGTTTTACAAAAGCAAATGAAAGGTTGGCAAATCATTTCCTATGTCATCCAGAAACCTGTATATCCATCAGGATTATCTGGAGGAGGGGAAGACTTGCAGGCAGGTTCAGCTGCTCTCAGACCGGAGCTGAGGCTGGTGCTGTGCCTAGACTCCCCCCACATTTCCTACAAAAATCTGGGCAGCTTCTAGTGTTGTAAAATCCAATTAAATTATTTCAAACAGTAATTACATGTAAACAGAGACAGAAATACTTTCCTGTCACAATTTCCTTAGCCAAGTTATGCAGAAGTTCTGCAAAGCACATAGCACAAAAAGGCACAAAACGGGCATAAGCCTGTAGCGATGAGACTCTGAGAGCTCTTCCATTTTGATCAGAACAAGGTGGTTTAAAAGTCTTAATACTGTTAGGTGTTCGCACATGGATAAAGGATTCATTTTTAGTGCATGCTTTCTCTGCCATCGATATCTTCCTTATATCTGATTCCAAGGAGATAATAATTCATTTGGTATGATGTGGTTTTATTTTTATTTTTTTAGTTTGTTCTTCCTTTTTCATAACCTTTCTAATATACCCTCCTTCCTATCTTCCTAAGAAGAGAAGCTGCTGATACTTTCAGGGGCCATAGAAATATTAATGTGGTTTGCTTTTTTGCTTCATGTTCTGTGCAATCTGTTTTCACTGCATGGAGCCACCAGATGACCCCCTTGTGAGTCCGTTACAATTCTCAGCCCTCGAAATCTCTCCCACCCTACCAAGAAATGTGATGTCCCAGCAATCTGTATGCACCACAGCATGTCCTTTAGGCTGGGCCAGGGAACTAATGAATTTCAGCTGAACTGGAGCCCTCCAAACCCCTCCTAAGAGTTGATCCGGGCCAGCAATCCATAGATGCTCTCAAGACTAAAAATTTCTGTCCTGGCTCTGCATTATCAGGAGTCATGTCTCCTCAGATGCACCAGTGCCTCTCCACGGAAATCAATGGCATTGCTTCCAAAAAAAGCACATCATCCATAAAGCCAGACGATGCACAAAAATTGCAGAGGACTAGCAGTGCTGTCAGCTTAGCTGCTGCTGGCATGCTAAGTTCAGAGCCCACTGTCTAGGTGACTTCACTTTGTGCTGTTAGGAAGAGCTGAAAACACGAGGCATGTTGCTGTATTTAAGTTTCTCCTCCCTCTGTCGATGGCTTCCCCAGCCCTGCTTCTCAGGCTCTCCGAAAGGAAACAGCTTTGACTGACTAGAATTTCTGAGTCATTTTAGGCAAAAAGCAGGAAAATAGGTGGCACTGAGAAACTGTACGTGTGTGTAGATGCTATGCTTGAAAGAGCTGAAGACTTCCTTAGTAAGGAAGGGGTTAAACATACATATGTGATCTATAGCAGTGTTCCTTACCCTGTGATGCAATTCCAGGCTTTTCTTCAGAAATCCTGCCTTCACGAGGGAAAGGAGGGTAGTCCCTAGAGAGCAATAGGAAAGCACCCTTCCAACTTGCTCTAGGACAGCCCTACATGGCCACGGAGAGGAGAGTCCATGCTGATAGGAGTCAGGCTGAAAAACATAGGCAAGTGCTCCTGTTATGTGTGAGCTCTTTGGGGCAGGAGCTCTCACTCCCCTTTCTCTTTCTGCTCCCGTTTGGTGTCCAACACAGTGCACAGGGAGCCAACACCAAGTGTTTTGCTACAATGCATGGACTTATTTCTAGACACCTTCTCAAAAAGCTAAGAGAAGAGCTAACGAATTCTGTGGGGAAAATACCATGACAAGCATTTAAAGTAGTTTTTAAAATAACAGAAATTTACATATTTAAATTGTTTATAAATCTATAAATTATACACTATGTTATATTGTACATCTATTGTATGACAGCTGATGCTTTTGGAAGATGCTTGGAGAGAACTGTTTGTTCTAGGAATAGCACAATGGGCCATTCCAGTTGATGCTAACACTCTACTGGCTGTATCTGGTAAGAATTGCACAATTTAATGACTTTGTTACAAAAATTACCATAAAAATACATTACTGAAAAAAGACCAACATGTAAAGAATAACAAATTCCTACTGAACAATGGAGCATACCTGTCATTTATAAATCTATATTTAAATGCAAATAATGTTGTTTTGTTGTATTCATGACTGCTTGCATTGTCATTTAAATGCAAATTACTGTGTTTGTTATCATCCAAGAGAAGATTTTATATTAACTTTCATACAATATAGTCAGTTTACATGGAACCAGATAGACAAGTGTGACAATAGAATGGATATTGATACACAGGATTTTGTCAGAAATCAATATAAAATAAAGCAAATGCCTTTAATATTATTTATTTCATCTGTTTCTGTTTCTCTTTCAGGCATGAACGGTGACAATACAGATTCTCAGAAGCTGAATAAAATTATTTCAGAAATACAGGCTTTACAGGAGGTTGTGGCTAGATTTAGACAACTCCGGCTAGATGCTACTGAATTTGCCTGTCTCAAATGCATTGTCACTTTTAAAGCTGGTAAGCAGAAATAATCTCTCACTAGTCTGTCCTGATAGCTTTGAGGCTGCTACTTTAAAGCCAAAATTATGTTTTAAACCAGACGTAGCACTGCATCATCCAACAGGTCTCCTGGAATCAAATTCCAGTAGTCAGTGCTGTATTTTTAAAGGCTGACAATGGAGTGCTGGGGGACTAATGGGAATGCTTAAGTCCCATGGATAGCATCAGCTGAACTGTTTTGACCCACGCTGAACTAGTAACTGATCTGCTTTCCAGTGCCGACACACAGTGGCTCTGAGCTGAGGAGCTTCCGAAACGCTGCCGCGATAGCCGCCCTCCAGGACGAAGCCCAGCTCACCCTGAACAGCTACATTCACACCAGGTAGGTGAGCAGCGCCTCCTTTGAGTCCTTCCTGCAGGCGTAGGGGCTAAATCCTGCTCTGGCTGTAGCGAAGGTGACATTTCCACTGACTGCCGTGGGGACCAGGCTTTTACAGCCAGTACAAATTGACTGCCAGCCTGCTGGGATTTGGCATTTCCCGATGAAATGAGGAAGATGGGATTTATTCAGACAAATGGAAAACGGTAAAAGGCGGTATCTTCCTTTGTGAAGTGATACTGCTGTGGAGCATTTTGCATTTCAGAAGGCTAGGTTTTCTCTACATTTTATTCTATTAAGCAATGCCAATAGTGACACTCAACATCTCACCCCGCAGCAGTGTAAGTGCTTTTCACCCAAGATCTCCAACGCACTTCCCCATGTCATTTCCCCCATTTTGTAGACAAGGAAATTGAGACAGGAGGAAGCTGAATAGCTCTTCTGAGATGCTATCCAAAGTCTGTGTTCGGGTTGAACTGAAAAACCCACAACTTGTGAATCCTATTTTTGTGCCAGAGCAGGGTGATGAGAATCATTGTTTTAGGAAGAAAAGATTACCTGTCTCATCCAGTATAAGTCTCATAGGGTACAGAAATCTTAAAAATTGCTGTTAAAGTTGTAGCTGGCATCCCATGAAGTATATGGAGGTGAACTCAGGAATGGGTGAAATATACTGTGCAAAATGCAAACCCATGCTCTGTAACAGCTGGCTGAGAACAGGCTAGCAGCCTCCTGCTATGGACCACTTTGGAGTCGGGGGACAGCGGAGAGGCCAGAAGAATGCACCTAACGCCTTCTGCACCAGCTGCTTGGGCGGTTCAGGACGGGGGAGAGCTGTGAGATGTCTTGGGAAGTCCATGCCTCAGTCCGTTAGCTGCAGTGGAGCTCCATGAGGCTAACACAGTGGCAGGTGAAATGGTGAAGAGGCAGCTTTTTGCCATCTTTTCCTTCTGAAACTTTGATCTCCTCTAATAGCTATAGCAGAAGCCAACTCCACATCAGAGATTAGGCGGCAGTGGTCTTTGAAGCACTTCTGTTTGGACTAAAGGCAATGGCCTGCCCTGGGGACATGAGCAAAAAGGCAAATACTGTCCAGTTATGGCTAGTTCAAAGCAAAAAGAATAACCACTGCATAGCTACCTGTTCCCTTTCTCATGGGAGGCCTTTCCCATGAAGATTGCTCCCTGGAGACTCAGTGGGCCAGGGCTTCTTGGAGAGAAAAGTCAGGGAAAGATGGTTTTCACATTTTTTTACATAGTCACATTTTTCATCCCAGGCATGTCAACTTTTCCATCCCATTTCTGCATCACTGGAAATATTTAGCTACTGGCCTAAAGAGTATCTTTGGTAAAAGATAACCTTTCTCAAAGAAACAAATGCAGTGAAAGGCTGCCTATATTCTGAGCAAAACCTAGCTGTGTAAACCAAGTCTAACAAGCTCAAACTCCCATTTCAGGGTATCAAAGTTTAGGCAGCTTTTCTAGAAAGGGAGAAACCCTGGCTCCACTAACAGAACTGTTGCACTGACTCCAATGGGATAAGGTTTTCAGCTTGTGTTTCATCCTCAGTCTTGAATTTACCATCCTGTCAGTGTGACAGTAGTATCAGCCTCTTGATCTCGGTGGAGTCACTCTCAGTAGGACACGAGGGAGGGCCAGCTGGGGGAGCAGGATGTTTCTCCACGACCTGTTCCGTCTTTTAGGGAGAGCACTACAATGCAGAGGCTTGAGAATCACACCGACGTAAAGTCAGTGTAAGCACAACTAGACTCCATATCCTGTGTTGTGTTGGTTTCAAAAGCTGGGAGAAAGAATGGAAAATCTTATTACGCAAATACATTACCTGGGGACAAAACACAGCTTCTTTAATCAAAAAATTTCTTTCTAAATGTCAATTGTTATTAAATGTGTAAGGCAACCAGAAGGAGGCAAAATGATTACCATGACAATCCAGCTAGGTTTAAATTGCACTTTAAATGACAGGGTATTTATTATAGGTCAAGCTCTTCCCTGAACTGCATCAAGAACATAGTTGTTGTGTGAGAGACAAACCAGGGCAGATCCTGCCTCTGTATTGCTTCTGCTCTGAGGGAATAAACAAAGGAGCTAATCAAAACTCAGAAACCTTGGTCTATATTCTGCTAACCTCCATTAAGAGAGTTTTCCTTGGGGTCAGCCTTCTGGCTCATGTGAGTACAAAACAGGGTTTTAGCACAGGTAGCGCCCATCTGTGCAATTTGCTGGATGTTGTTTTTTTCTACAAAGTAAAAGATTTTATTTGGAAAAAATATCTAAAAACTTCAATAACACTTTTTTCCTCTCTCTGTTTCCCAGGTACCCCACACAACCCTGTCGTTTTGGAAAACTTTTATTGCTTTTACCAGCTTTACGTTCGATTAGTCCATCTACAATAGAAGAAGTGTTTTTCAAAAAGACCATTGGGAATGTACCAATTACAAGACTGCTTTCAGATATGTACAAATCCAGTGACATATAAATTACCTTAAAATAAACAATCAGGACGGACAGTTTGAGAAGAACTTTTATCTATGGAGAATAAGCCTCAACTAACAAAATCTACAGGAAGCATAAGCCTGGGAATGTTTAGCCTTTAAACTCATTGACAAAAAATACCCCAGTAGATATGATTCTGCTGCTCTGAACAGAGCGATTTAGATCATGGAGAGAAAGCTTTGTTCTACAGAAAAAGTGAAAGTGGTTGGAATTTGGCTGCTTTTCCTGTGAGTACAGGATGGAGGCAATTCAGATGCCAGTCATAGTTAACAAAGACTCCGCTATTCTCTCATTTAACTGGCAGATCCGAGACAAAATGTGAAAGAAGGTACTTTAGTTTGTTCGGTATTTGGAACTGGGTGACCAAACTTGGCTTCTGTTGTAACGCGAGATGTGGTGGCCTTCAGAACTGTTTTAAAAGTAGCCTATGTTGGTAAAATGTTTTAATACGGTAGGCAACGTTTAAGACCAGGTTACCAAAACATTGCTTCTGCTCTAATACATCATGAAGTGGCCTTCAGAACTGATTAAAAAGTAGCTTATGACAGCAGTTCCATTCTTCCTGCAAAATGAGCTGGTGATCCTTGACGCAGCGTCACCGGACGTTGTTTGGTTAACATCTCAAGACAGAAGAGCTTTACACACCTCCTCCCCGACCTTCCCTTCTTCTTACACACACAAGCACCCACCCAAACACACCCCCGAAAAAAAGTCCGAGTCAAGAAAGGAAGACTAAAACAGCAAAACCAAATCCAATGGAGATGACCGCTTCAGTGACCTGCTGGCTGTCCCGTTGGCACAGTGCTGAAACCAAAGGCAACGGTGGCCAAACTCTTTGTCAATGAGATGTGCAGAGAAGTGAAATGACTCTAAAGAAATCAACGGAAGGGATTTTATTTCAAAGAAATAAAGGTGGTTGACTGATACAATGCTAACAATTTCCCAAAGTCTCCAATGCCTTCTTAGAAAACTCCAGGTTCTAATTTTGAAGCCTTGTTCGCCTACACCCTCTCACACACAAAAACATTATAAGCTGCTTATTTGATGTATGAAACATGTAGGAAAAACATTTAAAGATAGCTGCTGTACTTTTCAAAATTTGATTTGTTATTAGAAACTAGCACTGAGAAAAATCAGCACTTGGACTATCATAGAATGAGTAAAACTTTTCCTGTACAAAGTGGATTAACTGATTTGTGAAGTTAAAAAGTTGTACTCATTGTATTTACAAAGAATAAAAATATATTGAATTTAAATTACTTTCCACTGCTCTTTTAATGCTTCTCCTTTTATTTCTGGATTAGTTTCTTCGACTGCACTCTGCTTACCAGGGAACAGAAATAATCTCTACTAAAGTGAGTTGCCTCGGATGCTGTGGAGTGTCTATCATCAGAGGTTTTAAAGATGAGGTTAGACAAACTTTAAAGGAACAACTTAGCTACAGGTGACCCTGCCTTGGGACAAAGGGATTTTGATGTCCGGCACAAAGATGCTTTCTGTATTTCATACACATTTACTGCAAGGTTTCTAACATTTCCTTCTCAAGGAGCTGACACAGAGCTTTTTCTGGCACATAATTCTAAACAGATTTGATGTCTAACCTAGTATATGTCTTCTGTTCCGTTATTTAGTATTGAGTTATTCAGTTTTTGGTATCTGTGAGTTGTGCATCTCACAATGGGTGATGAATACAAAAACACTGCTTCAATTAAAAAGATTCTGAAGTTTTATTAAGGTGTCCAGTTATATTTCAAACCAAAGAAAGGGGTAAGTAACTCCCTGGGCTCAGGAAGAAGCTGGCAACAGAAAGAAAATAAAACATATTGTTCATAAGGCAGTGAGTGACCGAAGAGTACGGACGTTAAAGTGACAAGTGGAAATGTACAGGCTATATCCATGGCTCATTGTTTGTTGGTGTCAAGGAACACAGACCACGAGTGAAATCCTAGCTCCACGGACTCCAAGCACAAAACTCCTGTTTTAGAGGTCGAAGTTTTCACCCCATCTCTCTTCCACTTGCTCAGTCCGACAGGTCTCACCTTCCGTTCTTTCCAAGACAGCGGGACCATTAAGTATGCGAGACCAGTCTTTTGATGAGTCAGGTGAGATAAAGCATGGACTACAGGACTTTGAGACACCTTCTATACAAACCAGCATGGAGTGCTTGAGAACGTGTTTACCATAGGGTGTGGTGAATTTGATCTTAAAAAGAAACCAACACTTGATGATGAGTTCTTACTGCATTGATAACTTACTGGGCTTCAACTGTTTTCTGCTCTACACTAAAGAGAAAACATTTGTGGCTTCCCACCCTCGTGATAATTCAGTTTATGAGCTTTAACTTGGTTGCAAGTCAGGCAGGGCAATGGGTGCACACCCCTCTCTCATCTTCTTAGTAGGACCCAGCCCATCTGCACAGCAGACTCAAGCTTGGAATCATGCCCAGATGCCTGTAGTTTAGGCACGGCTGATCTCAGACCAGGTCTTCCTCCCAGAACTACAGACTGCACAGCAGCAGAACCAGTTATGCTATACCAGATTTAGGGTTTCTGGTTAGCCTTGAAGGACTGAAGCCCAGGTGAACTCCCAGAAGCCAGTGCAGATGTTCACTGAATCCCAGATCCTGTCACACTCAGAGGTTAACGCTGCCAACTTCTCACTGCACTTCAGAAATATGAAAAGAAGAATCTACTTTGACATCAAGTATGCATTTTTTTTTTTCCCCTCTTTAGCTTAATTCCTTTTTCCACAGCAGATGATACAGGTTGTGTCATCATCTTTCCGGCATATGACAGGACACTTACTTTGATTTCAGAAACAAGCTTCTCACATAAAATAGAACATTTGAGAAAGGAAAAAGAACACCTTACTACGTATCTAAACCTAAATCAATAAAACTTCATATACATTTAGTCCTTCCTGTCCCTTCTCCGAGAGTAATTCAGCTTTTAAGTATGATTCAACAAGCACAGGGAGTTTTAGAATTGATTATTTTGTATTATCAAAAACTTACTGAAAAGCTATACTGAACAGTTTGATGCTCAAATAACTGGTCTTCGCCCCCTCATACGTAACAAAGGCTGTGTTGAATTAATCCTGCAGCCCTGCCCATGGAACCAGCGACCAAAACTTACACAGCCCACCTGCAACCCAGAGCTGTGCCACCGGTGTCCATTGTATTTCCTTCCCACTCCAAAGTCCAAAAATAAAGATTGCACTTGGTTGTGAGCACCCAAATCACCTCTGCTGATAAACTGAGAAACAAACTCTTTTTTTATTGCAGCCAAAAGATAGAACGCTTCATTAATACCGCACATAATTCAGTCAGCCCACCAGTGTTCGTCAGTTCAAACTTTCACATCCAGAATTCCATACAAATGACATAGGGGAAGTTTAAAGTGAGATTAACGGTCTTATTTAAAGAAAACTGGTAACTTTGTAAGTTTGTAGCATGTTGTCTACACAGTGATAGGAAAGAATATATATATTTAACAGGACAAAGCAGTAGCAGAGCCAAGCCTAAGCCAACATGCACTGAAGTTGCTTAGAACATGCACTGTTATGAAGAGCACAGCACACTGGATCAGATTGCCATTAGTGTTTTTGAACTGGTAACTCCCTCATCAAATTTGGGATCACTGAAAAAAGCTTCTCTAGCCATACAAACATCTCAGAAGAAGGAATACTTCAGCAACATCGCTTGTGAACATGAGTTCAGGAGTCCACAGCCTGCATTGGACCTGTGGCCCACAAGCACAATGCTACAGCCTCCCCTTAACAGCCAGGGAAGTGATCTGTGATTACATTTTATAGCAGGCTTGCATGACTTCACATCCCTGATAACATTTATTCTACTTTAATGCTCAGCTATAGGACTTAGAATTCTATTACAGAACATTGGCAGCATTCCTTTCTCCATAAGATGGTATAATTTTCATATGATAATTGAAGCTAGATTGAGGCTTCTCATACCAAGTAGAGGGCTACTCTTCTCCCAACTTATTGGAACCACATAGCTGTTGACTGCCAACCATGTATGGCATTGCAGCTTTGGGTTCACAACACCAGAGCGAGCTTTAATATCTTTATATGTTGAATAACACGATCAGTGAGTGCCAGCATCAAACAGTATTTAGTGATGGCTTTTAGTGGCAAAACACTACATTGCAGAAGAGCATCACAGCACTGCTGAAACACCACTTGACTTAGTTTAGGCAAGTCCCTGCTCCTCAGAAATCATTAGATACCCCACACTTAAGGTCAGGAGTGACAAACATGTGAAGTGCATTTTCACTTTTATTTCAAAACTTTAGACAAGTTATTTTAGTATATAAATTTGATTTTTTTTCCTTACAGAATATAAAGATAATTCCCTCATTGCTTCAGTATAAAGTGTTTTACAAGCTCGAAGACAATTGCATAAGTGTATCTCACACAGGGTATCAGAAAGAAAGCAGTCTTTCTACAGAAGTTCAGACAGATGACTACCTCAGAAAGCATAGCAGTTTAGTCATATACAAGTGAACACGTGACACTACAACTGTGCAAGTTCAAGTAAGGCCAAGTCAGTAAACATTGTTAAATCATTGCAAATAAGAGTGGAAAGGTCTGAGAGATGCTGCAAGGGGTGGATGGTCTCATAGTATAATACTCTTAAATCAAAGGTTCAGAGGGATTTAGCTAAAATACAAGTGAATTCTTTAATGCTATAAAGTATATGCAAAGACCAAGCAGTGTACTGATGTTAGTGGAGACTTTGTGTCTGTATCCTCTGCATGCTAAGACAAACTATAACCTTTTAAAACCAAGCATAAGAATCACTAATGTTTGGAAGGATTATTTCAAAAACTCAAGTATGTCTTATTTTGGATGGTGTGTAGTTTTTGTCTATTACTTCATCTTGTAAGAACATGTGAAGACAGCGCTCATTCTGTGCCAGTGGATGGCCTGCAACCCTAGAGGGGAAGAAAAAAAGCATTAGTGTTAACAAATTGAGTCTACTTGCAGCTTGCCAGTACAGCAAGGTTTTTATACCAACAACCTGTGGGTCTGCACTTAGGCAGGGATCTACTTCCAGTTTATTGTTGGTGACAAGAATGACGTCTGGCAGAAAGACTTGACATTCTCCCCTGCATTAAGTCAGTCCATAAGAACTCTGAATCACTTCCGATCACAAAGATGCATGTCATCTGTTAGCTGCAATTGAGGGGACTATCAAAGCAACCATCCTAGCATTAGGAAATCTAGAGTTAAGCCAAGACAATTTTATTGGTCTTGATGCCTTTGACACAGAACACCTCTCTAAAGGCAGCTTAGTCCACCAATTCTCAGTCTAGTTCAGTTTTGCTAGCCCAAGCAGAGTTAAGGAGTTATTCCACCAGGGGGTGTGAAGGCCCTGACATGATTTAAAAGTGACTTACCATGGTTAATATTCCCAACATGCACAAGCAGCACCAATGCTCAACTGAAGGGTACTAGATTTGACTATTCTGTTAACTGATAATGCCTTTAGATATGAAACATGGGGGAAAGTGAGCTTGTCTGCTCCAGAAGAAAACAGCTCCTCTACCAGAGGTATTTTTGTTCCAGACAGACTACACTGAGCCACTGTCTTTTATCAGTAAAGGAGCTTAAACTGAATTAAGTGTTCCCAAGCTTGGAAGAAAACCACAAGGTTTAGCATTTAACCCCTTAAGAGACCTTGTAGCCCTCTGTGTATGCAAGAATTGAAGAGAACCAGAATCCCTGGAAACTGATCGCTTATGGGTATGAAAGCCTAGAAGCGATCTGTAAAGAGCTGCATCAGTTCAGTCAATACAGGCCTCCCCCTTTAAGTGAGAAAGTCCCCTCCATACACCACCACCCCCTTCCTCCCCAGGACCGCCTGCATCAACCTTACGACTTCCACACATATCAGAACACATCTGCTCTAAGTGGAAGCTTAGGAGTAAGTGTAACACATCGTCAACTCCAGGGGCTCAGTACCAGTACTTTCAAGCACTTCTGTGCATCTCCTCCATATCTCCACCTATTAGTGCTTACCTCACCATAGGAGGGATCAACTTGTCACCGCTCACTTGTCATTGAGGGCATCCTTTAACAAGGAAGCAGAGCTCTCCTACTCAGCCCTGACAGAGTATTTCAAGTGCAGCCATAAAGCCTATCAACCTTGACAGGTTCAAGTAAATGAGCAGCAGCCTAAAAACACTGGTTCGCAAGACAGCCTGGAGTAGATAGTTTGAATTTCTTACTCCCACTCAACTACAGTTGCTTGCCTTGAAGTACAAGACAGACAGGACAGGAAGAGGCAGCAGTGGATTTCCTTTCCCTGTTAGGAAAGCTTACAAATTGGTTGCTGAATTGCTGCACTAGATCTGATCTCAGATCCAGCTCTTGGTTTCACAGGAGTACCTCATTTTGGATCAGCTTTTCCTCAGTATTCTTCACTAAGGTGACCACACTTTCAAAGTTCTCATGCATCCCTAAGTCAGGTTCAGGCAGACCTTTTCGGCGTAGCTTCCCCTGCAAATGGCACTAAGTATTAACAGTTTTGGCCAGCAGGCTGGCCCAAGAGAGCTGACAAGTAAGCTGCACTGCTGTGATTTAGTTGCCTAGATGCTACATCTAGAGGGACAAAGTATCTCAACAAGCATTCCTAAGCATTCTCATCTCAGCATTCCTGAATATTGAGAACTAGCATTGGTGCACCAAGACCTTTTCTGAATAGTGGTATCAGTTATTTGAAGGACGTTTCTGTAGCTTTGAATGAAGACCAGCTTTGAGAATGCAGCAATGAATGCTCTAGAAAGTATTTTGTGCAACTTAAGTTTGCTAATACCCAGAGTACTTGGTATAAGCTTTAAAACTGCTACATGGTTCTAAACTTGAATTGGTAATATTTGCTCAAGTAGTCCATGCCATTGGAATAAACTGATGACCTTGAACAGCTGAGATCTGCCTGAAGAGTCCTAGTCCAGATGTACTCAAGTCTGCCACTACATCGATAACTACATTAACAGCCTACTTCTGTCTTTCGAAGGAGAGAAAGTTGACCAAGAAGTTTCACGCTGCCACAAGATCAGTGTATTACTTGCTGTAAGACTCAGACTGATACCAGCAAATTCACCATTTCTATTAGCAGTACTGAGATGTTTTTCAGATGTTCTTGTTAAGCTGACGGTTTCACTATTAGCTGCTTTAGAATGTAAACATCCTTCTTCCCACACATATTGCTGGACTCAATGCCAAAAAGTACATTTCCTCTAAACTGTACAGTCCCAAGCTTGCATGGATAAAAAGTTGTATTTTACAGTTATAACTGTCTTGGTCATACAGCCTTCAAAACACACTTACTACAAAAGCATATCTGCATTAATGTGTAGTAGAACTTGATGCACAAGATTAAAATGCAAGCGGAACTGACAAGCTTGAATCTCTTATGATGGGAAAAGTCCAGAATCCAGTTGGTGTGAACTGTGTTGGCTCTAGAGGCTAGAGGAACTAGGTAGTGACAGTATTCCTTCCGACCTGCTATTTGGATCCACATAGTTAGAGATGAAAATAGCTGCTTGGGTCACTTATTTGGAGAGTAGTTAGTGTCAGGTGGCAGAGCAAGAAACTTAAGTCTTTGTTACTATTATGTCTGCTCACCCTTTGCAAGTCAATGACAAAGCCCAAAGGGTCTATTACAAACTATATATATGCATACCTCAAGTAGCGTTTCTACATCTTCAGAACGATTCTTATGATGATTACAGAAAATGTGCATCATTATACAACCTGATAATACCTCACATCTGCAATCAAAGTAAACTGCTGTAAGCCCATTGTAAGCTTCATTGTTCACCCAGTGGAGGATACCTTTTCAGAAGTGAAAAGTAGAACTATTTTGAATGCTATAATTTTAGTAGTAATTTGCATAAATTAACTACAACACTAACATTCACTTCAGCTGTTCAGGTAAGCATTAAGATATCCAAACCAAACACTGGATGAGCAATGTTAAGTGTGTCCTATCGTGAGATTATGTTAAAGTTCTATTGTTCTGAACCTAGTGCAGCTACCATAGTTGGAGGCTTAGCAGCTCTAATTCTGTTTTACAGAGCTCTGTTCTGGGTTTGTCTCCTCATAACTAGACCCAATACTTACTTGTTTATGAATTGCTCAAGAGCCTGTTTCCTTTCCTCTATAAAGGAATCGTCAAATATGCCATCATCTCCTCGGAAGGGGAGCTGACGAAGAAGAGCTTTTCCTGGTAGAGGTGGTACCACAACCTGAAACATTTAGAAAAGCATCCTTAAGTGCAGCCTGGAAGCAAGTTTACACAATTCCTGTGCCATATCTTCCTCTTAGAGGATTCAACTCATCATTCCGATGCCTAGTGAAGTAAGAAAACATGACCAGATAAGAACAGTATCCGCCCATACTGGTAAACTGAATTCATAGAACAGCTTAGGTTGGAAGGGATCTTCTCTGGGCAACCTCTTTTAGTGCCTCACCACCCTCTAAGTGAAGAATTTCTTAACACCTAATCTAAACCTCCCCTCTTTTAGTTTAAAACCATTCCCCCTTGTCCTGTCATTGTCTGTCCAAGCAAAAGTTGCTCTCCACCTTTTTCATAAGCCCTCTTTAAGTATTGAAAAGCTGCAATGAGGTCCCCCCTGGAGCCTTTTCTTCAGGCTGAACATCCTCAGCTCTCAGCCCTTCTTCATAGAAGAGGTACTCCAACCAGGTGCTCTGGAATTCAAGTTGTTCAACTCTGAATTAACTCAAAACCATCAAACAGCCTCTAGCACTGTATATTTAAGGCTTGCTGAAAGGCTGACACAATTTTAACTCAGGAAGTTTTCAACGGCAACATCTGCTTGGTATGATACACATGCTTTATAACATACAGATAACATTTCAGTATCAGTACTGTTTGTATGTCTACACAAGGACTTTATTTACCTTTCAGTTTACCCACCTTGCTTTCTCTTTCTAGTTCATTCCTTAGCCATTCAAAGTCACTGTACCTTCTTCTGACTGTAGATTCTTTCAATTTGAAGATAGGGAGATTTGTCTGGAAACAAAAAGATAACCAACTGATTAGATGAGCGAGCTTTGATAGTTTCCTGGAGCAAGAAACAAGACATTACATTACAAGGTAGCCCCACTTAAGCAACAACACAACAGTATTGAGAAACACTTGATACAGGAATACTGATAAAGCTCTGTGTAAGCTACGTAAGTAAGCTGGGACTCACACTGCGTAACTGTGAGCCTTTCATCTGCACAGCATTCTGGTAACCTGCACATAATGAGCAGACATGGAGAGAGCCCTCCTCTGAGGATATTCCTGGAAAGGAAAGTTACAAGACCTCAACAACATTTATATTTCAGATAGTGATGGCAAAATGGCTAGAATGTTACAAAAAAAGTTTATGTAGCAGTTGTGACCTAGTAAGAGCAAGACCAGGGGTCCATAAGTGCCATACATAACCAGCAGTAAGAGTAAAGCTTACTGTCAGACTGCATATTCACTGACTTTGTCCTGTACACCTCGAAAGGAGACTTTCTAGGAGCACCCTGATGTTCGCATTGGACTACGGTTATACAAAGTTATTCTGTTGGCAGAAGCACAGTAGTTATTCTCAGCTAGATTTTTTTTTTTTTTAAAGTTGTGAGCCATCCCACTCAGCTTCTGGACCCAGTTTGAGTGCATATCCCTGAATTATATCATTTGTAGGCTGTTATGCTTAAGCTATCAAGTGACGGTTTTGGCTGCTCAAGATGGGTTCGATTGCCAAGTCACTTTCCTGCACTAGCAGGCCTATGACTATGGGCCATTGTATTACTGCCTGTCAATAACAAGCTTTTGGCTGTCACAGTTCAAAAATACTTGCAAGGTTAGCTGGGTACTTTCACATTGTACTATTTAGCCCACAGTTTACAGGGGAAGTATAAAACTATTTTGTTATGAAACCTCATATTGCTAAATGTTTAAAAGTATTTAGGTTCTCCTTGCCATGTAAACACTGTTCATTGTACTAGTGACTCATAATAAAATTGCACTTAGGACTATTATGTCAGAAGTAAGGCCTTATAAACACTCATCTTGAGGATAAGCATACTCTACTCAAGAGTGAATAAGGCTAGGTCTCCAGGAGTGCATGAAGGAGATTCCCAGAAGTGAAGCAGTGGATTATTTTTCTCCAATTTCAGCTGTTGGCTTTTTAACCAAAGTTCAGCCTTCCACATTACAACATCAACTCTTTGTCAGCATCTCAGACAAAGTCCTTCACGATATTTAACATGCAGGCTCTCACCTGCAGAAAATATTCCATTCTCCTCTCGAGTTACTTACAAGAGGGATTACAACTGAATAAAAGCAGATAAAGAACACCAGTTCCCAGGTCTTCGGGAACTCTTTTCATGCTTCTGGGCATGAGGTCTACAAAGTTAATCTCTAAACAACATATCAGGCTTACAGGTACAATGTGGGGGTAGAAGTGCCAACTGAGCTCATTTTACCTCCTGCGTTCCCTTTTGAACTTTCGACATGCTAGCCCAGCAAGGAGAAAAGGACAGTTAAAGGACTTGTTTTCCCTCTAAGGTGAAAAAGCTTCTCCAATTTTGACCATCACAGGAAGTGTTCAAACTGAAGCTTGTGCTAGAAGGCTAGCACCGCATTCAGTGGCTTACGAGTCACAACCTGGCAGCTACAGCTAAAGCAAAGAGCACACCCCCTGTCCTTTGGTCTGGATATGAGTTCAGAGCTATCTGTTGAGATCGATTTCTTAACCCCGTGTTTCTTGAAGCTCAAATTGCAGCAGTTCTCCTTCCTCTAGAAGTGAGTACTGATACAGCAGTGTCCTTCAGGTATGCAGCTCTTAGAGCTGTTTTACACTGCTTAGCAGTATTATCTGTTTACATTTTAAGTACCTATCTTTAACTCAGGACACAGCCACATCTGAAGTTACTGTACATTCCTTTCCTACTAGAAAGTTAATACCCTGTTTGAGAAGACTTTCTTTGGTGAGGAGGGGTTTCCGCATGCCCTACCTCTATATACCATAGAGATGATTTTCAGCCAGCAAGCCAGACAGCTGCTGAAGCATGCCGAGTTTTGTAGAAGACAACACTGAGATGCCAACAGAAGCTTTCAGTTCCTACTGTAGTGTCAGCATCAGGACCACGCAGCACCTTTACAGCTCTGTGTTGAGTTATTCCTGTTTAGCCACTGAGGAGCCAGTGGCTATTCTGAACATGGTATTAGCTCTGTGCTTGCCTGCTGGAACAGAGACGACAATGAGAAACAAAACTTCAGGCTAGTTTCATTTTTTTTACACACCTTCCCTCACACTCATTCAGCATTATCCTCAATTTTCTGGCCGGCTGATCTGCAAGCCTGTCATGAAGCTCATGATCCTGTTTGGCACAGCCCCGGATCAGAGTTCATTCAGCATAATTACTGTAGCAATTATGACTTCTACAGCGTAATAATTAATCTCACTTTAATCAAAAACATTTTCAACGACTTCCTCGTCTGAAGTCACGCCTCTTAGCTTGAATGCAAGTCCTTAATCTGAAAGGACTGCACGTTACCTGATATGTTAGACAGGCAGGTCACTAGTCAGGGCTGCAGGCAAACCGTTACTGCAGAAGGACCAACAAACTGGCTCTGCAGAGATTTGTAAAGCTCAAAACCCCAAACACAGAAAGTCACTAAGACAACAGAAATGCCACCTAGCACTGGGTCTGTACCAGACTATGTACACACCCCTCAGGCTTTCTCTGGACACTGTCCAACGGGCAGACAGATTTCTTCTGCAGTATAAATTATCAGCCAAGCCAGTACACCAGAACAAGCATTGCCAGAACTGCTGTCAAGATGATTTTGACTTACCTAGTTAAAGAACTAAAGATGACACCCAAACCCTTAAGTCACTCCTGCGTTTCTCCACTCAGATGCCAAGCAAGTTTCTAGAATCAAGTCATTTGGCTAGCATTTAAAATGGTAGCAGGAAGCAGTAGTTGCCTCCAAAGAGATTTTAGGGCAAAATCTACATTTATGTTACTGTAACATTCAAACTACAAGTCTAACTCCAAAGCTCAGGAGGTTCCCAAGTCGCCTCAGAAGCAAATGACAGTTCAAGACAGCAGCTTGGATGACCACAGAATAGCCTTCTAGTTTATGAAACAAGTCATTTAAGTGTTCCATTATCTAGATTAGATTAAATTATCCAGCCAGGCTTGCTCCTGTGGGCTTGTTTCCAGATATAAACTGAAATAGCATTTGGGTTCCTTCAAATAGCACGCTGACAGTCCGTGAGACTGACTCAGAACATCTCCGCAGCCCAGACCACCCCAACAACTCCCGAAACTCCACGACTGCAGCCATCCAGGACAGTCTGAGGTAAATTTGGTTAATTTCTTCATCTGCCAACGTAACACTAAGCAGCAGCACCGCATTGCCTGTGTCTCCCACTTTTAAGAGACTGAGAATAAAGCGGCTCTGTTGCCATAGCACCTACTTTGATGTTGTCTTTTCAAGTAGGTTGTGGTAGCCTTGATACAACTCTATTTCCATTAAAATAGAGTGAAAGAAAGCACTCAGCTCACTTTTGATAGGAGTTTGCGGCCTTGACTCTCAAAAGCTAAATTCAAGCTTCTTACCACCTCTCCATATGAGCTGCAATCTTTGTCAAGGGACTACACCCTTTGCTTACATTTACAGTCTGCCAGTGGGAGCTCCGCGGCACTACAGCAAGTAGCATTCAGGAGAGAGAAAAAGATATTATGGTTTTCTTCGTGCAAGAGCCTGCTGTCCTCTGGTACAGCAAAACAACTCTCCAGCAGCCCACTGCTATTGCGGACACCTTGCCAGTGGTTCATTTCCTTCCAGACTTGGAATAAGCAGCTACCTCCTCGCTTCCTACAATTATATAAAGGAAAAACGAAAGCAAGCGTGCTCTAGGCTTCAGTCAGTACAAGTTTAGGCCTCTGCTATGTACTTCAAAGGGAATATGTAAGATTTTAACATGTTTTCTAAGAAATCAGTCATTTGATCAAAGTTTATTTCTACAACCTTCCCTTATTTCCGCTTGGAGTCCAGTCTGCTGAAGGCATCTTACATGCCAAGAAAAACTAAGACCCTAAAGAAACCTGACCAGATTTATAAGCTCAGATTTTAAGAACAATGCTGACTTAAGCTATACCAAGCTCCGCAGAGCTTCTCACTCCACAGTACTGAGACACAGACCTAGGATGGTTTCCAACCTGAAGACTAAAACAGTAAAATCCTAAAAGTAGTGCAACCAGGTAATTGCAAAAAGTAATTGCAAAGCAGGTTCTGGACAACTGAACTACGGCGTGCCACAGTCAAAACGTTCAAAGTGGGATAAGCCCTAACATTAGGTGAAAAATAAGATTGCTTAGTGATTTCTTATTCTGAAGGTTGCATCCTCAGAAGCCAAAGCTAAAAACAGCAGCCCACTTTAAAACAAACTAATTCAGGCAAAGGCTTTTATACCAGCCAGCCAGAATTAGTAAATCCAGGTAGTTATTTCAGGGTTTGCAAGCCAGAGCCTCCTCTGAAATCTCAAGCATTCCTTTTGACAGTCCCTTTACTTTTACACAACTGCCAGGTAAAAGTACCCTACGCTCAGGTTTGACCTACTCTAAGGCCAACTTATTTATTTCTCGATGAGAAAGACTGAATATTCAGTTGTTTTAGCACCATTAGCTCACAGCTATTGATTAAGGCCAAATGGGCAGGAAAAAAGCACAGTGCATTGGTGCTCTTGATGGTTTTTATTACAAAAGTTTTCAAGTGCTTTGTGAGCTACAGACTGTCTAGTATCCCTACATATGCATAGCCATACAAGAAACAGATAATATACCTCCTCCCATACTAGTTACTTAAGTAGCCAAAAAAATCTCTTGGTATCTCCAGAAGTAATAGTCACATCCTTAAGTAACCACCTCACAGCCACAGTAAAGATCCTGTTCAGCAATTTACCACCCTCAGGGGGTGCTACAACTTAGGCCCATACAAAGAGTCCCTGAAACTTTATTTGCAGACACAGAAGTGGCTTAAAACCACAACATCTAGCTTCATTTTCCATGAATTTCAGAGCAAAGCTGCTATACATTTACAGTTCTACTTTCAAGATTGGTCATGAAGCCAACAAGCTGCTGCTATGAACGCCAGATGCTCCCACAACAGGGGTTGTGAGCTGGGTTCTCAAGAAAAAGTCACTGGAAGAACATGCACATGGGCCTGTCCATGGTTTGCAATATTTGTTTTTATAACAAATATTGCCTGGATTTACAACAAATAATGTCAAGACCAGAAGATCAGGGCTTCTCCATCCTTCTCACATCAACAAGTTACAGCAGCAACTCCAGACCGAGTGCTGTAGCTTCACGTGGCATCTGGATTAGGTACTTGCTGAAACAGCCTTCAGCAGAACAACAGGCATTGCAATATCAAGTGGAAAAAAACACTTTAAGGAAAATACTTTCTCTACAGTTCAAAGCTCATAAGTCTGCTCTGTATTATTTATTTCGCCAGATGAAAAACAGGAGACCCCTGACTGTTCTAAAGTTCAAGCTGACACTTTTTTGGCAAGCCAGCTAAAAATAAAGATGTATCAAAAAAAACCCTCTGGCATCACATGCCTACCTGGATCACAGCCATTTGTCCTACAAAGATTAGCCATTGTTCTGTTTGATTTGGTCTGTTCAGCACTGCACTAGAGTGCACCCTTAATACATGACAATCAAGGCCTGCATTGTACGAGCAGAAAGAAAAAAAGAGTCCAAGTCACCAGTTAAACTAATATACTAATAAGAAGTGCTATTCAAAGACTTGGTTATTTTATTTACACAGTAACAGACATCAACACCAAGCTAGTTCAGTACCTTCGGACTAGGTTCCTGAGTCTAGTTGAAACAAAAAGCTGTACAGAGAGATCAGCTGCTCAGAGCAAATACATGGAATAGAGCTGTAAGTCTACTCTCCTTGCTTTGGAAGTTTATTTCATCCAAGAGGTACCAGTTCTTGCTCTCCCTAGTTAGTATCCTGGGAATGTGCAAGCCTGTCAGATATTGTTCTGAACTATTGCTCAAGGGAGCAGTTAATGTTTGTACAGATGCAGTACCTGCAGAACAGAAAGTTGCCTGAATCAGTGCATTTTTGTTCTTTGAAGAGGATTCTGAACAGCCACAAGTATCTAGAGTAGTGCATTAGAAGAATAATTAGCTGCAGTTAGAACCGTCTTGCAGTGTGATGCAAGACCTGCAGTACTACAGACAACTCCTGCTGATTGTGCATCCCTAACCATACCCACCCTGAGTCAGTGTTTAGTCATTACTCCGCCACAAAGTGCAAAACTGAACAACACTGGAGTGAACTAAGTGCACCAGCAGAGTATTCTTTGCTTGGCAGGAGAAGTCTACAACTTTAGCCCCTGCTGAACACAAGGGCAGGAAATTTGCTACTGCTCAAGGACAAAGCATGTCAGAGACACACTCACTAGCTCAAGAGCACCATGCGTAAGACAAGTGCTTTCTGAGCTAGTTATACTCTCAGTTCATTAAGCACCTTACTCTGGATTGAATTGATCACAGAACTACTATCAGTATGCTGAAATGCAAATACTGTATCGAGCTAGGTCCTGAAAAAAATGTCTTAAGATGAGAACAGGCTTTCAAAAGTAACTGAAGTTTAGCAGTACTTTGATTTACTTCCCTAATCCTTTGAGCCCAACACTATTCTTAACACTGTGAGCACTTCACAGCCTGTGCTCACTTCCTTCCCCACATTTCGCCTCCAGAGCCACGCACCCCACAGGTCCACAGAAGCCTTTCTGCAGAACATATAGGAAAGCCGACCACTGCCTCACAGAGCACGGGTTCCACCCTAGTAATGCATTTCACATCTGGAAGCACAACAGCAAGGCGTTAGGTTTCTACACAAGACAAGCCACTGAACTGCGAAACCTCATGAAGCTGAGGTGTGCCATTAGTGCTGAGTTTAAACATGCTGATTAGAGGCAATTCAATAGTAATGATCAGAATTAAGAAATCAAAAGGCTTTTATTTGACCTCGCTTTAACTAACGGAATTTGGATACTTGGATTAGTAGCTCTTATTACAGATGCTTTATTTTAGTGCTGTCAGCTTGAGTATTAATGACTTCTCTACAAGTTCTCACCAATCATAAATGGATAAATTTAACCTTTTATTTCAAGTGACAGACCTGATTCAGATGGCAGCACAGAAGTCAGTTTTGCAGAAACAGTAACTGATGAAGTGGTGTTAATAAACAGGTGTCTTTCCAAATGCAGAAAGCCCCTAGCTAATCTGTATGCTTTGCCAACACTCACCAGCATGCTCATCTCCTGTGGCACTGCTTTTACAGTGGGTGTATGGTTCTGTGGTGTCACACAATTGCTGGCATCACAGGTTGTAAAGCTTAAGTCTTGTCCCCTTAAAGGGATTTAGCAACTGAAGCTCCTGCACAGATTCCTGCTGACCCACTTACCAGCAATACTACTGCTCTCAACTGCAGTACAGGTCTGGTAGTATCTTCAGGTATGCTCTAAGATGGTAATGTAACAGCTGCCATTTGTTCTACTTTTGTTTCCTGGCATTCAGAAGGACGGACTAGCTTACAGTCCATATGTAGTAACAGGTATTCCCATGCTTTGCTCAAGTGTGCTGACATGCCCACCCTGAAAAGGCATAACAAGTGGGAGGAAAATCTCCTCTACCGGTAGCTTTTGCCCTCTTAGAGAAGAGGCTGCTCATTCCCAAAAAAAAACAAGTAAGGACCCCTGAGAAATGGCACATGGCACGCAAGCTTATTTCCACTCTAAACGTAACTGTTAGCTCACGTTTCTCCTTTAGAGGTAAGGGCAGTGAACTAGTTTGCTATATTACTTTAGCAGACAATCTGCTTTTATCAGTTTTAACCATTGCACAAGCACCACATTGTGATCATCTCGACACCTTTAGATGATGACTTCATTGAGTTTTATTTGTCTAGAAGACACACTCTGAGCTTTATGCCCTAACTGCATTGTTCTCCTCTTTAGCTCGCCCTAAGCCCTCACACAAAAGATACCTTCGAATGGTACGAACTCACTGCCCAGTGCTGCTGATGGAAAGCAAATTCTCAAGTACCCTGTCAAGAACATGACCCGCTCAGATTCGCTATTTTAGCACCACACTTAAACAACAGGACGGTGTTTTCCATCATTTACCAAAACCGAACAAAACATTTGATTCTTACTGCCAAGCTGAAGCTGCACTGTGGTCCCCTATTGCCACACTGAGCACTTTCTGCTGACTGCTGCAGCGGAAAGCTTTCTGTCCTCACCTAATCCAGCTCACTGGGAACAGTGTCACTTCATGCAAGTGCAGGCTCAGAAGTCAATACTTTGGCCAACTCCACCCAGCAGCTTCTGCTGGAGGTTTTCAATAGCTATGTGAACAAATCTTTAAAATTAAAGAAATAAAAAATTTGGCAACTGACCACCTGTGAAGTAAGCTGCCCCACTGGAGCCACTGCATAGACATTTATCGGCACCACACGTGGGAGAGTTGTCAAAGAACAATGCATTTACAGTCTGCACAAAGACACACGCTATGAGAAAACCCTTTCCTCAGTACTGAACCATGATTGACCTGCTTTTGCAGTAGCATGCAGCTAAGCAGTCTTCTCAAGACATTTGGGTCCCCCATTAGGCTCTTCAAGCCTGAGGTTGAAGAATAGAGTGACACAAGAACTCAAGCACAAGGCTGCTCCACTCGTTGCCTTCCAAGCAGCAGGTATGCTTCAGCTGCAGTCCTAGCAGAAAGCTTTTGGGAAACGTCACAGTGTTCTACACAAGTACCTTTAGCGAGATATTAGTTATCACACATCAGTTCGAGAGTTTGCTTGCACGCTCAGCCTTCCTAAGAGAAGTTAAACTTTGAGACGTGGACAACGCAATAAAGATGGAATGACCTTTGAACCACGTTCAGAAGCACCATGACAATGGTACAAGTCTAATTGCTTCAATGCAAACTCGAGTCTGTGTCTTCTGTGACAGCGTTTCTGTCTCTACGTGATCTCCAGGCATGACACAAGGCTGCCCAATGGCTTTTACCAGAACTTGTCAGGAGTTGCATCATCCGTTTCTGCACTACCTGACATTTTAGTGTTGATCTAAAACAAAGCCTTCCAGATATGACACAGGTAAGTTGATCCATCTTGTCAGATTTGTTCTGCTGCCATTACCAGCATAGCTGGGGAAGCTGGGATCATCAGCAGCTATTTGCCGTGACCACAACTAGCTGTGAAACCACAGAGATCAGTTGGTGGCTCCTGTCTTGTCACGCTTGAACAAGTAAATTGTGCTACAAGACCTGCCTTTTAGAGAGGCAACGCCAGAGTAACTTAAGTTCAAACTCTTCTCCCATGCTGAAATTTGCCCTTCAGCAATATGGTCTGTGCTCTGCTGAGAAGCAAATAATTGACACAAATTTAGACAGTGAACATCGCTCTGCATGGCTTGCAGTACCTGCTTTGTAGCCTTCTGGCATACAGAAGCAAAACCCACTGCTACAGTTCACGATACCTGTGAGCATATACATCGTGGAGGCGCTGTGCATACAGTAGCGTACAACTGCAAAGAGAACGATCCTGTATGACAGGAGATAACACTGCATGCAAATGTACACATGCATGCAAGGCAGGCAGAAGAAGCAATGTTTACATCGTAAGTGGATTAGAAAGAAACACAGAGGAAGGTCACAGTATCATTAACGTGTGTTTGTTAAGGTCACTTCGAGATATTCGCTACAATAGCAATCGAGTATTTTCTACCCCAAACAGGATAGTCTGAACCCATTTGCAGTCCAGAAATCTGGTTTTGCTTTCATTTCCCCTAAAGGACTTCAGTTGGAATTATTATTTTTTTTTTTCTAATCCCAGCAAGCTCCATTTCATTCTCAAGGACATATCAAGGCTATGACCCTTTTTTTGCATCACCTTTCTTGGATCCTGCAACTGCAAACACTCAGACTCGTGGAAGTAAAAGTCATCACGTATTTAAGACACAAATATCTCCCAGCAAAGTAAAGAGTTACACCCTTCTTGCTGCTAAGTGGACAGCTAGGGTCCTGGTAATAGCAGCTTAATGTGACACAAGTTGTCTAGTTCTAGTCTGTCCTCACACAGAGGCCAAACCTAAGCTACAATTCCATTTTAGTTTCCTCTTTCTGCCCTACAGATGCATCCTGAAACCTGAGAATAGCTCCTGGAACATGACAGCTTGGGAGCATCAGAATTAGAGAGCTATCTTCTCTGGTAGCTTTGGATCTCAGCTGATTTTTGCATGCTGAAGCAGAAGCACGGTCTGCCGAAAATGTAGGCCTTTAGGACCAGAAAATACACACAGGGATTTAGTTTAATCTGAAGAATTTTAACAGCCAAGAAGGCGGACCTCAGCCCAAGTATTCCCTGCCACGAAGGCACGTCCACCACGAGCAGAACTCACGTGCAGGAGATCAGGGAGATCCCATCACCTCTCTTAATACCTGTAATAACCGGGCAGCTTCAGCCAGCTGTGACAGGGTGCAGCTACACAAGGCTCAATCACAAGGCACAGAGGAAGACGAAGCGGTAAGAGGTTATCTTTCTCAACACACCTCATTCCCAGCGGTATAGACCACAAGAACGCCCTTGGGCCTGCCTGAGGCAAGGACCGTGCCATAGATAAGCGTTTTTCTGCCCACTCCTCCACAGTCTGTTTAGGAAAGCAGAAGCCAAGCCTGGGGAACACAGCAATGACTCCACGCAGCTTTCCCTCAAGCTCAAGGCCACCAGCCCGAGACAGGTCAGCAAACGCGGCTCTTGTGACTAGGAAAGAATCCAACACCACTGAGAGAAGGCGCTCGGTAGCTCAGGGCACAGAACGGCCCTATTTATGTCCAATTTGGGGCACAAAAGCAGACAGGACCCCCCTTATCCCTTATGTGCTTTTTCACCTAGCTTTAACGCAGCCCAGCCCCCGTCACCCACTGCCTGCAACCCGCTGAGGGTGCTGGAGCCTCGGGGGGGGTCCCACCCGCCTCAGCCCACACGTCCCATCCCTGCCTCCCCTCACGCAGCCCCCCGGACCCCGCTCCCCTCACCTTGACGCGGATCTCGTAGGTGGTGAAGCGGCCGCGGCCCACCCCCACGGTCTGCGGGTTGCCCACGTCGATCTCCAGGAAGTTGCTGGGCGGCCCGTAGGCGTCGTTCAGGTTCTGCGGCTTGCTGATCAGCCGCCGGGTGTCCGCGATCGTCTCGGCCATGGCGGAGCGGGCCGCTCTTACTCCCCCCCCCCTTCCCCCACGGCCGCCCCCTTCTTTGCCGCCCGCCCGCCTCTCTTATCGCCCCTGCCCGGCAACGCGCACCCACGCCGCCGCCGGCGGATGCGCCCGCCGCCCGCGCGCGAGGCAGCCTGGGTGTTGTAGTCCTCACGGCACGCCCCCCCTTTGGCTACGCCCGCCTTCCGAACTACAAGTCCCGGCGTGCGCGGCGGCTGGCAGAGCTTGGTTTCTCGGGCCCGCCCGCAGGCTGTGGGGTTTCAAGGCAAAGAGGGGTTTTAGGGATATATAGCAAAAATAACGGGTAGCTGTGAGGTGCAGCTCCTCGCCCGCCGGCCTTAGTGCTGTTCAGTACGGGAGGGGGGTCTAGGGTAGGTTGGCGTATTAGCCAGGAGCGTAGCACAGGTCAGGTGCTGGGCCTGGCCCCATTGGGGTGCTGGGGAGCTCGGGGTGCCTGCAGGTGTGTGGGTGACAGGGGGAGAGGGCGGTGAACCTGGCGTCCTGAGGCAATTTGGGTTAGCAACGACACCTCAGTAGCGAACGCACAACAACGTTTGGTTTTCCGCTTTATTATCAGAGGGGAGAACGATAGAGAAACCCAATAGGACAGTTTGCACGATGAAAGAATATGAAGATGTTTGGGACAGCGTTGCCGACAGACCTGGACCAAGCCGCACACGTCAAGAGGAAGGAAAAATGCCATGCCATAATCAAGATGTGAAATGCCCGGAGCCAGGCCAAGAGCCTGGGTGAGCGGTGCCAGCACGATCCGTGCAGGCCAGACTGGAGACCCGGCAAAGGCCCTGCCTTGAAAACAAAGCCAAGATCACTGGCCCAAGCTGGAATGGCCTCAAGTTGCGCCAGGGGAGGTTTAGGTTGGAAATGAGGAGACATTTCTTCTCAGAAGAGCAGTCATGCACTGAAACAGGTTGCCTGGGGAAGTGGTGGCATCACCGTCCCTGGGGGTGTTCAAGGAAAGGTTGGACCTGGTGCTTAGGGACATGGTTCAGTGGGTGACATTGGTGGTAGGGGGACGGTTGGACCAGATCATCTTGAAGGTCTTTTCCAGCCCTAATGATTCTAAGCGAGGTGGCAATGTGGTCTGCAGCAGCGTTAAGGCTTTTGGCAACAGCAAATTCTTCAGTTTTCACAGATGACACGCATTTAATGGCAGCATAACAGACTGTTTCAGTTGTTATAGCTTACAGAGCAAAGAGTTTGCTCACATTTCGTTTATAAAGGGTAAGAAAGGAAAATTGTGTTCCCAGAAAAATATAAGTGGCACTTCAGGACCTTGACGAAAGATAAAAAGGTTTAAAAAAACAGAGAAAGGGAGAATTGGGAGTGATGGGATCCTTCCTTGCAAAGACATAAAGTCGCTGCTGCTTTTGTACCTGACTCAAGTAAATAGTGTGTTACTGTAAAGGAAACATTGCCAAAAGAAGTGGAAAGTTTTGCCTTCTTGCTGCACCTAGGACATCAGTAAACAGAAATTATGTTAACCCACTGCTAATATTTCTAAATGACTCTATCATTGTAGAGACTTTCCGGATTTATTTTTATTTATATATTTACATATCTGCTAACAGTACCCCTACCCCTCCAATAAGTAAACAGATATATGATTTTCCTACCTTCCTTATGAAAGAGTTTGAGTACACTCTATTGGAGTACACTCAACTACAATCCAGGTAGAATGAGACTGTAGAAAAACTAGTTATTTTTTTTTTTCTAAGAATTTGTGTCTAGGCAGTAGGCCAAATGGCAAGATTCCCACAAATCACACCCAAGAGAACCAAATTTAACATCCAGCAAGTTTCGTTAGAGGTTGTCTATGATAATAAAAAGATAATCGAGAGGCTGGCATGAACCCAAGGTACAAAAATAGCCCATCCACATAACCAGAATGCAGTAGGTGGTTTGCTTGGTAACTTTTCTCTGAATTTCTTGCTCATCACTCCTCCAGTGTAATTCTCGCCCTTACTAGTGCATCTTCCTTACTTCGTTTCTTTCTGCTAATAGCTGCCAACTATTCACTTTATGATTATAAACAGAAATTAAGCTGACAGAGTTTTAAATAGCAGCAGTGAAAAGAAGCCTCACCTGAATTATACTAGTTATTAAACTGGTTTTGCAACAAGGCAAGAAGAACTCGTGAATTCTACTGAGATTACTTATGCACACATCTGCATACACTTCTGTTTGTTACAGAACCTCTGCTACCACATCTGACTGTAAACATGAAAATACGGCAGAGCACTGGTACTATCCTAAGTATAATATATGACCTATCCAGTTTCATTTTGCATTCGAAAGAATAAAAAGTGCCTAATACTGCACACTTGGGAAGTTGGTGAGCATATGATGAATGATGAGTATAATTTGTTCTCACGCTGAGTAAATACTGTTAACAGTGAGCCTCAAGCTGACTGCTTTTCTCACGGCATACTGTCTTAGCAGCATTGTTCTGTCTGCCTTTCCTAACAGAGACAACTGGTGGTGGAGAGCCATATGGAGGCAAGTGACAGGGAGCGAATGTTTTAGTGCCCATGTGTCAATAGTATTGGTAAGTAAGGAGGTTACAGGCATTTGGTAAGTTCTTCCATCTCTGTTTTTTTGGTTGGTTGATTTTTTGTTTTCCCATGATCTGAAGAGGATTCAGCTAGAAATCCTCAGACCTGGCTAGCCCCACCATGAAAGCACGTATGCCACACTGGCTGGCTAATGGGGCAAAGAGGAGGGAATGAAGGTTCAGGGAAAATCAGAGTCCTGTGAGCTCCCTTGTTTCCTTCTACCCCTCAGAGAATGTGTTTGTTTATTTTGAATTGTGGTTCAGATTTTTTTGTGAACTATGAGATTTACACTATCTGTAGTTGTTTCTGCTTGCTGCAGAGGTTCTTCTCTCAGGATGGAAAAGGTGAGCATAAATGCAAAACGAAAGTTTAATTCCTTTTCTGACATGAACTTTGAGTCAAATTTCAAATCTGGAGGGAAAGAGGTCAGCTGTGTTTGTCAGTCCAAAGATCATCTGCAAGAAATCAAGCATTCAGAGGAACAACCAGGAGGTTAGGTACTCGTGGATGTGTTACTACACATTATTTATTCAGCTATGACAAAAGATTTACTGGCATAACTTCAAGTAGCAATACACCACAGTCTCCTGGCACACATCCATAGAAGCAAGTATTAATGTATGATTAATTCTTAAATTTGGTACAGTGATACTTCTTAAGTAGTTTGTTGTTTGTTTGTTTTTAAAAGAAAAAAAATACATTTAACTGGAAAGGGAACCAAATTGCTCTGTTATCCAGCTGGAATTCTCTAGCCTTGTGACAAGTGCCCAAGTTAACAGATTTTAGTCAACATAGGCATATTTTGTCAGAATTTGTGAGGAATGCTGACTCAGGATAAGGCAAAAAAAAAAAAAAGCATTGAACTAATTGTGCAATGCTTTATGTGGAAAAATGACTTCTTGATCCCTGCACTAGTAGCCAGTGCTTTGAAGTCTTTGGATATCTGCGTTCAGCCCTTACCTTCCAGATAAGAATATTTAATGTATAAATACAATTTGTAATATACACATATATTAACTATTATATTCAATTCCTCTTCTCTCTTTTTACATGATATTGTCCCTTTCAACAGGGGTGATCTGCGTATATACTTTTAGATTCCTTATTCTTTAAAATGGCATCCACCTGCTCACAGCTCACAAGTACTTGCTTTGTGAACCCCTTGTTCCGAGAGCAGCTGTTTGAGCTGACTGAAATCCAAACTGTAAACAGACAGACAGGTAAAAATGGCTCTAAGTCCATAGATCTGAGAAAATTTTTGCAGCTTAATTAATCTGAAAAGCAACACAGACTATTAATTGCATATTTGTTTCCGTCAGAATAGACAAGGCTAAAATCAAGTTTATCCCAGAGAGTTTTGTCATAACTCCAGAAGAGTGGCTTTTGATGGAAACCGTGTTGATGAAAACAAGCCACAAAATCCATTTTCCTAGAGTAGGGTGAATGACCAGGCCTAGGTCAAAAGTACCTACATGTATGGGAGCCCAAGACATTCCTGTGGTGGGAACATCTTGGAGCTTTGCAGGCGGGTAAACCCTGATCTGCTTCTGCAGGATTTCAGAGGTCTGGAAGAGATACAAAGATCCTTGGACATATACGTCCCCATGGGTTGAGCACACCTGTCTTTAGAAGGAATGAAGTTCATACCTCCAGAGGCCAGAGGAGGCCTTTTATTATTCCCATTTTTCTTTTTCCGATTGAGGACCACCTATACTTTTGGTTAGCTGGCAGACTAATAATGGGGCTGGGTTAAACAGGCATCAGTCTAATTTCTACACCATTAAAACTTTACTTTTCTGGAGGTGAGTAAATGGACAGAGACAGCGAATGAAGTGTACAAATGTCCTACAGAATGGATCTCTGTCTGCTACAAGACATCTACCATAATAATCTACAGAAGTATTCTTCAAATTCCTGTTCTTTTAGGTTATCACCAAAGTGCGATTTTGCCAAATACAGATTCAGTTCCTGGGGTGTGCAATACAGTGAGTGTATCATGGCATTTCAAAGTTTGTGACGTACAGAAGCATTGCAGAGAGTTTATTCAGTTAGGTAGAAGATGTCTGAACAGACACAAATGGGAAGTTTTTATATGCTGTCTTGGATAACAAGGTTAAACAGAGAATCTGTTAAGAAAAAAAAACAGTGACAATTTAAATAAATCAGATGTTTTTGCTGAAGATTATGCTGTCATTTTCTCCAATTATTCTTGACATTTCACCCAATCGTATTGTGATCCGAGTTAATAATGGAAGAAAAAGAACAGCTCTTGTTGCCTTGTTTATTCTTTGTTCTGGAGGAGATAAGCTGTTTATAAAGATATTTGTTATTTAAATCACTTTTACTGAAGTTGTTTGTTTCCTTGTCTGAGATTCTAAAAATATTGCAACAATTGCGATGCATCTTTGAAATGTCTATTCACTTCACTATGGTTTATACTGAAATTCATTCCTAAATGGGCACAGGTGTTGATAGCTGTAATGTGCTAGAATGAGTCAAAACCAATAAATGCTCAATAAAGGAAAGATGAAAGAAAATGCACTGAAAACAGCTCTTTTAAGATGTGATAAATTGGCATTTTAGTTCAACACTTAATTAGGTATGTAACATTGAAGATGTCTCTGGTGCAACTATGTATTTTAAAACAGCTGAACATGTTAGAATATAACTTCAACCACTGTTAATATTTTCAAGATCATAAACATTATTTTAAAAATTAGCAATACAATTCAGCATAATTTACTTTTGTTTGCAATGAGTTCTATAGTGCTTTGATGTGATATTTTGCTATACTCTTATTAAAACAAAAACTGTTGGAAGTGTTCTATAAAAATGACTCGTTCACTTTCTCATGTTGCGCTGAAATTTACTCTAGAATAAGTTATAGGAGTTCTGATGTTGCAAAGCCAAAAATAAATGAAAGTCTTTCATTTGTGCTTTTACCACAAGAAGACATTATTTATCTTTTTCTTGTGCACTCAGTAGTTAACATCTATTGAAGCCACATGCTTCAGAACACACTTTTGGTGTGTTTCTGACAGGAATGGAGGGCCAGCTAGCAAACAGGCAAATATTATGATGAATGACTCCTGACTGCCAGTGCCCTTTCATGGCAGCGTATACTTTTTTTTTGCACCGTGTCTTTCTGTTAAAAAACCTTTATATAAAGTCCAAATGCAAGTGGGTGGACGAGGTAGCCAGCTACCCACCAGATGTGGATGCCTGCTCGCTTTCATGGAGCTCCCAAGGGCACCAAATGGGCACCTGAGCTGCTTCTGCCCAAGGAGAAGCCTTACTGTGGCTGGCCGTATGAGGCTCTGTCAGCATCTAGGTTTGGGAAATCTGCTTTTACGTTAATATATCTCACTGTTGCAGTTTAAATGTATGTTCACACGCATAAAAGTGATTGTACAGCTGTGCGTAGAGGGGATATGACTCTGACCAGGAATACTTCTCCGTTATATTTTACGGCCCACTAATTTAAAGGGAACTAACACAAACTAGAAGTCATGAAAAAAAAAAGAAAAAAAAAAGACAAAAAGACATTAAGCTGTGAGAATTGCTCCCAGCCGGGTCCACCGGCCTCTCCCTCAGGCGCCTCGCCCCGGGACTCCATTTCCCAGCGCTCCCCGCGCCCCCCAGCCGCCGAGGCCGCGCCGAGAAGATGGCGGCGCCCGTGTCGCCCTTGGTTACTGCGCGCTGCCTGCTGCGGGCTCGGGCGCGGGCCGCCGCCCTGCGGAGAGGTCGGTGCCGCCGGCCCCGCCGGGGGAGGGAGGGCGACCGCAGGGGGCTCGGCGACCGGGGGTGGGCAGGAGGGAGCCGGGATGGGGGGTGCAGGGCGAGCGCGGCTTCTCCGGGAAGGGGACGTGCCGGTAACGGGAGCTGCCGGTGCCGGGCTCCGCCGCGGGAGCACAGCCCCGGGGCTCGCTGCGGTGACGGTGCCGCTCTGTGGGTACCTCCTGCCCCGCACGGGAGGGCAGCCCGGCCCGGGGCCTCGCTGCTGGGGCTACTGCAGGGGGAGCGCAGCCCCGCTGCACGGCCGGCGGGGCGAGGAGGGGGCGAGGAGCAGCCTTCTAGTGCCTAAAGGGGGTCTACAGGAAAGCCGGGGAGGGGCTCTGTCAGGGGGTGTAGGAAGAGGGCAAGGGGTAATGGCTTTAAAGTGAAAGAGGAGAAATTCTTCACTCAGAGGGTGGTGAGGCACTGGCACAGGCTGCCCAGAGAAGCTGTGGATGCCCCATCCCTGCAGGTGTTCAAGGCCAGGCTGGGTGGGGCTTTGGGCAACCTGGGCTGGTGGGAGGTGTCCCTGCCCATGGCAGGGGGTGGAACTGGGTGGGCTTTGAGGTCCCTTCCACCCTAAACCAGTCTGTAATTCTGTGATTTTAAATGTGTGTTGTGTTTATTGCTTGCACATCACCATTTTTAAAAAGTTGTCAGACCAAATCCAGTGGCTTTAGCCACAGTCCCATGCATCCATAACAGCATCCATATTAAAAGGGAAGGTAGTCTCTACATTTACTGTTTGAGAACATGTGCAGAGTGGCCAGCCACCACTACACTGACCTTGTTTTTATGATCACTGGTTTATAGTAATTTCTTTGATTTTAGGATTTGCTTACCGTGGTTCTGTACCTGTTCTTTAATTAAAAGACTTCACAAGTAATATTTGTGCAAAGCTGCAGTTTCCCTGACAAGCTTTCATGTCTTTCATTTCTAGCTGAGATTGTTAATTGGGCTGTGCATGGGAACAGTACAAGAAATCATATTTTCATAACAATAACACAGACGTCTAGGGAAAAATCAGAATTCTAGTTCTACTGTAACACTTATGTTTCTCAAGAAGTTTAAATAGTAAATATATATTCATATAATGCCCTAATGAATGGACTATAAGAAGGCTAAATAAGGGTTAAGTGATTCATCTAAGGTCATGTGAGAGGACAGTCTAAGTCCTTGTTCTTGTATCATAGTTGCAAACTGATTTGGTCTGCTCATTTCAGCAGCTGTGTATTTAAGGACAGGGACAGTTTCTAAAAGTTGCTTTCTATTACAACACTCCCCACCCCCAAAATCCCTGTGTTTGTGAAAAGCTCTCAAGGCAGTATTCTGTCTGTGAAGCAGTAACGAAACAGATGCAATGTCTGGGTTGGCAGTGTGCCTTAACACTGTTCTAGCTTCTTGGTTGTGACCGTCAGTCAAGGTGGCAGTTGTGTGATTTTTATTTATTTATTTATATTGGGGTCATTAGCTTTGGTGCAGTTGTAACCCCAAGGGTGACATTGGTTTAGCTGCAGTGCTTGAACAACTAGTAATTGGAAGTATTTTCTGTCTTTAAGGCTAATAATGATTAACAACTATAGCAAAATATCATAGGAAGTGGTTAATTCTCTCTCTCTTGAGTCTTTCCAGTGTATTTTCTTCAGAATTTGCTGTAATGAAACACAATTTGTGAATGTAGGAGTAATTAGACAAATGTAACTATTCCTAATACTTTAAAAGGTCGATGTTGTCTTCTAGCCTTAAGCTCCAAAAAGGAAAATGATTTCTGATCCTTCTCACGATACATACCTACAGAACAAAGGTTAAACGTGCTTTTTTCATAATCAATCCCTTGAAGGGTTTGTTTCAACTTTAATTTGTTTACAAAATTAATAATACATATTTACATGTGTACTGTATGTGACTGACACTGTAGTGAAGTGAATATCGTAATCTGAAGCTCGATTTACCTTTTGCAATAGGAATTAGGTTTCATTTGTTTAACCTTTGCTTCTTTAGCTGGATATTATGTATCTTTTCATGGTTTTCCTTTTTTTTCTTTATATTTCTTTTATATGTAATTCCATTCAAGGTTCACGGTTCTAACAACATGTTTAAAAGATGCTTTGTTCAATAGCAGTAAGGGATCTTGCAGACCAAATTTTAATTGATCTGTGGAGTACGGCACTTTTTCTCTCTGAGTAATGAATAATCATTTTAAATGCACAAGATCTTTTTTTGCATAACTTTGAATTTATTAATGTCAGTTTTCAAGGTGTTGGCTTCTGCCCTCATAGACAGAAAAGGTGAAATTTGTCTTAGGGAAGCCCAGGTTCTTTTCCTACCCCCTCAAACACAGGAGAGACAAGGGCCTGCTAGGGGGTTTTGTCACGGGAATTCTCTTCCGATAGACGAGACATCACAGTTCAATACCTTTCATAACGAAATCCAGCTGCTAGGGGAGGAAAGAACAGATTTACCAGGGTGAGTGGTGTTTTTCTCAGTCACCCTTCTGTGCTCTCATCCTCCTGTCAAGATCAGTTTATGACATGCTACAACCCAGCTTCCATTTCAGATTGTCTTACATAAATAACTCTAGTGCCTGCCTCAGCTGTGACTATTGCTCTCAGAAGCAGTGTCATTGAAACTCGCATGCCTTTTTCCTGTGCCGTCTCAGACTTAAGTTCTAAGTGGCAGTAGGAAAGCTCGACAACATACTGATTAATTTTTCAATTTGTTGCTTTTTTCCAGAGCAGAAGGTTTTTGGAGTTAAGAACGCTTTTTTTTTATTTTAATTTTTCTGTGGGTACCTATCTTTGCAGTGATAAATGAATGCTACTTTATTGAAGGTATCTCAAGTAAGTCACTTTAAGGGAAATTTCTATAGTTTCAGATTGTCATTTCCATTAAGCACTTTTAATTAATTAAGTTTTTGTTGGCTTTGGTGATTTTTTTTTTCCTCTGGTTTCTCCAAGCAGGACCCTTTTTGTGTGTGTGTGTATCGCAGCAGGTCGTTATTGCAACTTGATCTGCGATGCTTGCATAGACAGGCAGAAAGGCAAATGCAAGCAGCTCGTTTTGTGGCTTGAAGTAAAATGAGATTGGACTAATACTTATGTTTTAGGAACATCAATTCAAAGTTGCAAGCCAGTGGCAATTCTTAAATTATCATTGAGTTTTAGGCAAAATGTGAGAAAATCCAATGCTGTTGTGTAGCCTGGGGGTGGGAAAGATTATGGATAAACACATGGCTCTAGTTTTACATTGTTTTATGTAAAACTGAGTAATGAGTTACATTGAGCTTTTCTGTAGTCCTATCTAGAAAAATACATAAAAATAGAAAGTGGTTTCTCTGTGTATGACATTTAAACATTCAAAAGGGAACTAATACAAGGAAGTAACGGTTTATGTAACGCGAATATGCGAAGTAGTAGGAGAGAAAGTGAGTTTTTGCAACGTAGGGAAGGCTGCTAGGATTAATGCACTGAATTGTAGTTAAGTGATTCCTAGTGAAGCAGTAGTTTTCCTGGTATGAAATTATGGAAGGTAATTGTCTGGTATTCCTCTGCTATATATTAAAATTTCTAAAAATTCTTTATCCATTCAGGGGTAGATTAGTAAGGAGCTTTAGTGGTGTGAATGGTTTTGCAGTGTGTCCCACAAAATCCAGTTTAGAATGGAAGACCCACATTTTTTCTTCCTCTCTATAGTTTATCACTTGAATAGCTGTCTTCTGTTCACTTAAAACCCCTACACACTTTATTTTCTTTCTAGGGACATCTGAATTTGCTTTGCAACTACACCTTTGAATTTAACTCTTAACCAGTTACTATGTGTCTGCCGGTACCCCCACCAGGTTTAAATCCTACCATTCAGTATTATTTTAGGAGAAGAGTGAGTAATTTGTGCCATGACACCCTCTGTCATCACTTGCACATACTGTTCATCTCTGTCATCTGTTAATGACGAAGTATTTTATTCCCATTCCCGGGATGGCTAGCTGTAAGTGCACGTAACCTGAGACAAAACCCACGCTTCTGAGAAGTCCTGCTCGTGTGCTCTGTCCATAGCCAGGAAAGTCATGAGCCACAAATGCTTTCTTGTCCCTAAGTGAGCTTTTATTTTTTTTTTTTTTCCCTTCCAATCTTGTGGTAAGCAGTAGGAGCTGGGGGCTTTATAGGTAGGTGCAATGGGGCACTGGCTGCCTCTTAGGGACGTCAAGCTCTGCATGTTGTGAAGGCAACACGTGGTTTAGTTGTACAAATCACAGGACTGAGGTTGACTTTCTGTAGCAGTAAATGGTTGAAAAAATAAGATCGTCTATTTCTCAATGTCCCCACTTCTGTTTGGATGCAGGTCAGGTGTCACTGACCTGTTCCTGATGGATTTTTGTCAGACTTAATCTTAAAATTCTCTCCTCATCAGTTGGTCCATTCACTGCCTTAATTAAGTTTACCGTTTATTTCCTTTTTTCTTTACTCAGTACTGTTCATGTATCTGGAGATAGCTATGTGCTTTTCTTTAGTCTTCTATAAAGGTTTTATTGAAATTTTTGCAATGAAAAAACTCTGAACTCAACTCTCTGAGATCTCTTCAGCTACGGGTGATCTAATTACTTTTAATTCATAGCGGTAACTCAGCTCCTTCAGGACAGAAGAACCTGGTGAAATTATTGACTACAGATGTAACGACTGACTTCCTTGCTTTGGAGAAACGAAGGTCTTACAATAAATAAATTAATGAAGTTACAATGTAAAAGGATAAAATTGTTCAATTAAAACAAATTATCTGGGACAAGTTTAAACTCTTCTTCTGCCCCATTGAGCCCTCTTATACCTCCTCTGTGGGGTGTGACCCATGGTTTAACAAATACTAGTTTAAATAGTCTCCTATCTCTCCGTTGATTTCGTACCTTTCATGAAATACGGTGAGAAAATAAGTGTGTTCCAGGGCAGATCATACCAGTATTGAATAGAACAGGGTTATTTCACGCGTGCTTATGTTTTGCCCCTTGTATGTGTATATACGCAAACATGCACACACACACACCTCGGAGTACTGTCTCCCATATGTAGTAGTGTCACGGTGATGTTTCGCTGTCAGTCTGTGATCCAGCATAGCCCTGGGTCTTTTTCTGCAGAGCTGCTCTTCAGCTGCTCATTGTCTGTCTTTTAAGTTCGGTTATTTATCCCCCCTAAGCACAATTCCTGCTTTCACTATGTTCTATTTGTATTAGGCTTTTTGTCCGGTTGGTCAGAACTGCCTTGCCTTCCAGAGTGTTTGCAACACCCCTGACTTGGTGTTACCTGCCAGCCCAGTCCATAAACTTTATTTTGCCCAATACAGGTCGTGAATGGAAATTCTGAAATGCGTCAGGTTGGGATTCTGAGCTCTCTCTGAAACTGGATGGGAAACACGCATCTTGCTTAACTGTGGTACCCATTCATTACGTGTAGTTTTCCTAGCTTGTTTTGTACCTGCTCGAAAGTTATTTCACTTGAGTCTAACGTTCCTACTTTATATAGGAGAACACTGTGAGGCCCAAATACAGAGGTGTTAGTGCAATTAAGATGGTTTTCCTTTTTCCAAGTGTGTTATGTGGTCAGAGAGGAAAACTCCTTGTTCCTGAGGAGTTTGTGTTGCTTGTCATTTATCATGTTGTTATCTTAGGATTTTTTTTCTTTAAAAGCACTTATTTGTAATCATTCCAGTATTTTTCTGTGGTTTAGATCTGTGTTGACTGACCTGTGATTTTTCTGGATTTGTCTTTCTCTTTTTAAAGATCACAGTAGTTTCATTTTTTTGTGTGTGTTTTTGAACCTCACCCTCCATCCAGGAGGCCTGAAAGAAGACTGTTAGAGGCTGTTATGTTGCTTAGGGAGCTTACCTGAAGCATTTGGGGGTGACTTTCAATGGATCTAGCAATGTTCAAATTATTTGACATTGTTCTGTCTGTTATGTGTTTTTCCAAATCTGTTTCTTTTGTCGTTGGTACAAATTATGTTACTCATGATTATACTTAAGCTGTTAAATTACAGCATAAGCAACACGTTTTCATAAATGCCTTTTCAATGTATTCTACTGTTAGGTGTCTGATCTTACTGATTTAGCAAGCATTCTCTATAAGCTTATTCTTTCATTCCTAGTTATATCTTATTTCAAGCTTGGTGATTGTGACTTATTTTTAAATTTAAACAATTTCTGCTTGGGCATGGTCCCGTCTCTTCTAAGTAGAAGATAATGCCAGCAAAGTGGGCTGTGGCATTGCAGGGCTTCACAGTTATTGGTTTGTTTACTGTGGTCTTTGACTCTTCGAATGTGCTTACAAAACTCATAGTTTGGTCTTGTTTGCTAGCTTTTAAACTCTGTCTCCTTCAGCCCACCTCTCTAAAGGATTAATCTATTCAGCAAAATGCACTCTGAGAGAATTTTTAAATGATTTTGCCCCAGTTTGCAACAGATATGTCAATGCTTCCCTTACAACAGCACATCCAAATCTTACCACCTTTCCAGCAGGGATTTTTGTGTGTGTTTTTTAATTAAAGTGTTAAGACATACTAAAGGTGTTTTGTAGTAAGAAGTTGATTTAATGAAAAATAAAGGGGTAACGTACTCTAGTGGTTGTCTAGGTAAGTAATGTATGTCAGCCTTTGCAAGAACTGTTAACAATGTGTGGTTTTTATGAATATAAGAAGGTACTTCTCATAACTTCTCTATTAACAAGTCTACTTTTCGTTTTACAGCGTACACAAGTCAGGTGGCAGATGAGAAGACAGCCCCTGGTACTCTTACAGATGCTAACGCTAGAGCCTTGTTGGTTTGCAGTGGACCTTTGGAACATTACGACTTTCTGATTAAACAAGAAGAGCTGAGGAATGATGAGCAGCAAAGAAGAGTTGTGCAGCACCTGCAAAAGTTGCACGAGAGCCTTAAAGGCTACACCATCAGTTCAAAAAATCTTCTCTCAAAGGTGGGATTTATAAAGATGATAAATATTTTTTCTAATTTTTATTTGCTCATAAGAATGTGCTTAAAACCACAAATTGCTGTCATTAACCTGAGTCTTATTTTTGCAGCTGCGTCTTTAAAGGTAGATTGTTGTTCATGTTTGGTTCTCTGTTCTTTATTTTTCTGATCTGTAAAATTCCAGTGGCATGCTACCAGCAAACAAATGTTATTGAAATAATTCTGAAAGAAAATCTTGTATGGTTATGGTTATGTCTGCATTTCCCAAAATGTTATTTGCCTGTAGGAGAAGGGTAGCTTAGGCTAGAGTTTTTGCTCTCAAGCGCTGGCATAGCATATGTGTTTGGGTTACAGACACTGAACGTTGATGTGTTGTGTCGTGACAAATGTTCCATGCATATAAGTGAAATCAGCCAGCAGAATCTAAATAATCCAAGTTAAATAATTCAGCTCTGCAAAATGTTATAATATAGATCCGACATGACTTCAAAAATAAAGATTTAGAAAAAAATCTGGCCAGTGTTGGTAGTCTTCAGCTGGGGGGCTAAGAAAAGAAGGCAAGAGGTGTGATCTGCTCCCTAGATGTATTTTTGGGGTCTTCTTTTAAAAGAAGCATTAACAAAATTAACATTTTTTAATGTTAGAAGAAGCATTAACAAGAAATAAGGCGTACACCTGTCCTACAGAGCATTAGCAACCTCAGTGCCTTAGCATTATTACTGCTGTGTGCCTGCTGTTGCACTTCTGTAACTTTTTCCGGGAGTATTTGATGCAATATTTTCCAGAGCTGCGTTGGCAGTACTTTTCTTGTCTTGTTCTCATGCTGTTATTCTTGTACTGTTGCTCTTGTGGCCTTGCACCTGCAAATTCTGTTAGTGTTGTTATGGCAGGTTCTCATGGGAAGCAACTAGAACTGGTGAGAGAATGACTTCTCTTCCCCTGCTTTCCTTGCCTCTTGTTTTGTAGACTTTAGTTTAGATACCAGAAAGTCAAACATAGTGCACAGCAAAGTAGATAAGTCTTTAAATACTTGATAAATGTTAGCCAGTGATAGATGTTCACAGAAGCTGAATGACCAGTGAAGGTGCAGCGTTTGCACCTGATTAGCATACTCCTGTCAGCACAGAGTCATAAATAGGAGTGGGGGACACAACTGGGCATTTGAGTGAGTCTGATGAAAATGGTATCATGATGGGGGAAAGAAGCATAGAAAAACACTAATTGCCATTATTGTCTCGTTTGCTTTCCTGGCCTCTTGCACTCAGGAAATATGTCCTGTGTCAACAGCTTCACTACTCTTCCCAGCCAGTCACTGGGAGTTTTGTGTTCTTTTTCTCTATTGCATGACTTTTGCTTTTATTTTTTTCCATTAAAAGTAACTTTCACTGTTACAGTCAATATATGTCGTCAGCTTCAGGATGTGTTAATAAATCTCCACAGCAGCCTCTCTCAGTATCCATTATGCAACACACCTCATCTCATGGGCATAAAACTGTTTGTGTAACTATTGGACTTCTTAACTATATACTTGCCATTGCAACCGCAAATTCACCAATTGCCTGGCACAAATACTGTATTTTGTTTGCGTGGCAAGCTTAAATGGTGTAGCATGAAATCCGAGGAGCCAAAACCTGCAGGGCCTAGATACATCTAAATGACGTGCTGTCCTCTACCTTTTAGATACCAAACTACAAGTTACCAATCTAAGGTTCTTGAAATATATACTAGCTTCAAGGAGTTAAAAAAGCAGAGAAGAGAATATTACTATGAGAACAAGTATTACACCAGTAGAAGTACCTGTTTCAAATAGGCAAGTGCAGCAGGGTACAGAGCCTTGGGACACAGTGCTCATTTATCAGTCTGCCTCTGGTATCCAGTGAAAACTTCAGGCTCATACTTGCAGATGGATATCATGTATCTGCTAATCATATGCTTGACTGAAAATACCGCAAATGTCTTCCTGCCTCCTGACGAAAGGAAGCAGACTAGACACCTAGGAAGGAGCTCTTTTTTGTTGATCATAGAATCATAAAGATTGGAAAAGACCTCCAAGATCATCTACTCCAACTGTGATATACAGAGAGAAGAAACCTGGATGAGAAGTAATTCCAAGAACAGAAGAAAGACACTCTGGAAGGAAAAACACGAGAGTGGTTAATTAAAGGAAGCAAAGTGCTAAGGCAAGTTGGTTCCTAGAGGGCAAGGAGTATGTCTTCGGAAGTTCTGTTCTGAAATAAGTTAATCCAGCTTTGAGCAGGGAGTTTGACCATGTAGTCTCCTGAGGTCCCTTCCAACATAAACGATTCAATAATTTTGATTTAGGTAAGGGGTTTGTAGCCAAGCAATTGTTTGGAGGATATTTTTACCTTCTCCAGCTGGTACATTAGCTCCTCACATTACTTACCTTTTTACTTAGCCAGCTGGTCAAAAGAGCTTATTCTCCTGCTATGTTTAGCGCTCGTGCAGCCTCACCTTGAAGATTGTGTGCGGTTCTGGGCTCCACTGTATAAAAAGGATGTTAAAACCCTTGAAAGCATCCAGTCCAACAAAGCTGGTAAAAGGGCTGGAAGCCAGGTCTCTATGAGTAGAGGCTGAGGACAGCCAGGTTTGTCTAGTCTGGAGAAGAGGAGGTTCTCTGCAACCTCCCATGTTGTCTTATGTCTTTATAGGCTAACTCTCGAGTCTAAACAAGACTCTTTGTTGACTGTGAGCAAGTATTGAAGAAAAGAGAAATTTGCTGTTTCAAAAGTGGTTATTGCTTATCTTTGTTATCCAAAGCAATATTGTGGCATGCCTAAAAGAAAACTGTTTTCCTTTGGTTGTAACGAGTTCAAGCTGGATTCATAAACCTCTTTTGCTGGTGTGACGTAGGCAAATTATTTCAATAAGTGTGATCTAACAGGCCAGAGATTTATGTCCGAAGGATGTTTAATGTGAGAAGTTGTTCTTTTTCTTTCTTTTCTCTAGACTTCATCTTAAGCTTTGGCATTGGGCTCATAAGCTCTTAAATCAGATGTTTTAAAACTATCTGCAGACCCTGTTCCCGACTAAAAGAGAATGTTGCTCAAAAGGATACCGGTCATTTGGCTTGCTCCCGTGTTCTTTTGGGCATACTGCCAAGCTTTTATCCATTTTCATTCTGTAGAGGAGTGACAGAGGAATGATCAGTAGGCTAGCATTTTGATCTTTTCTGGTAAACTGTTTTGGATATTCTTTTCTAAAAGCTCTGCCTTTGAGAATAACTTGGAGAGCTGACTCGAGTTAACTGGAGTGCTGTGAATCATCGTAGTTGTTAGAGCAGGTGTCTCCTAATGGTTTGTAGATCAACCATTATGTGGGTTTGTTTACTGTTTCTTTGATTGGGAAGCATGTAAAGTGAAGCTTTCTTTACTGCTGAGAACAAAGTAATACTAATCTTACTGTATTTAGGAGATTGTGATGGCACTTTTGTCCTTGTGTAGCAGCAGAGCTAACCACAATGAAGTCATCTAACTGACCCTTTCCTAAAAGGAAAAAGTCAAATGCCATTGCTTTAGGGTGAGGATGTGGATTTCCACTAGTTCCTCCAAAGCAGTCCTCTCATTGCTTCTGTTCCATTCTTTAATTTCAACCAGCTTTTAGACATTGTGATACCTGCCAAATAATTTTGCCTTCAATGAGAATCATAGAATCATTAAGGTTGTAAAAGACCTCCAAGGTCATCTGGTCCAACCACCCCCCCCACCACCAATGTCACCCACTGAACCAGGTCCAAACTTTCCTTGAACACCCCCAGGGACAGTGACTCCACCACTTCCCTGGGCAACCCGTTCCAATGCCTGACTGCTCTTTCTCAGAAGAAATGTATTTTAAGTTGAGAACTTTTTGCAACTGAGTGCAACTGTTAAATCAATTACACATAGTAGCTTGAGGTCTTGCGTTTTCAGGAGATTTCTAGAAACTTGACTAACCTACTTTTAGTGTGAAATCTTCAAGGTTGAGAAGAATCTACTGCCACTTCTTAGGAGTATAAGAAAAAAAATAAGATGCACAGCATTTCAAGCACGCTCATTTTTCCGAGTTCTGGCATTGAAGAGGATGTGGTTGAGAGGTCGCAGTGAAAAGAAAAAAAGGGGGGGAGAAGAGAGGGGGAAGGAGGGAAAATAGTTGTCAACCTCTTCTTGGGTCTGACACTCGCTAGCTCATTACCTCAAATGTAAAGTACTCTGCTAAACTGAGTTATTCCAGTAGAAATTTACTGTACTTAGGAGTAATTAAAAGAATGGTTTGCTTTGCTTGTATTTATTGTCACCTTTTATCTAAATAGTTTTGTTTACTACAAACAGTAAAAGTAGGATTAGGGAACAAATATTGATATTAGATATAATAGAAGCGTTTCAATATTTATCTGAGAGACTTACATCAATTCACAGGCAAAATGTCTCTAAGCAGTTTTTGGGGAAATAACAGCTGCTTCCTTTATGATAGTAAAACTGTATTTGTTTTATTTTGGTATAGTATCTTTTGGGCATCAGTTTAGAATGAATTTAAAGGGAAAAACAATTAGTGTGTTGCTGCAAATCAAGTATGCTTCTGTTTTTCAAAATTATTACTCAAATTTGAACAATGACTTTGATCTTCAACTTGGTGAAAGCACGGCCTTGTATGTTGAGATATTTTGAGATCCTCTGAATTGAAGTTCAAGGCCATAAGATTTTCCATAGATGTTTCAGATCTCTAGCTTTTCAAAATAATACCAATTGGGACATCTTAAGAGTTGTTGAGTTGCTGTACTAATGACTTGAAATAAGCTCAATTATAAGTGAGGTCATGTTTTGAAAAGAGGTACGAACAATAGTAAATGCCATCCAAGACCTTGAAAATGTCTTCAGCTGCAACAGCAACCAAAAAGAAGGTCTGCAAGAGTGGGAGAAAGAGGCAGTTTCGTTAGTGTTTTTTGTGTATGGATTTTTTTTGTTTGTTTCTGTTTTGGTGTGGTTGGTTGATTGGTTTTTTGTTTGTTAGTTTTCTAAGTGCCGTCTGGATACTTGTCTCTTGAATTTTGCATATTTTAATTAACCACCTTAACACTGACATGGGTTTTTAATTAAAAGTTTCTCAGATCAGTGTGAAATATTCCCAGGAACTGAGTTGTTTTCTTTTGGTGTCTGAGGCAGGCAATATGGGAGAAGGTGGGAAGATGTTGCACGTTATCAAATAAGCAGAAGAAAAAATAGCAAGTTGTCAGTTTTAAGATGTTTTAATGAATATAATTCCGTAGAGGAGAGAGGATACTAATTGACTGAAGTTCAAACAAGATAAATCTGATGTGATGGAGTCAAAGCAAGGCATTCAGTTACAAAAACAGGAATGTAGAAAATGTTTTGAAAGTGGAGAAGAAAATTCCCTAAGTCTGGGGACACAGATGCGTATGTTTTATGATAGAATAGCAAATATTATAGCATATGAATGATATATATATATATATATATATATATATGTATAAAAAGCCAGTTAACTGATCTATAAAAGGAAAAAAGGTTCCTGCTGTAAGCATGTTCTAATGATGATGAAGCTCAGTGAAACACTGAAGTTATGACGTTTTAGGTTACTTAAAAGAATATTATGGGAGTGAAGAATCTTGGAGGACTGGAGGGCATTGACACATTAGTAGTGATGCCTTTATTTGAAAGGATGTGGTAGAGCATTCAAAACACATTTAAAGATTTATATAATCTTATAATTAATGTTATTTTAATTAATTAATAATTATTATTAATCTAATTTTATAATTCTCTCCTTCAAACTCAAATTCTGTGTATCCCTTAAAGTCTTTGGTTTTGTGCACTTTAAATATAAACTTTAACATTCTTAAATCTTATCACTCTGGCAAAAACAGTGATGTCAGGCAATTGAATACTGACGGGTCAAATATACCTCAGGATTATAGGGAAGTGGGGGATGAGGAGAAGCTCAATGACTTTGTCTTCTGTCTCCCACTCTTCCCCCATTCCTCCATGAAACAGACACATCAGTCCTTGTTTTAGGGGAGCTGGAGGATCTTCTGCATTAGATTTCCCTCCTGTTTTTTCTTTTGGAGTGTGGGTTTCAGTGGAACCAAGATCAGTCTGCTGCTTTCTTCACTCTCAAGTACTGCTGGCTTTCTTGACTGCTTTCTGTGGTCTCAAGTGAGCCAACAGCATTGACTGGATTTTATCAGAAATCCTAGTCAAACTTGATCTTTTCCTTGTGCAATTTCCAGGCTTCAGGAGATGCATGAGAATCATTAACTTAAAAAAAAAAAAAAAAAAAAGTCAATTTTAGGATCATGTAGAATAGCTTGAAACCTGTAGGGTGTCTGGGTTTCAGAATTAGAAATCAACCGATCGAGTTTATATATGTACATATTGTATCCTTTAATAAGAAAAAGTAAAAGTACAGTTGATTGGAAAATATATCTATCTAAAATTGCTCTAAAGTTTTAATGTTATACAATACCTGACAGGATTGAGAAAATGAGCATCCTAAGTGGTAATAGTGTCACTTCTGTCAGAAGTATACAGAAGATAATTTTACTTGAAAATAAAATATTGCCTACAAATGTCTTTAAATTGCTCAAAGATGATTTGCTTTTAGAGTTTATCAGCTTCAGCAAATGTATTCAAGTCTGCCACAATATCCCTCCTATTTTTTAAGGAATCAGATACCACTTAACAATTGTCATCTTCACAAAAAATAGTATTTTTTTCTACTTTAAATCAGCCAGGAATTGATTTAGACTTTAAGGAGTCCAAGCCATTTTATTTGCTTCCTTTAGCCAAAAAAACAAACCAAAATCCTTTACTGCAGCATTTTTCTAGAAATGGTAACTATTAGAGTGAGAATAAAACATACTTAAAAAGGAAAACTTTAAGATTATTAAATGTAATTAATAAATATATTACAATTTTTAGAAGGGTATAAAAATATAGGCATTACTACTTGTTCTAGTCATATAATCTTTACAAAAACAGGTAAAGCAGTACTGTAAGCACTGATTTATTTTCTGAGTCTTAGGAAAAGCTGCATACCTCATACTCATGCTGTCTTTTTATGTAATAAATTTTATGATAGTATTTTACTTTGTTAAAATGCATGTTATTAATCTTAAAAATAAAGAAAATTTTATGTCTCTGATACACAGCAAACAAAGGAGAAATGGAAAAAATCTAACTTTGAGAATTAGTTTCAATGAGTGCAAGCTCTTAAAAAGTGTACACAGAAATATGTACATCAATTAAATTGTCTTGCTATGCTTTCAAAGCTCTAGCAAGTAGCTGCAGCCATGTCTATTAATGGAACTGTTTCAGAACATCTGAAACCCTGTTCAGCCACAGATTGATGATACACATTTTTGATTATCTATTAATGTAGCTCTAAATTAGATCTGTAAGTGGGTCTTATATAAGAGTTATTCTCGCATGTTTTCTGAATAAACTGGTTCTGTAGACCTGAGACATTATCCATCTATCTTTGGTCATGTATTTTCTTCCATATTTAATTAGTGTTTTGCTACTGACTCCCTCATTTCTTTAATATGGTGCTGTATTTTGAAAAGCGCTTTAGATTCAAGTTGTTTAGCAATTATCCAGCTCCAAATGAGACTACAGGGTTGTAATTTTAATTTTCCTTTGTTTTGGCTCAGCTCATATAACTCTGAAAGTGGAACACTTTAACCTTATACTCTTGTGTGATGATTTTGTGGATGTCAGTTCTGTTTCATAAATTTGATGAGATTTTTTTTAAGACTTCACAATTTTTTAGAAACTGTTTCTTTATAGAGTTTTACTTGGAAGTGTCTATGCATATGACCGTCGTCCTAGGGTGGGAGAGGAAGACTGTTTCAAATTGGAGTATTGAGTCTATTGCAGATATTTCCATAAAAATACGTATATAGTAAAACAGAATAAATAATCAGCTGTCATAACATATGTCCGGAGTAATGTTAAGAGGTTAAAACTTCTTAACCAGTATTAATTAAGATAAAACTCAGTTGAGAAAATGTTTATTAAAATGAGTAATTTGAACACAACCTTTAATTTGTGTGTGTATAAATGCATATTTAAAATGATATATTTTAACTGTGCATCCATTGGTTTAAATCATGTTTAGAACAGATAATTCTGCATTTAAGATTCAAAGTAGAGAGAAAGGGGACCTAGAATATTTTCTGTCTTTGTCATGTTGATTTTCTAAATTCTAAATGTTTATATCTTAAGTAAAGCTGGTATATACAACATACATCTGCAATTCCTGTGGTAGTGCTTTATTTTATATCCTTTTTTCTGAGCTTGTTTGAGGGAAGAAGGTTTATTTTGATCGTGAAGTATTGGGAAACATTTAATCACTTTTCTGTGTGTTCTAGTTATTAAAAAAATGGACTAGGGATGGAGATATTTTCACAGTGATCTAAAAAAAACCAATAACGTGTGTATTTGCCTTTTTTTAACAAAATTCACAGAAATACAACATTAGATTGCTTACCAATTCTGAGCTAATAATTTATTCAAGGTTATACTTTGCTGACTATTCCTACTCAGGTAGTTAAATGTAGCTACTTGATTACTTTATCACAGTTATGTGCTTGCTTTCATTGTGCACCATGTTTGTATTTATTTTTCTTTTCTTGATTTGCAGCTCTTTGCAAAAAACAAACCTCCAAAAGGTCTTTATGTCTATGGAGATGTTGGTAAGTTTCAGCTGCATCAATTCCGATGGAATTTTATCTAAATGTGTGTTCATGCAAATTCTGAAGTATCTAAAAAGTTGAAAATTATGTAGCATTTTTCTTTAATTATTTTTCCAAGATTCATTTTCTTCCAGAATATGATGTTAATTAACCCAATTACACCTTAGAAGATTGGAAGCTGTTTAATTATCATACACCACCTTGTATACATTTTTTCAGTGTTACCTACTCACTAATATTTAGGAATGCAATTTAAGAATTTGAAAAGCAACTTGGGGGGGAGTGGATCAGGGAGAGAATGTGTACGTTCTAATTACAACAGTGTAGAGTGAAAAAGCTTTTCAAGTGAAAACGTTGTTTTCTGGATGCCTATGGAGCCATTTGTGCAACCTTTCAGTCAACGCTGTATAGATCAAAATGGAACAATAACAAAGCAGTATTTTTGGGTTTTTGAACATGAAATATAACCTTTCTTCCCCAACAGTCTGGCTTTGTACTTATTTTGTGGAAGAGTATAGTTTCATTAGTTCAAAGCTAATGACCAATCATTATTGTAATCAGTACATACTGTTCTTAAATTAACTACCTGTTGGGTGTTTTTTTTTTTTATTTGAAGGTACAGGGAAGACAATGGTGATGGACATGTTCTATTCTCATTTAGAAGTAGAAAGGAAAAAGAGAGTCCATTTTCATGGCTTCATGCTAGATGTGCACCAGAGTAAGTGCAGATACTGGTATTTACAACAATTTTATGAACTATGGTAACTATGAAAAAGCCTGTCTCATCTTCGGGTGTGTAGTATACAATGTAATTTTATTTAAGTTTCTAAGAAAAAAAGAAATAAGCTAGAGGATTTTAGCAGTGTTTGCCATACTGGAGTAGATATTAATTGCATACTATTTCTCAAGTATCTTCTCAAATGTTTTGTATACCAGATTGTATAGAAAATTGCATGTATGTTTAGGATTAAATCCTTATCTAGATATTCTTCAGTTACTGGTTAGCTTACATGCAGTCTGAGGAAGGCAGCTGCTGAAAATGAATGATAAAACAGAAAGTAATGTGATGCTGTCACTCAAAAGGACAGATAAGTGTAAATGCTACATCATAGTCTTTTTCTGTGATGGATCATGATTCAGAGACAACTAAATCAGTGAAGATGAATACTGTGAAATTGTTAGTGAATTATGCTACAATTTACAAGTATTGTGACAGCTGCCTTTTTCTTGGAAGGCTTTCATTGGCATAAACAACTTCTGCCCCTTTTACTGCCCTTGTTTTTTTATCACCATTGGGTCACTGTTGAGATTTTCTGTTTCTTGTCACTAGTGCTCTACTTCATTAAATTTTAACAAAGCTGGCTTCTTACTTTGACCTTGGTTTGCCAAATGTTTTTCGTAGGCTGATGGAATGCAATCTATGGCATTAAAGTATGTATGTAATAACTTTATATCAGCATCATCTAGTTTACATTGTAAAATATAACTGCATTAACTTTGTCTGAGTTTTCTTAACTAAATGCATTCTAAGTATACCTCCAGAGCATGCGATGCACAGAGCTCTGCCACTCATTTGTAAACACTGAAAGGATTTTTTTATACTCACAAGATGATTAGGACAGAAAATGTCAAATTATGAAGTGAAACTGAAGCTAAGGTCATGAACTGGAGCAAGATAGAACTGTAATTTATATCAGTTTTAAGAATAAGGTTCTAGGCATTTGGTATTAGTATTCAGGGGTTCTATGATTTTTATTTTTCATGTTTCTTAGCAAGAATATAGAAATCACAATCTCTGTGGTTTTAGTAGTTGCCTGGATGTGGTTGAAAACAATGGTTTTGCCCTCTTGAAGTTAGAAGAAATGTTAAGTTTTTTTTCTTTTAACCGCATTGGGTTGCTTTTTATTAGTTAAATAACTTTGTTTTCCATATTTTACAAAAGTATGAAAAATATTTATTCTCTTACGTCTTATCAACTCAGGAATACATCGCCTTAAGCAGAGCTTGCCAAAAAGAAAGCCAGGACTTATGGCCAAATCATATGACCCTATTGCACCAGTAGCAGAGGAAATAAGCGAAGAGGCTTCTCTCTTATGTTTTGATGAATTTCAGGTAAGAAATCAGAGGTTACTCCTTGGCTTTTAAGGGAAACTTAATGACGTTACTGTTAATCTTAAAAATATGATATTTGTTACTACTTGTATAGTATTTGAGTTACTGGCCAGAAGTGAACTGTGGAAGTTCAAGAGCAGAAGTGATTTCACGGTTCTGAAGATGGTGTTAATTTTTTATTTTTCCAGGATAGAATATACAAGTTACCTCTGTAGTTACTGCTCACACTAGTGGGTAATAATTAACGTTTAGGCTCATAAGTGCTTCAGGACAGGAACTGTCATCTTAAAATCAGTCTGTACAGTGCCAGGACAGTAGTCACCTCATACATGGTTGGCATGCCTGGTCGGTCTTTACTGTGGTTCATATAGAGGAACAAAATGGTCTCACTGCAATTAAGGACATGGAAATAACATATTAATTTCAATCTAAATTCTTTCCTAGAGTTACTGGAGACTTTGGAGTGTCAGTGTCAAATTTTATTAGTGTGATGTACATTTTAGGAAACTTCTGTTGAATTAAATGTGAAAACTAAAAATGAAGTGATAAAATGGTCTTTGCCCAAATAGCTTGGTTGATTCATTTGTTTTATGTGGCTTGTGAATTTTAAGGACGTCACAAATTTAATCATAGAGTTGCTTTATAATTTTTTTTTTTTTCTGAGAGCATTTTCTAAGCAGCTCGATTAGCTGAGATTTTGAATTCCAAGAGAAACTGCAGGGGAAGAGGAGAACAGATCTGTGTTGTTTCTCAAATCATCACTAGTAGAAGAATCATCTATTGACTGTAAATTTTATGCATTATGCTCTTAAATTAGCATATAACTGAAATGGATAGAGCAATTTTGATCTCCTAGCTACTATTTATAGCCTATGCACAGAAGAAGATAACTAGTTTATGATCAGCTCCCATGAAGGGGATTTTTTTTCAGCTTGTTAAGTAGTAGGTGTTTTTGGTTTTAAGTTACTTCTGCATTTTGCAGCAAGGGATAATCCTTTGACCTGTGGTTTCAGGATGTGTGGGGTCATTGCAGTCTCATTTGAAAATGTTTAATAAAAAGTTGTATTTGAGTTATATTTTGCAGTGTTTCAGTGTGTTAAAAGAATGTTTTCCTGATCCACTTCTCAATTATGAGCATCAAATGTATTTTGTCAGAATACTTTCTCTAAAATAAGTTGACTTTCTCAGAACCAATTCAAATCGTTATGCCAGAATTTATTGCCCAAAAACCAAATGCTGCAGATTGTGGTTTGGTTTTGATCTTTGCTTTTGGCTTTGCTTGTTTAGAGTAAAACTTGTAACAACAAAGTTTAAGAATAAGTAAATTCTAACTGCAGTTCTCATGGGTTTCTCATAATTAAAAAAAAAAGGGCAATTTTGAATGCTGTGTAGGCGTACATACAGTTGGACATATGTGGAGGTATGTCTGCCTATACCAGTCACTGTATGTGATACCTGGTGCTACCAGTTCAAGTAGGAGGCAGATATATGTCTGTTGAACGTGCCTTTCTTTCCTCTTTTAAAAGACTGGTCTTTTCAAGCTGTTTTATTCACAGACGAGATCATTATCGTTGTCTTCTATTTGTTTTAATGTCAATCTTTTGTTCTGTCATCTGAAAAAAATGGAGCTGTACAAGTCTTAAAATTTCTTTAATATGGAGTGGTTTGCACTTTTTTTCTATCACTTGTCAACAACCTTTGTGTGTATTCTAGTTGTATGCTTGCATTAGTGAACAACATGTGAACTCATTCATGGATTGAACAGAGCACGGTTTGACTTTTGATGGTGCAGGTTTTCTTCAGCTTTGAATGCAGTGCTTTTTTTCTGATTTCAAACGCTGGCTGCTGTTTGATCACTTAAGATGTGTTTTAGCTAGTCAATAGGAATGCTGGGCTTCCAAAGCTCACAGTACAAAGTCAAAATACACAGACAGTTGTATTAACACCATAAAGAAATGGGAAGGTTTGGAGTGGGACAGGAAGAGATTTACTGTCATGACAAAAAATGCTTGAATGGTTCATAGAGGCATCTTTGCTAACAGGAGTACAGTTTATTAGTGTAAATATGTGATTTTCTGTATAAATGTCCACTGCTTTCATATACTGATGTTGCTGCGTTTGCATATTGTCTGTCACCCGTAACGCATTTTAAAGAGAGACACTGGTAATTTTAGTGTCCAAGTTGATTGCCTGCTCCCCCTGCTGACTTGCTTGAGGTACAGCAACCACTTCAGTTGTAAAAATCACCTTGTGTAGAATACTTCTGTTGGGGGGTCACAGCTGGGAAAATAAGCGTAAGAAATACGCATCGAAATGTATTTCCAAGACTCTGCATTCTTACGTGATTTTTAATGAAAGTATTTGTTCTTGATGTACCAATGGTCTACATTCACAGATCTCTGAGTAGCTGTTTTTTTTTTTGGCTGATCTTCTGTAGCATCAAATGCTAGGAAGGCTTGGCCTGCTGAAGAGGAGGCCCAGTTTTCAGAGAGTTTTTGGAAGGCACTGAATTTGGAATAAGAAACCTTCTGCTTAAATACTCAAAGTAGCAGGAAGAGCAGTTCAGAGTGACAAACCTAACACTGATAATCCAACTCAGGACTTTATTTGATTTTCAGTCGATTTTCCCAGTGAAACTAACGGCCCGATTTCACTACAACAAATTTATTTATATTTAAAGAATTGCTAGATTAAAATAAAACTGGAAAGAGCTGAAAGGTCCGATCATACGCTGTTCTGACTTGCGGACAAAGCTACTGTCTATTTTGGTAGGTGGGAAGTCAAGTTGAGTCTGTAAATTCCTTGACAAAACGCTTGTGCTTTGAGGAAATATCAGGAACACTATTGAGATTTGCTGGAACACGTCAGGTTTCTTTCAAATACCTGTTGGAAAAAAAGGAGCATAAGCTGTATTTACGTAAAGATCAGACACAGACAAGTGATTCTGTAACAGTGACAGCAAAAAGTAATGTTAGTGCTCATATTTCAGATGAAACCAAATGTAGAAGTTCAAAAGACAAAAAAAAAAAAGTACTGCTGAGGTTTCAAATTCCTCTTTGACAGTGGGCTAAAGAAAACAGAAGTACACTGAAGTGAGTCATGTTGCCTAGAGAAACCTCAAACAAATGGAGAGTTGTTTGACAAAATGACTTATACAAATATTTCAGGATGCCACGAGGTGTTCCAAAATTGTATTTAACAAACAACAAAAAAAAAACTCCTAAAATGTTACCTTTTGCAAATACTGTGTGATAGCCAGCATGTTAGAGATGACATGAAGCTTCTGAGCTTGTCCATGCCGAAGCTGGTGTTGTGTCAGCATTTACTTGAGGTGCAGGCTCTCAGGTTAAAACATTGCTTCTTGTTATTGATCTTTGTCACGCCGTGTACTATAAATGTTAGTCCTTTTTTTTTTAAACCACAGAAGTCTTGAACCATTCAAAAAAATGTGTGCTCATTTAAAACAACAGAATTGAATTAACCCATTTGTAATTATAATTTTCATGTTTCAGAACATAGAGGTTGGCCAATATAATGAGAGTAGTCATTGTTTAGTGATCAAATAACTCCACACAGGTAATTAGAAGCTCTAATTTTGCCATGCAACTGTAAGCTATGGTAGTTGGTATTGGTAATGAAAACAGGATCTGCACTTCTTGGTGTGCTGAATGATGATACAGTGCTAGTATTTATGTACCATCAGTACCACTTAGACGTTAACCAAACTACAATTTAGGGAGTTTTTACTAACCTACACGCTATTAAAAGCCTCTAATAACAACTAGGCTCTTATTTTTGTGCTAATACTAATTACTGATAATACATGCTTGTGTTTGTCATTCATTACGTGGAACTGTACCAATCAGTGGATGACTGAGTCTCAGGCACTTATACATGTAAATTAACTATTACTGATGTGTTTTTATATGTTTTTTTTTCTTGACGTGAGCTGTAGTGAAAAGCTGCACTAGGTCATAAAAATCTTTTCTCTTAAATGCTAATGAAATATATCTATTCTCTCCATTAGCAGGCTCTCCCTACTGGTAATTTGTAGCCTTTGCTTTTGTTCCTTCCTGTAATGAATTCTGGATATAGTAAAAGATATGAGAAATGACAGTGCTTTAGTTACTGTCTTCTAGTTGCTTTATCTGGTAGAATTCTTCTCTTCCCAAAGCTCTGCTAGGTCAAGAGAGCTTAAATTTGCATTCCAGTTCTTCAAATGGCTCTTGCTTTTTGACAAACATTTCAGGAGTTAATTTTTTATTTGTAATGCAGTGAAAACATCAGAATTGAGCATCAAATAGCAGTTCGCATTAATAAAAGAATTTTATTCATTGTTTTCTTTCATTCAAGTGCTGACATTGTTTCAGCCTTTGTTTCCTAAAGGTAGTGTCTTATTTTTTTTTAATGCAAGATTGTAAAAAAAATAAAAATAGAAATTAAAAAAAGCCACGACAAAATCATGGATTTAAAAACTTGTATCATAAAGCAAACCTAATAGCCAAGAAATTCAGTTATCCCTAAAATGCATATACATATTGATTTCTTATATGCAGTATTCTTAAATACAACCTGGAAAGTTCCTAAACTTTAGTATCTAGAAGAAATATACTAGCACTAGGAGGGTGCATAAGCACCTATATCAGACATATAGTACAATAGTGAATCATTGTGCTCTTTAGAGTTTAGTGATCAGAGATGCATAAATCTGGAGAGTGTTACTGATCACATAAAACAGTTTGTTTTTAAAAAAGAAAAAAAAATGCATATTAATGTATTTTATAGAACAAAATAGAAGACATCTTTGGGAGAATGAAACTGGTATTTACTTATGGTTCAGTAGGAACTTCATCGCTTCCAGTCTAGCTGTGAGAAATGTAACCTGTGTTTTCCTCTGTCTAATGTAAAATTACTTTATTTTGCTACTTAGAAAGGTCTTTTAGAAATGAGGGAAGAGGGGATCAGAAAAAAAATATTAAAATGGTTGGAGTCTTTCCATAGCGTGTATTACCATCACAACATACACATCTAAACTGGCAAAAAATAGCAGTCCATCAATCTGTTGTGTCATGAATGCATCTAACTCTCAAGATGCCACCACTTTTTAATTTCCTCAGAACTGGGGTCTTTATTATATAGACACTTGTTGCATTTTGGCTTACTAATCAAGGAGAATGCAAGAGAAACAAGAGTTTAATGATAGTAAAGGTGATTTACTTATTAGGACCACTGATCTCAGCTGGTGAACTCCTGCAAAATATGAATTGGTCTTGTAACAATGCTTTTCTTCCATTCAGACAAATTTATTAATTTTTATTTGTACAGAGTGGTTTCTGGTTTGCTTTCCTTTTATTTCTTGGTACTGTAAAGCAAGTTAGTTAAGCTAAACTTAGATATTTAAAGAAATTTTACTTTATTGCTTATTGTTCAGCCTTTTTATTTCAGTATCGTTTGTCCCACCCCTTTTTATTTTTTGTTAGTGTTTTGTGCCTGAAGGTTAGAAGAGGCTGACTGTGCTGGAAGTGACTGCCGTGCCTTTTGATTATTCATGGACAGTAATAGAAGGCACTTAAAAAGAACAATGAAATTGCTTATTTTTGTGATGGGCCATCTGTTGAATTGTTTTTTGCAACAATCACACAATAGTATCTATGTCATATCATTCTATTTTCAACAGCAGCTGATTATGTATAGTTGGCTACTTGTCTTTATTTCTGAAGTCCCATGACCATTTAAATTCACCTCTGCAAACCTTTGCCTCAAAGGTAATAGAAATGTAAAACAGCCGGTGTGTATTTCCTTTCTGTCTTCTGTTTTTTTCATGTGGTTTCCAATTAATTAGGCCTCTTAAATGTTTAGATCTGTTTTCTGTGTCTCCCACCTGTAGTTTTTATAATAGAAGTTAACATGGAATCATTTAGCAATTGGTAAAGATATGGTGGAGTTCTATAATAAAGAGCGGGCAAGTTTTGAAAGACTGTGGTACATTCACTGCTTATTAATTATCCCTTTTATTTTTTCTCACCAAGCAATAATTAGAATCTTTCTCCATGGCTTTCACTAACAAGCATTTTTCCTAGCCATAAAGCCACTTGCAGATCTATTGCAGCAGAAGCTGAAAGGAAGATGAAACAAATGTGTTGTCTTCTACAGGTCACTGACATTGCTGATGCCATGATTCTGAAGCAGCTTTTTGAAAACTTGTTCCAAAATGGGGTTGTCGTTGTGGCAACATCTAACAGGCCACCAGAAGGTAAAAACAAACATGTTACTAGTATTACCCAAATGCAATTAATCTCAGTATCTTACAAAACCATTTTATAAGAATTATATATTTAATACTAATAAACTCACTAGCCTTCAAGAATCTGAGATGCTCCAGTTTGTCCCCTGTTTTCTTGTGTTCTTAAGGAAGAAATGTTTTTCACTAAGTCTTATTCCTTTCTTATCTCTAAATACATGTTTCTCTCCCCTTTCCTTACCCTTCTGTAGTTTCTGATCTTCTATACTCTCTCCAAACCGGTGGGAGGGAATTTGGGAACAGAGGTGCTGAGGGTGCTTTTAACTGAGCAATAATTATAATTTTCTGCACACGAGAACTTTTGTTGTAGTGTAGTCGTAGTAGTTAGCATAATGCATGATTTTTATGCAACTTCTATGACACTTCAGATTAATTTCAAATGTTTGCAAAAAAATACTAAAGAGTTACAGTATTAACTACCAGTGAATTTCTCTAATTAGGTAAAAGAATCACTAAAGAGTTGCAATGCATTTTTTATCTTAAAAAAGACAAGAAACACTCAAACGTTTTTTCTAAAAGGTGAAATAATTTCCTGTTGGTTTATTTTCCTTTTTTTGAGCAAACAAGATGAAATCAGAACTAAGATAGTTGGGTGAACCGCAGATGAACTTGACAGTGGTGCCTCATTCACTTGGGATCCATCCATGTGTTTGTTGAACCACTGCTCTTTAGAGTTCAGGAGTGATTCTTACAACTTGTTATTGCATCCCACTTCTTAACTTGTCAATTTATGGCAATTTCTGTTATGTGCCTGTTTTTTTATACATACTAAGTCATGGTATAAACCTGAAAGACAGTCACTTCTGCTAGCTACCCAACAGAGAACATCAAGAAAGGTGTCTCCAGAACTGAACAATGTTGCAATCCAGACACTGGTCACTGCCTGTTGTGTTCTTTTCCCTCCTCCTTCTCACTATTCCTGCATGCTTATGGTCTGTGTCTGAAATACTTCCACAGAGAAGTGTTAGATTAATGCAGTGTATTTTATCAAGGTTTAAGATTGAATTCATAAGTTCTCCTCTTGTGGTTACAAAGGAGAAAAAAGTATCTTTTCCATTAGAGAGCAGATGCACTCAGCTGCTGACAATTTGTGATATGCTTAATCATGTTAAACTTCAACCTCAGGGGAGCAAGAGAGAGAAATACTGAGGTATAGTGTATGAATAACAGCTTTTTTTCACCACCAAAATTACTGTTTTTTCCTCATCCTAACAAAACAGACGTAATTAAAACAAACAAAAATCCAAAACTATAAAACCTCAGGCTTATTAACTAGAAGAACTAACAGAAGTCACTTTATTACAGTAATGGTACATGTTCACAAATTTTTCTGAGTAAATATGCAATTGATTGCTGTTTAAACAAATGTTTACCTGTTTTGATTGTAGGATTATGGAGAATATGTGGCTTCATACAACTTGGTTCATAATTAGTGTACAGAATAACCTTCACTGATAATTTTCCTAAATGCTTCTGTGTAGATATCCTGGTGGTTTCTCACGTAATCTGTCTTCCATACAGCAGTATCTGCTAGTAGAGCATGAAAGCTTTAGCCTTGTAGCCTTCAGGCATTATGGTGAATATAGGTGTTAATAACCTGGCATGGTCTCGGATGGGGATTTTGGTGGAAGGTGTTACCACCTCCACCAGGTGTGGTGGTAGCCAGGTGTCTGTATTCTCATGGTTATTTCTCCTGTTAGCAGTAGCTGCTATGCTGCCTTTTTGTAGGGCTCCCAAATAGTAATGGAATAAAGCGGCACATCATACAATCTGAGTGGTAATATTTTCAATGAAGAAGTCATTAGTTTATGAATATGTTAGGCAGTTGGATAGTTTCTGGAGAAGAGAACTTTATATAAATTGTAGAGATAATTAAGACGCACAACATCGCTTTGCAGTTGGTTTTTATTAATTTGTATTTTCTCTGGGTGCGGATCTACGTGCCTAATATACTATTCTTTTTTTTGGTACTCAGTTGTATTTTGAACAACTTTGCTTAAAGGTGTTTTTTTCCCTCCTTTAGATGGATCTCCTTGCTTTGGAAAAAGTGTGTACCTGGTAGAACTGCTAGAGGATAAAGTGTACTAAAGTTGATTAAAAATGACACCAACTTTGTAAAAATTGCTTATTTTTAATTGAAGCTGTTTTTTCCCTTCTACCAAATACTTGTAACTTAACAGTTGCATAGTTTTGGCCTTATACCGCTTTATACCCAACATTACAAATCCTTTTTATATCTTTTTTTAAACAGGCATAGGCCTTATTTCTTCTGCTAAAATCAGTTATATATCATTAGAGATTTATCATCTTTCACTTCCTGCCTTTTCCAGACTTTCTCAGGATGTTTCTTCCTTTCTTCCTTAAGAATGTAATGACTTTTCATACAGCAAGAGAACAGAAATCAATTTCATCTCTTCTTTTTCCACTTCTGTTCCTTATCTCTTTAGCAATACAGAATTTTATTTGCTAGACTAAAATACAAGGTGATATTGGTATTAAGACGAAGTAGCAAAACTGGTACTGATTTTCTTTCTTTCAGATCTCTATAAAAATGGTCTTCAGAGAGCTAATTTTGTACCATTCATTGCTGTGCTGAAGGTAAGGAGAATCACTTGTTAAATGCTTTCTGATTTTGCCTTCTCTATTAACAATAAACTCGATTTGTACAGGATTACTTTGATACTAGTTTCCGGATAAGATGTGTATGCTTTAACTCCTTGGGGTGAAAATAATTGAAGGTGAGGCAAAAACGGAGCTCTTCCTTACTAGAATTGACATGTCTTGAAAGCTGGGCACTTAGTATGAAAGTTAACTTTTTGACTAAAGTAGCGAATTAATTTGTTTGGATAGGACTCTCTATCTGCTGCGTATATGCCACATGACATAGTATTCCTGTAACAGTGATGCTGTGTTGTACTTGTGGACATCTTAAATTTATTATGCTATAAAAACTTGGTATTCCTCTGGTGTAAAGAAATCAGTCGTGTGTGTACCCTTCAATCAGCTTGTTTCTGTGTCTGTGTATTTTTTTCCCCTCATGTAAGTGGTTTTCTGAGGCTTTGTGCCATGGCCAAAAAGTAGAAGTTCAGAAGCAAGCTCCCCGGAGTCTTCAGGTTGTGGTGTGGCAGGTGTGAGTTGCCTCATTTAGATGAAAAAATGGAGTGTTCTTTTTAAATGTGAATAATATGATCAGTGTTTGTTTTGCTATTAAAAGAGCCTATGCTGAACTGATGCTTTAAGTTCTGGGCAAGTTGCAGATATTTTTTAATTCCCAAACTCTAATTGTATTGTTATGTTATCGAAGGCTTGCAATAGGATTGCCAGCATAAACGCATGAATAAGGTGAGCTATATCAATATCTAAGAAGAAAGGTAAGGTAGAAGTTTAGGTCAGGTTTGGATCAGTGAGAAGCAATTTGGATCTGCAGAACAGATGCATTGGTTGGATGTTTCTGCTAAGGTGGTCAGTAGTGAAGAAAGTAACAGTGCTTCAGACTTTCAGTGGGGCTTGTTGGAATCGAGAGATTGCTTCATTGCCTAAGCATCTTTGAGAATCCTACCGAATGCTGACATTTGAGCAGTTACCAGGTTCCAAAGTTAACGTGTCATTGACATTGACAATCCTGTATCTCAGAATGGCTGTGTATAATGTCAGGGAGGTTACCACTGGAAGTGATTCCTATCTGGATGGCTTTAGAAAAGTAAGAAACATTAAAACAAATCAACAACTCTATACACTTCAGATTCGCAAAAGGGGTTTATTCTGTAGCTGACCAATAGATCCTGATCACAGAACACTTTCAACAATAGTTTGATATCCATTTGCTTTGTGAAACGTCTTATTATGCTCAGTCAGCATCTATGGTAAATCTTTCATTTCCTTGTTGTTAGCCAGTATCTTCTATGTATTTTTCCTTGTTGGATCTTAGTTTTCTTCCTTGATGAACGCAAAGCTCATTTGTTTCACTGATGGTCAGATGTGATGAATATCTATCACGCTTCTTTGTAGCTTGCTTTTTTTTTCCTCCTTGTGGCTAGTAGACAAAAAAAGTAAAATGCACTTTACACATACAGAATGTCTGTGTAAATTATTATTTGTGTGTAATTTTTAGGAAGGACTTTGTGGATAGAATACTGACAAAAGCCCTAACGACTGGTGGATGGGTTTAGAGTTGCAATTGAGGATGGAATATTGTGAAAAGAAACAAGTAGCACAACTCAGACTAGAGATGCATGAACATTACCATAATAATGAATGAAGGGAGAAATGAGGTTGCACTTAATATTCTATTCACAAGGACCTTTCTAAAATTCCCGATTACTTTTTGCTGTTTTTTTTACCCCTACATCTTTGTGTGTTAACGCAGCTCTACTGAACTGATGTTAAAGGTAGATATATGTAAATATTACCAAAATAACACTATTCTTCCCCAAAACATAATGCCTGAAAAGCAGATCAGACGAGGCTTATCAACAACTGTTCCTCTGACCTTAGATGAAAAATAGAAGGGTAGGGGCAAGGTATAATAATAATAAATAAAAATGTAGATTTGTACTTCAGCACATCAGAAGTAGGCATTGAAAACAAACAAACAAATTGAATGTATTTTAAAGTAAGATTTTAACAAATGACCTTTACTTTACAGTTCAGAATTACATGTGTGGCTTTAGGAAATGGAAAGATGATATTTTCTAGGGTTTTGCATGAGAACGTAACAGAAGAATACTACGTTCTATGGCTGCAAACATTTGATTTGCTATCTTGTGTACTTTCGCCCCATTCTAAACCATGTGTGTCTTGTGTTAGTGTCATTATAACCTAACCTGTTTTGTGGAAATGGCTTTGACCACTTGCACTAACTTCTGTCTTAGGTTTCTCTGGATTCAGAACCTCCTGCCATGCTTTTGCTTGAGGTTTGGACGTGGTATTTTTTGTTGCTCTTTGTTTGTTTCAGAAGTTCTCTTTTATGATCATAAATCTTAAAATAAGGCTTTTGCACTAACAGTAATTCAACACAGGAGCTTTGAATTCCTTTAAATAGTCTTATGAAGACAGGATGACTGGAAGATATCAACAGTACGTTTCTGTGAAGAGCTACTTCACTTGAAATAGCACAGATTTCAGGCTGTTTCTATTCTTTGTAAATGGAGTGAATAGCTCCTAGATAACCTGGTAACTTAAGCAAAAATCTTTCCCTATTTTTATATGAGAAACAGCTTGTCTTAGATCTAGAATTACCTATGTTTGTCTTTTGTTGTTGTTGTTTTATTTTTGTTATTTAGATTACATAATTCCGGTATCTGTGTTTGAGTCCCTGTTTTTTTGCAAAGACAATTATAAACCAATTTCTGTGGAATAAGCACAAAGGAGAAACAGTGGTCAAGGGAAAATGTAGTTATCTTGCAAAATTCATCTGTGTTGCCTGTCTAGATAGATGGTAGACTACTGGGGATGAGTGACTGCCGAATGTCTGTGGTGGGAGGTGCAATTGTGAAGTTATATATTTTTTTTAGGACCAGGTAAAAGCTGCAGATACTGCAGCCTGTATCTGTAATTGGACGGATGGTTCCCTGTCCAATCTAAACTTCTCCTAGTGTTCTGATTTTTTTAAGGTCTTATGTAGCTAAAGATTTAATTTTTCAGCAGCTCTTTCATCCTGTAACACAGTCGCAGTTTTCGTGAATAGGGAAACACTCTGAGTTGACTGGTTTGTTGCTATGGCTAAAATTTTAGGACGGAATATTCTTTATAGAAGGGCTTAGTTTCTGCAGCAGAAACAGAGTGCTTCTTCAGTCTGTGCAATTTCATAAAAATACGGCTTTTCAGAGATAAGTATTAGGAAGGAAAATCTTTTAATTCTATAATTGCAATTAGATTCAGTCCCTTCTGATTGAGCTTTTAATCTTGCAGCGTCTCTTACAGAGAATTTTGAAGTGCATGAAACTCCTAAGTGATTTTTTACAAAGGCAGTTCTTGACAAGAAAACCATACTTATTGGTCACAGTTAGTTTGTTCAAATGCTTAGAGCAGAAATGCTCCCCAAGTTAATAGTCCAAATCAATATGAAAATATGAAAACTTTATCAACGTTTTTAAGCTAGTGTACAAATAAAGCTATACATCTCTAGCAGTTTGGTGTAAGATCTGAAGTCATTTTCTTCCAAAAAAAAAAAAAAAAAAAAGAGAAAGCACACAATTTACTGGTTTGGCAGTAATTTGTCAATAGTTGAATTTTTGCAGATAATTAATGAAGATTTTTTTTTTTTACATTAATTAATGAAAATATTTACATTAATCCTTCACTGTTCTGGAATCCTAATTCAGTGGCTGGATCAGTGTTTAATTCTTCAGGCAGACAGGGAGGAAAGCTTCTCAAATAGTTTGTGTATAAACTAAAACTTACACTAGTGCTTTTTGCTTTTGCAAGGACTTCTTGGAGCCATGAAGTTTTAAAATGTCAAGCCAAGTCAAAATACCAAATAAGTAACTTCAGCATTTTGTCAGAATTTTTTTCTGCAATAGACCTGAAATATCACAAAGTCCTAAGTCAAAATCAGGAGGTTTTAGGGGCTTTATTAGCCTGCATATACCTTTAAAAGGTACAGACTTATAATAATAATATAAAAAATCTGTCTTTGGTTACCTGTATATTGCTTTAACTAAAGATAAAGAATCTATCAACCAGAAGTCTGTTTTCAGTAGGACGTGAAGTTACTGTAAGCTTCCTATAATGAACTTTCCTTTTTTTTTTTTTCTGCTGCTGCTGGGGACCAAATCATTATTTCTTTTCAAACTGTTTGGTTAACGTGGCTCTTAACAGTAAGCACTGCAAGCACCTTTTAAACAGAAAGCAGTATATTGATATGCTGCGTTCTGTTTGCTGTTTTTCTCAAATATGGTTAACGATTATTTATTGACATTACTACCCACTCTGGTCAGTTTTAAATAAAATATACCGTTTCTTCCAAAGCAATAAATGGAAGGATTTAAAAGTATTTTAAATTTCCAGAAACTTATTTTGAATAGGTGAAAATATTTAAAACATTTTGAACTGTCCCTAAGGAAACTTGCAGGAGTTAATTTTGTACAAAGGCATTTGGTAGATATAAAATTTCTTTGATTGTGCATTCAGCTTTTGTCCAACCACCTGTGTTAGAAATACAGGGATTTGTTGATTGGCGGATCTGCCTATTTCCCCCCCAAAAAAAGTCATCTCATTGATGAAATTGATTTGTCAGTTTGTTCCATTCTAATGGTGTGATAGCCCAGCAGCTTTCAGTATGTTGAATAGTTAAAACCTGCTTTTGAGGTCAGTGTCAGCCACTCTGACCCCTGTGAACTGTCACCTGAGTCAGAATTGCTGGGATTAATCCTTTGATATTGTGATGGCTTCGCCTATCAATTGACTTTTTCATTACTGAAGATGTTAGGCCCTTTGTTTCCCTTCTTAGTATGTAACCAAGCAAACTCCTAAGTAGAAGGAGCATTTGTTCTTGTTCTCTCTCTCTCTCTCTGCAAGTAATAGAAGCATTCATCTTTTGTGAAGTGTACCTAATTAAACATATAAAAATAGAAAATATAGCATGATTGCAAGTATTTTCGTGCCGAACATCACTGTCATTTATGGGTAATTTGTGTGACAAATTTGTAAGACTTAACTAACAAAATGTTGTATTTTGAAAGCAAGGTGTCAGATTAGAAGTTATCAGCCCTTTCTGCATACAGCCTTCAGAGTTTGTATGTTTTAAATGTAAACGTGAGGGTTTCTTGAATTATCTAGTGTAAAGCACTTCACTGCTACAGTATTTTTATAACGTGCCTATTGCTTTAGTGTGTTCTGCAAATATGGAGCTGTTCAGTTTGTTTACTTTCCATGACTGTCTTAAACGTGTGCACGCACAAAATCTAGACAGTTTATTTAGATGCTGACCAACGCTTTTTCTAAGGATAAAACATTTCTTATTGTAGCTCAGTGCTAGGCTCCCTGCCTCCTCACTTCCTTTAATTGTTGTTATTTCCCAAGCTCTTGCTTGGTTAGTTAGCTCTTTGGTTAAAATCAGTAAACCAAAGTATATCGTAGATATGGAATAGTTGATTCCTGCTGTATCAGGGTAAATTAGTCTAATTACACGTGGCAGTTTTATTTGCTTGTGATGTAATGTGAAATGAGGTCCTGCCCCCCCCCCCCCCCCCCCCCCCCCCCCCCCAAAAAAAAAAGCCCGAGCCAATTAATAAAGCTTTTAAGCTCTTTGTCACAGGCCACCGTGGAGGTCTGCAGAGAAGAACTTTAATCCAATAAACATTTCATTTAGATCATGAAAAGAAAGCATGAGGAGAAGCTCCTACAAGAGAGGGTGTTACCAGCAATTCTAGCCATGAAGAGATGTGAGGAATTTGCCAAATTAACCAAGAGGCCTTCATATTTAACACATAAATGTGTCAAAACTAATAATAGAATAATTTAATTTGAGTTGAACCTTATATTGTTAAAATTCTAAGAAGCCACAACTGTTTTCTTCAAAGACTTCGCTGTTGAGCTGGATGGACAGGGCAAGAGGAGGTTGTGAGAAACCCAGATAGCAAATAACACTGGCCGAAGCTGGTGGAAAAAAAAAAAAAAAGGAATAGATAATTAGGTGTAATTAGCGTGTTTGAATTGTTGTCTCCCTGCCATTGGCTTGAATAAATTTCAGAGAAAAAAAACCCTAGTGGCGAAAATGCTTTGATGTAAGAAGAGTCATTGTGGTTTGGCAGCATAAAGGCAGTGTTTTATACTTCTTGCATAATGGTCGTGATACAGAAAGAGTGAATGGACTCTACACCCCCCAGTCTGCTTTACAGCAAGGACTTTTGGATTCTCTTGAAACAAAATGCATCAGAAGTTTTCAGTTGTTGGTAATGAGGTAGTAGACCTCATCGGAGCTAAGCGTAAGCCATCTTTAGCCTTTGTTTAGATCTTTAATCGCATTTTTTCTTATTCTGAGAAATTGAGTTTCGTAAATCAATACTACTTTTTTTTTTTTTTTCCCTGCCTGCCAACAGTTCTGGCAGGAGCAAAGGCTAATACTGGGAAAAGAAATACAAATCAAACGTTAAAAAGAAAAACAACAGCATAAAAGAAAGAAATCTAGACAAATAACTTCAGGGTAAAATTTCAATGAAGTACACACATTGAGGTGAATTTGACCCTTAGCTTATGAAACATAATGTTATAAACTCAGAGGGAACTTTTGGCTTTGTGTTTTTCGCAGAACGGCACGGCTTGTTTATTAGCAGATTGAAAGTTACACACAGTTTGGTTCTTTAGCGGAACAGAATTTTATACAGTAATTTCTTTAATTTATCCTTACTCTTCAAGGACAATTTTTTTTTTTTTCCGAGCAATGTGAAACAGAGAGAGCTGCTCAGAGTAATACTTACTGAATGCAAGTTTACTTTTTGCCATTCTTCTGTTCCCTGACTGGAAAAAGGAGAGACTACTTGTCTCCTACTCAGCGCTGCCACATCTGTACCTCCTGAATTCTTGTACTTTTGTCTGAATATCTGAAATACTATTCACCTAACAATGCATTTTAAGAGTCTCTGTCCTTATTCATGCACCATTATTTTACAAGTTAATTGTCTATTTTTCTTCTTCTTAGGGGGTAGCTGATTTATAGATAGATGTTAAAATAAGTTATTGAAAAGTCGTACAATGGGTCTTATGTTCCTTGTGGTAGCAAGAATAGTGAGGTTTCTTAGTTGGTGAAGTTTTGAGGGCTGTAATGTAAACTTGTGCAACTTTCACTGAATAAATTTCATCCCAATACTATTTCTGCTGAACTCTTAGTTTAAGGTTTGATGTGTTCTTGTCACAAGTGTAAGATGTTTTGAAAATTCTATTTGACTTCCTAGAGCTTTGTACTCTGTCCTTTTAAAAATAGTTCAAATAAAATGTTTGTGTTCTGGAGTTAACCTAAGCATGATTAGTTGCATCGACAGTGTATAGTATACTTGGATGGCATTTTGAAATTGTTCCTCAATTTTTTTGCAGCATTTAAAATTGGAACAAGCGTGATGTGTCTAAGGCTATTGTAGCAATTTCCTGTGTTTCGTTATTGCAGGTAATGAAGAATATGAGAAAAAGACAAAAATAAATAAAAAATTAACCCCTTAAAGCACTGCACTATTTTTATAGAACAAGTAGGCTTTTGTACTTGAAGTTGATTTGATCTGTGAAAGGCAACACCTGAATATCATGCAAGACTAAGTAATTATGCCTGATTGTAGGTTTTTTTTTTTTTCAGGTATAGGTCACAGGAAATTCAGTTAGGGTGTAGAGAATGTACAAAGCTAAGAAATATGCAGATTTTCTGTTGTAAGATTGTGTAAAAATTATTTACGGTTAATACTTGCATAAAGGTTAGAAAGGTTGATGAAGTGATATTTAGTTTTGCTTTACTATTCACTGCGTGTCAGAATGTAATTATGACTGATTCATGAAACTGTCTTAGCAATGAACCATCTTTATTAAAATGCTGATCAAGACAAGAGCTGACAGTAATAAAGAATAGAACATTTTAGTCTTGTTGCTTTTGAATGATTGCTAATTACCCCAGAGGTCATGTATAGTGCTTATGAGGATTCATTGACATTTTCTTTGAAGTCTACTGTTTCAACAACATGTGAACAGGAAGACAAAAACTGTATGCATACCCAACAATGCTCAGACCAAGTTTTTATCCCTCACAAAATACCTGACGATTCTCTTTCTCCTTCTCCCAAGTGCATCTCTCTCCCATGAATCTGTATAGCAGAAAGTTAGGCATCTTGCAAAATATATTTATTTTCAACAAGGCCAATTTTAAGCACGGATAAAGCAAGTGTTGAAGGTCCTTCATCTGTAGCATGCTTGCTTGTAACTACCGGCTGGTTTCCTTGAGGAGCTGAGCCTGAGGAAGGAAACACTGCATATTTCTTGTGCTTCTCTCGGCAGACTGTGGACAGAAGGTAGGCTCCATCTGGCGTCCAGCCTGTCTCCTGAGGCCCAGTCAGACCAGTTTCATCTTCCGAAATGTGCTGGTGGTTGCCACTTGCTGATAACTTTGAGGCTAGGCCAAAGTTAAAGCCTACAGTGTGTCCTGTAGGCCCGAGAACATGTATTTCAGGACACACTGCATTTTGGCGTAAGAGGATTCTTGTTTCACCAGAGTTATGAACCACTTGAGAAAATGCGTGTTGTAATGCTATCCTTTGGATGGAGAAACCTTTTTCTTGAAATAACTTAAAGAATTTTAAGAACAAACAAACAAAATCCTAGTGGATAATTTGGCACTAGATGGAGTCAATTAACAGAATAAATGGGTAATTGTCGTGAGCTTTGTTTACCTGAGGAACTCTTCCTCTGTTGCTGGCTGGGACTCTCATGGTGTCTATGTGTTGTGTGATGTGAGATTTTTCTCTTTTTGGATGGATGTACATGTATGGGAAGAATGATTGCCAATGAACAATTGCGTTATTTTCTGGTTTGATGGAGGGAAGGAATATTGGTGACCCTCTGTATTGTTAATGGAGACCAAATCAGCAGGACAGGTAGGGGGTGGTTGGTGTTTTTTTCTGGATAGAAGCTAATATAAAGAATTAGATGCTGAGGATGCCTTTAAAAAGGGATGATATCTACATGGAAGTTTTGATTTGTTTGTTCAGAAAGAGTGGTTAGAAGTTGCACTTCTCAGTTGGTTGTGATAGAAGACTTCAGGAAAGGCTGAGGAAGTTCGGCAGGTGTGGAAATAGTAGGGTGAGTAATACTCATCCCAAGATGAATCACTTCTAAGCCACTGTCCCCCTACAGCTTCCGTGGAGGTCCTCAGACAGGGTTTGTCTGATCCTGTGGGTCAGCAGGACAATGCGTATACTTTTGTATGTTTTTTGTGCCATTAAAACTCAGAGAAAAGAATGATGATTGTGTTGACTTACAGTGGTCTTAAATAAAATTGAGAGATTTCATAGAGTCATAGGGTGGTTGGGGTTGGAAGGAACCTTAAAGCCCATCCAATTCCAACCCCCTGCCATGGGCAGGGACACCTCCCACCAGACCGGGTTGCTCAAAGCCCCATCCAGCCTGGCCTCGAACACCTCCAGGGATGGGGCATCCACAGCTTCTCTGGGCAGCCTGTGCCAGTGCATATTTGCTCACCTGCATCATCAAAGGTTTGAGCTGATCACAATATTTTAGTTGACAGGTATACCTTGTATTTAGTACAGCATCCTTCACGGACCCAAAGGCCATTTACTGGCATTTCAGATTTTTATTTTTGTGATGCATGGGAAACGAACATGATAACTTGCAGGTTTTTCATCTAACTTTGACTGTCTTCTGAAATTCCGTACTTAAGAGTATATCTTGTCACATATTTTAATTTCTGAAGTAGTTTAAGCATTTTAATAGCTACTATTCAGGAATGCAGCAATAGAGACGTTAGAGGTGCTTACAAGAAGAAAAATGTATTCATATTAGTCTGTGTTTAATAACTTCACACACACAGTCTAATTTTATCTATTGTATCTGAAGACAGTCATTTTAGGTGTTCTGTCTCAAGTTGAGCCTCGAGGCTTTGTCTTTTTTCCTTCTGGAGTAAAAAGTTTTTCTGCCACTACAGTGGAAATGAGTGCGTGATCATGTTGTATTTTTAACTTACTAATTGCGTTCTCAATTTCGTAATTGTATTTGTTCTTTGTATACATAAATACATAAATGACTTCAAAATAAATTGTATGACTAATTAATTTTATGCATTTGAATTGAATAGGGTAAGTCAGACTTGAAATATCTCAGTGGAATAGAAAATCTGTTGGAAACTGAAAATGGTTCTACAGGAAGAGACTAGATGAGCTGTAGCTTTGATTTTAAGTATTTATTTCAAAAGAAAAGTAGAAATTTAGCCCAAGTAAATGAAATTTGTAATTTTAATTCTTCATCTTAAAAAAAAAAAAAAAAGTAAACCAATAATTACAGTTGTGGCTTTGGCAATTAAGTACTAACAATCTGAGGATGCTGGTTAGTTCTTTGGCTGTTGATTAGGATTCCATGGTGGTGATTAATGAGCGTGAGGATGCAATCACGTCTGTAGGGTTTAATCAGTTCAGTGCTGGAGAAGTTAGTCCGAAGATGGAGGGAGAAACCAGAACTTCTATATGTAATGCTATCAGGGTTTTTTCCATGCTACAGGAAAATTAAGGGCACAAAGTAGAGACGCCTACCATTTTTATTTATTTATTTTAAATGAGAATTTGCTGGGGAGTATAGTGTTGTTGGCACCTACGAAGGGGCGAGAAAATGCATCATGGCACTCACGTGTCCTCTATGACATTCAGTAATTCATTCGTATAGTTGTGAGCAGTATTTGTTTCTCCATGCTGTGCAACCATGTATCCCTGTTTTTATTTTTGCAATTCTGATATTTTAAGTTTTTAGCTTGGAAGAATATGATGTTTTTAGCATGTTCTACTTTCTTGTTACATGTTTTGATTATCTTGACAGCATATTTGCTGTCTTTTTAACATTTAAAACATTGACAAATATAAATGTTTTGCCCTGTGCACTCCTGTGCAACAGATAAGTGAACGTTTACAAGTACAGAAACAAAGAACCTGGGTGGCTAGCATTGTCTACAAAGGAAAGCCCAAAAGGGAAAAACTTTCAGATCTCTGCTCTGTTCGTAGCTTCTTCGTGACCTTTTTGACTCTGGCTTTGAGTGAAGGGTGACCAAGTGCTGAGCCCCCCTTTAGAACAATCTCTACCATTGCATTCTCAACCTGGATGAGAAATGCTGCTGTTACTGCCTGGTGGCATGGGCAGTCCTCCCATAACAGCCCTGTAGCTCACTGGTGCTGTTACCATACCCTTTCTGCAGCGTACAAGCAGTGTCTTTGGAAATAGCATTGCCCGCACCAGTGCTCGTTTCTGTGCTGTTTTGTTGGCATCCATTTCTTTCACGTTATCATTTAATGATTGGTTGCTTTATTCTTGTTTGATTTTTTTTGTTGTTGTTGTTACTTTCCAGTAGTACAACCTATAGATTCGTGCTGTACTGCCATACATTCACATAAGGAGAATGTTGTTCCTACCCTACAAAGCTAACAACAGCAGTCACGCTTTAAAGGAACGTTTTCTGGAACATGTTTCTATACAGTTTTTAATATTTTGTTTTAATGGCAGGGGCATTAAAACCTACCATTTAATATGTATAGTAAATACACATATTCTATGTATATTTACATAATATACACAATAATTGTGAGCTTTGAAATGTTTCACTAAAAATAATTAATTGCAAGCAGTGGTAGATATTTATTTGCATGAACTTACAGAAGGGTTAGGAAGTTCTTGTGTTTTTCTGTTTATGTAGAACATGGATTGGTAGACAGTGGTTGGAGTACATTGCTGAACAGAGCAGCAGTCTGGATGGGGGTAAGGGCATGGGGAAGAAGAAACTGGCTTCGAGGTCCAAGTCAGTGGTTCTGGAGGCTGAATCTTGAGCATAATTTTTACTTGTTACTATGTAAAATATAAAGCAAGATTTGAAAGAGAATGCTAGTTTGAAAAATGGAAGACAAAACTGTATTTGAAAGACAGGACAAAATTACAACAACCACTACCCCAAATACATATATATATTTATTTATTTAAGACTATACAAAGAGTAAGACAGTAAAATGCTAAACACTTTCAATTTTTCAAAAGTTCCAGTTAACAGCCCCCTACATCTATGTTTATACCAGGTGTTACAGGAAACTCTTGTGTATTAGAATTGTTTTTTCACCTTGTTTGTTTTGTTAAGTTGACCTAGGCCTCCTAAGAAAGCAAAAAATCAGTAGGACTGTAATAACTATATTTTTTATATCTCTGAACTAAACTCTGCTGTTGCTTTTCTGGATGAAAGGTATATACCTAGCCCAGAATATCTAACAGGTATTTTCCAAATACACTATGTAATGTTACATCACATTAGAATCAATTGTATGCCTACAATAACGTGCTACAAGGTTTATAGGCAAAAATAATATATTTAATTTAGGCAACTGCTTGTAGCTTAAAATACAGCCCAAAATCATAATAAGCTTTTAAGCATACAAGCTCTCCTTAACTAGTGTCGCTAATGATAGTGATTTTCCCTGAATATTGATAATACTAATTATTTTGAATAATGAGAAAAGGGAAGAAAGACAGAAGAAACGCATCTACTTCACAGCTATATCAATAGCATTTACGTCTGCAGTTCTTACCTCCAGAGCTCATTCAGTATAATGTTACATCACGAGTGGTAATAGACTGTGACAGCATTTGAAGAGCGTTAAGCTTGGAAGCAGAAGGCAAGTAGACTGAAATATATTGTAGCACTGAGTGCTGATACGTATTTCAGCAAGCCTTAGTGGCCTGTGCAGCTTTTCCCAATGTTGCTCTGTATTCGAGCGTGCAGAATGTCTGCCTTACACAGCAGTCATTAGCAGCTGAGCTGCAAACACCACTGTAAATATCAGCACAATAAATTTACACCAGCTGTAAAAAGGTGCACTTTTTTCTTCAGGCGTACTAAACCACGCCACGCTCTTAAGTGTATGTTCTTCAGTATATGTTCTGTATTCACTCTTCATTCTGTATGCAGCGCAACACCCTGAAGGAGTGGTACGGTTTGAAAACCTGCCTTGAAGGCCAAAGGGATGAGGCTGAATTCATACAAAAATTGCTATCTGTTGTTTCCAGGAAGAAAAAAAGTGTTAAACAGCATTGCTAAATTAAACAACATTGCTAAATATCAGAGTATCTAAAGTTATTCTAAATAATCACCTACATCCTACATTCTGTAGTAGTATTTAATTCCTGCTAACATGAAAAAGATAGTACTTGAGTTAATCTAGTACTTTGGAAAAATAAAATATTAGGCAGAAAGATGCCCAGCATCACTGCCTGGCAAGGAAAAGCTAAGTGCACCAGCTTTGCTGTGAAATTTCAACAATCTTGTTTCTAGCCTTGACTGCCAGACTGATGCTGAAGAAAAACACAAACATCCTCCCTTCCTTGTGCGTGTTATGACATGCCTCTGGAACTTTTTTCTTCTGCTCTTTTACTCTTTTCCTTTGTAAGCTCTCACCAAAAGAAACGGAATAGGTTGTAATAATATTGTAGCACCGGTGCTATTGTGTTTGCACTAGCTTTAGCCCAACATAATGATTTGATTAGCATGGCTTTTTCACTTACCAGAATTAAAATATATGGATTTTCCTGGGCTTCCGTGCTTTCTGGATGATTTTTTCAACCTCGTTCTCTAGCTGTATATCTCTGCAGATACGTTGGAGGTTTAAAATAAGTACAGAATCTTAAGTAATTGCCAAAGGCAAAAAAATTAGTGCAGCGAATCATCACAGTTACTCCTGCAGATATTTGTAATCAGTAAGTCCTACGCAATACATTTATTTAAAAGTGACATTGTTACTTAAATCACTGGTATTTCTTCTAAAATGTAAGGATGTCTTTTTCTGCAGTGTAGTTGCTGTAAATGAGATTTGACATTTCCAATTTTGATATTTGAAAAACCTCAAGGAGGTTTTAAAAAATTTGACACAGAATATGAAATCTCTAATGAGAATATTAAAAATAGACTGGTAGTTCATAGTGCAGTGAAGATGCAGAATAATTTAGTGAATTCTAGCAGTCCACTCTAATAATTCAATGACCTTGAACTCAAAAGAACTCTAATGTTGAATTACCTGCAAAAAAGAAATTTGATTGCTTTAATTAAATTGTTGATAGAGGTGTATTTTCTGAAATATTTAAACTTTTCCTCCCTTTCTTTTACAGCTTCTTTTGCTTGTGGTTGTATAACAGCCAGCGGTTGTGTATGTTGGCAGTAGTAATAACAGAGAAGCAGAGATTCCTTTTGCTAGAGGGTGTAAAATCTTGATACCGCTGGTGTTAGTGAGAATTTCATTCTCAACCTCAAGGCCTTGAATTAAAAAACAACAAAATAAAACCAAAAAAACTTACCACCCTTTAGTTTAGTACAGCTGGTTTCTGTTTTTGTTTTTTGTTTTTTGTTTTAAACAGAAGCAATTGTCGTGAGTACTCAGGGATATCTATATCATAAACTTATAGATTTTGTTGTTTTATTCTTAAAAAAGTTCCTTTTCTGAATCAATTCAAACATTACAAAAGCAGAACAAAACCTTTTTGATAGCTTCATTTATTCCCCTTTATACTTCAGTTGATTTTGTAGCAAGATCTGGCTTGGTTCACATCTTTGATGTTTGACTCATAAATTTTGTAATCTTAGTGGAAGGAAAAGATTATAACTAATTTTAGCTGAAAAAGTCATAGTTTGTCATCTCTGTTGCTAGAATTTGGATCTTAAATGTTTATTGCTTCTATTTTTCTATTTCTAACTTTATATTCTTTAATGCCAAAATAATTATTTCTAATTCCCGCCCCCCAACGAAGTACTACCCAGAGAGAATGAGTAATGCCCACTCTCATTTCATTCACCGTTCATCAAATCTGTATTTGTTTTCTAGCTGATGGACTTTTGAAAATTGTCACTTTTTTGTTTTGAATGTGTGAATAATTTCCAGCTTATTTCTTTAACTCAATAACTGTAAAGGAGACTTCAATTTTGTGGGCTTGAATCTGGAATCTGTTTTGTAGGTTATATTCATGCTGATGGTTTATCACAGCAGTGTGCCTTCTCTCTAATGCAGATGATAATAAATACAGCTTTGGCTTGAGGAAAGCTTTTTTTTTTTTTTTCTCTCTGTAGAAATACTGCAGCACAGTCCAGCTTGATTCTGGAATAGACTACAGGAAACGAGTGCTTCCTGCTGCTGGAAAACTTTACTACCTGTAAGTTGATCTATGATATGGTATTTGCCCTCTTTTTCCTTATTAGCCAATAATTTCCTAGTCAATGGGAAATGAAAGATGTGTAGTAGAATTAGCAGGGTGTGACTCTTCCTTTCTTTGCCTTCTGGTCCATTTTGTTCAGCAAACCGCCTTCCATTATGCCTCGATATTAACTTCATTAAACTACATTTTCAGTATCCACACTAGCATCATTCATAATGTGTGACTGAATAAAAACTAATTAGATTTTTTGGGGAGGTGTGGTGTTTGGAGAACTGAAGTGACAGATGGTTAGAAAGTAATGAATATCCTCTTGTAAGAGATTGCACAATTCTCTTATAATAGAAGAACATCCTTATTGTGTTTAAGTAATTAGGTATTTATAGAAATCCAATGACAAGGATTCATTTAATGTTGGGCATTTCCAGTGCTATGGATTAAAAAAAAAAACCCACACCACCTATTTTGATATTGTTTCTGCTTATTACGACTAAAATTCTTTAGCACTTTATTCTGTATTTGCAAATAAATGTATTTAAAGAATATGTTCACAGCAGTGCTTATGGTTGCAACATATATCAGCTTAATAGGAGCATCTTCTCTTTTTTAATAAGTACTTTGAAACCTTTGCATTTGATTTTTTTTCCATCTCATGCTTGCTCTTAAGTTATAGTATTATTTAATGGGTAATAACCTGAGCAAGGCAGGAAATAGCTTAAAATTAGATTTATAACCATGGTATCCTTCAACCCCACGTACAATATTTATTTAAAATCGTGCGTGCATTAAGAAAGGTGCAGTATTTTCATCAGTGTCATGGATATTTGGAATTAAGTATGCCCCTATCACTTTACAATAAAACTAAAAGTTGTGCTTTTTCATCTGGAAGGAGTACTGCTTAGTAGAATTGCAGCAGGTAAATTGTTTCTGGAAAAAGTGTTTTTGTAAAATAATGGAAATCAAATGCCAGAGTTCTTCCCCCACTTTATTCAAAACCTGTTTGAATGTTTTCCTTCCTTCCTAAGATGGTTAGGGCCTGACAAATACCACTGTTACTTGTTTGCATGTGAGAAGGTACCAATTCAGCTCTCGCTAATTCTGGGAGGAAATGGCAATATCTGATGTACAGAAAATATAGCTCAAGTATAGGTTCTATATCTGCAAACAAACTCAAGAAAAAACTCTTGTTTTGTATTATTGCATGGTTCCAGTTTCTTTAACTTCTGTGACATCTTCTTAAAAATACTGTTTGGTTTGTAGCCACTGTTATCTCAGAATTGGTCACCATGGCTCTTGCTCCGATGTCTATGTAGCTGTCCTTGCTTCAGGCTCTGCGTAGTGTGCCTGCTGCACTCTGTGGCCTTCGGTTTGATAGTTGTGGAGAGCCCCTACCATATATTTTTTTTCTTCACTCTCCATACTCTAAAGAAATGGAAGACTACATGTGGATTCTAGCAGGTAACAGGCTAAATATGGCACCTACAACATCGAATCACAGGAGAAGGAATGTGTGAGTAAGCCCCAGGAGCAGTATGCAGCCCAAGTATTTTATAGTGTTCTGCTGTAAAACTTGGGACAGAATTATTATCAGTCTCTGACTTTCACTTGATATATGTTCTGTCATTAGATAGTTGTTGACTACCTCCAGAACTCATTATGTAATTTGTTAGGAAGCAGTAGAAAAATAAGTCCTGTAGCTGCCAGTGGAAATAAGATGCTTACTTTATTGTCCATTCTTTCTCTGAGGGAATTACATTCCTTCTTCTATACAGGCTTGTTCAATGAAGCTCTCAGCCCTACAGAGCTGGCTTAGTGAGTTTTGTTTTTATTTTATTAGGTACTAGATAGTATTTTGTTTCAGATTTTTTTTAATATTTATTTTGCAGTCACTCCCCTAAAAGAAAATCATCTTGTTCAATATGTGTACATTCCACTACTAAGGTTACAGTAATCATCATCATTTTTTTTAAATCCTCATGTTGCTTCGTAATCTGTGTAGTCTTCATTTAAAATAAGGGTTGCATCTAAGGATTGCTTAAAGCTGTTTCATAGTCATCTGAAAGCAATCAGTGTAACATAATTACAAGATTCCTGATCAAAGCAGCTTCCTTGATCTTGGTCTCAGGTGTCTATTTTCAAAACAAACTTTCTTGGCAATTAGGTGCAAATATCTACCTCGACATTATACTTGTTGTTTCTTCTTGCAGCCTTTACATCAAACTTTTTGATAGATACATGCATACACAGGTGCATGCTCTCTGATGTACATACACTCTTTCCCTCTTTTATAGCATTTCTTCTGGGTTTGTCTGTTACTTTTCTTTTTCTTTTTCTCTTTTTTTTTTTTTTAACGAGGAGAGCAGCACTGAAATACCAATGTTAAGAGAGACCTATTTTTTTTGGAAGGTATTTTATCTAATGCAACCTCCTACTCAGAAAAGGTTTTTTAAGGGTTTCAAATTGCACTTACAGAAGGTTGTTTTTTCCCCAAAATCCTTGCATCTACAGAGTTTACCATCATTAATCTTGAGTTAAAAAGTAGTTATTTCAGTTCTAGTGTTAACATTTTTAAGGTGATTAAGGCCTAATGAAGAGGAAAGTAATTACGTAAGATGCCGATCATCACTTTTCATTTAGAAGAGGCCTAGAGCTGTGTGAAGCAACATAACTTGATTGCATCCATGATCCACAAAGGTAGACTTTTCGTACCAAATGGGGTTGTACAAACTTCATTGAAGCATTACCTGACATCTGAGTTCTAGTTTATCGTGTAGCTTAGCTTTAATTTGCTATTCTCAACTTTCAAACTCAGCTAGAAATATCTATCTTCTTAAAGAAGGAAAGACGCAAAGATGTCAGCCCTGTAAGCCATTGTGACAAAAAGCACTCTGGACTGATTTATAATTCTTGTGGTACCAGAAGTTGAATATAAAGTTTATCTGTGAGTACAGATATTTTACACTTGATATCTTACAGTTTCACAGTCTGTGGTTGATCTTTTCCTAAATAGTGTTTTGTGGGCTAGGGGAAAAAATAAAACTAATAAAATTACTGATGCTGGCATTTTGAATCTGTTTAATTTTAGAAGCTGTTTACAATTCAATTAATACAATCAGTTGACTTTTTTTTTTTAGAAAGCTGCTCCAATATTTAATTCAAAAGTCCCCTCAGAAATTTCAAAGGATACTTCTTTAGGTGCTTGACTGCCTTGCCTTGTCTATTTGCTCTTATTTTGCATGCAAGATAGAGCCAGAAGCCTTTTTTCTCATTGTGTACACATAGTGTTAATGGATCTGCTTTGCCTGTATTGCCTCATTACTGGAAACGGCTCAAAACACAGAAGTCTTTCAGTGTATGCAAATAAGGCAGAATCATCTACCTGAGAGTTAATATTCTCTACTTTTAAGTGTATTCTAAATCTAATGTTTGTATTTAGAGCATAACATCCTGTTCTCTTTTTTATGGGCAAAAAGCTAAGCAGGCTCAGGCAGCTGTTTGATGTTGGCTTCAAGTGTTATTAATTTCATATTCTATTATTCTTTTCACTGTAGCACAAGTGAAGCTGATGTGGAGGCTGTCATGGATAAGTTGTTTGATGAGCTGGCTCAGAAACAAAATGATTGTACGTAAGTTAATTTCTCTTGAAAGAGAATACATTTAGAACACAATGCCCAATCTCCACTGACCAATTAATAAGTTCCATTGCTGTATATGGGTTGATGCCACACTCAAGTGGCAGTCATTGTATCAGCATTTTGTCTAATTTATGTGTTGAATCATGTGCTATTATTCATCAAGCTATGCATTTCCTATCTGTAAGAGATGAATTTTATAGTAATTATCCAGAGAAGATTGAGTCTTTGTTCATGTTCCCATAGTAACTAGACCAAGGATTCTAAAAGTGCAAGGCAGAGAGCTGAGGCTGAATAAAGCATGTGGAACCATTGCAGACTTCACGTTTGAAGAGCTGTGTGACAGAGTGAGTACCCAGTCAAATCTAGATCAGTTAACGCGCAGACTTTTCACAGTTTAAAAAAAAAAAAAGAAACAAAGTTGCTATTTTTCCAAGTCTTACTGAATTCAAGGGGCTTTTTTAACTTGCAGAAATATTTTGAATTTAAAAGGAAAAAAAAGAAAACGAAAAAGAAGAGTAATCATTTCCTTTTTAATGATACAGTAAATTCACTCTTAATTATATCACAAATTGTCTTCAAAAATCTCAGTAGAGTATATGCCTGGTCTAGCATTCTTGGGATAGTAGTCACAACATATTCATACGTAAAAGGCATTCAGATACTGCTTTTAAAATTTGAGATGTAAGTAGATGGTATTTGAGCAAAGGAGTAGTAATCCTGACACTACTAGAGTAACGCTGTGCTGCTGTTCTTCTCTGTTGCGTACCTTAGTTTTGACTAGCTGTATGACGGCTGTTTAGTCCCAGGCTTTCTCAAAAATTTGCCAGATTTCTCTAAATACTGCCAAATTCTGTCAGACTCACTTGGGAGTCTTACTGCAGTGACCTCTCTACTGACATCTGAAGTTACTGTTATGTGATCACAACTCTAAACTGGGCTGATAGCATCGTTTGTTCAGGATGTTGACCAGTCCTTTGATTATAACATTGTTATAACACTTCCTTGTACCTACTAAGGTATAACCAGTGGAATTTCTGTTCAAGTAATTATGTTTCAGACTGTAGGTCTTGGGCTTCCCTGCTTTTCAGTTTCAAGCAAAACCAGTTAGCCAATTGTGAGAATGGAGGTATGCCATGGGTGGAACAGCATGCTTTTCACTAGAAGTTTTGAGACTTCTTTGTTATGCCCCTTAATAAATCAGAAAAAAGTGGCGTGCATAATTAAATAACCACTTGTATAATTATTTAACCTAGTATATGCCTCCTGTACTTCAATGGGTTGATAAATTGCTTCTAAGGAGATGTGCCCTGGTAGCTGATGTGGCAGCAGCCAATACTTTGGATCTGAAAGCTGGTGAAGAATTATCACCAGGGTTTCAGAATAAGTTGGTCTAACGGAGCTAAGGTGCTTGGTTTTCTCCTAGAACAAGACAATCCTTACGAAACACTAAAAATTATTTAACAGTATTATTATTATGCTGATCACCAAGGACTTGAAATTCATGCTTTCTACATTCCAGCAACCTTCTGCAGATGTGTTACAACAGTCTCTAATGAAATTAGAGAATTTATTGGAATTTATTCTTAAAACTAAAAACACAGGGCAGACTCTAAATGGTTTGCTTTAACAGCTTCTTCAGTCCTTGGAACTATGCCTTATATTCTTTGCCTATACATCTATTCATTTATCCTGTTAATCGTTATACACAATTATTTGTTTTGCCATGGTATTTCTCTTGGGATCACTGATATACCTTAAAATATTGTGTTGGTGTATTGGTAAGGTGTTATTGCTGTGCTCAATTTGTGGATAGAGAACTGAAGTCACAAATTTCAGAGTCATCCATTAAATTTGAGTGAGTGGCTTCAGTTGCCTCTTTTTTTTTTTCCATTAATGTAAACTTTATAGTATTGTATAGCAACAATAAGAAATTCTTGTTGGCTTAAGTTGTGTTTGAAAGCTTAGCCTGTCAGTAAATCAAACCCATGAGATTAAGAATCTGGAAAATTTCAAGACTTGGTAAAAGCTTGTGAGAAATTTTAGTTTAATTTATTTCCTCCTCCTTGCTCCGTTTGCCTTTCCTGCTGCCTTTAAACTAATTGTTAAAAGGCAAAAGAAAAATTCAGTTGTCAAACCATGAAGCCTTTTTCATGAAATCTTTTTTGGTGGAAAAATTGATGCATGCAGTATCTTTGATGGTCAGAATGGAAGTCATTCCGAATGATGCCACAAGAAAAGGAAAAATAGGTAAGATGCAGGAAAGTACGCTGATGATTAATAGCCGAAAAATCCCTCCAAGTCAGGAGACATTCACTATGACAGGATGTATAAATTCATTTGTATATATTCAAGTAAGCTGCGTAATAGACAAACATGTTTTTGAAGTGACTAAGCAGAAAATCTAGGAGCCATAGCTCTAAGGTATTTGATACTGCTTGTGGTTCCAAATGGTACACGAGTTGATAGCATCATGAGCAAAGCTATTAAGAAAAAAGAAATTGAGGTTGATGAAGACATAACAAAAAGGAAGATCCGCAAAAAAAATAAAAAATAAAAATGGAGGGGAATTTGGTTTCAGCTAGAGTGAATCTGCAGGCTTGTTTGTGAAGGGCGAGGTGACAAAATCCCATGGGAAGGCAGATCCTGTGAACGGACACGGTATTTTGCACTGGGGAAAGTGCTTAACTGACAGCCCAAGTGAAGTGTCTTAGGTAGATAAATGCAATTTAAAGTTGGTGTTTTAGAACCCAAATAAACATTTGACAACAGAATTGAAAACAAGATTTGCAGTTAGTTTTATATCAGTGATAAGACCAGCTGATAAGCAAGATAAACAGAAAATTCTCATTAATGGAGAAAAATGACATTTAATTGCTGTTAATGAAACTTCTTGGTACAATTCATAAAATGGGAATGCAAAATCAGTGCTTACAGCTTGCTTAAGGATAGACTGGCTGAAGGAGGTGGAGGGCAGCATGCAATGTTAAAGACACTGGTACCTACCTTAAAGTTAATTAATACAAGGTTCTTGAATACATATCAACCAGTGTGCTAATTAACAAACTTAAGAGGGTAGTACTGACAGGAGTCTGATGTAAACAGAGAACGAGGTGCTTTACTTCATGAGCACTTGGCTATAAAAAGCATTTAAAGAAAAAAATATAGTTGTATGGGAAGCTTATGCTGTAGATGAAATGCAGAAAATGGTGAAATGTAATTAGCCTGAAAATTGCAAATGATAATTTTCTAGCATAAAATGTACTGCATCCAGTACAAGGTCACTTTGGTTTGAGCAGCTTTATGGTAGCTTATAGGTATGAATATACCTAGAATTTGTGTTGCATGGGGCCAATCTCCATAATTTTCTCACATTCAGTGTAACCAAAAGATACTTCCAAACAGTAAAATTTCATATTTGACCATTCAGGGAAAGTAATTTTGAAAAGCAAAAGGAAGGTAATGACCAAAACTAAGTGGAAAATGTAAAAACAAACAAACCAAGACGGAGAAAGGCAATAAAAGTATGTCCTGTGTCACTGTCAAAACAAAATCCAGTAATACAGGATGAAATGGCAAGTAGTTAAGAAGTGCAGGAAAATTAAAGAGAAAATAAAGGTCATGGACAAATAACATTGCTGCTCAGCTATGAGATACGTTGTTGAGTAAAATGGGAGTTTTGATATGGTTTATATTATATGAACATTACTAGTTTATTCTCAGTGGAGGTGGCTGAACTTTTAATAATGATGTGGAAAAAGGGAATGTTTTTTCAAGAAATACTTGGTTCTAGGGAAAGCTGAGTGAAGTACTCTTTTAACTAGGGATAATAAACAACTTTAAATCTGTTAGTAATTAGAGAACATCTTAAAAATAGTCTGAAAATATATTTCAAATCATTGGAGTCCTGGAAAACTAGGCTGAGAACTCTGGCTAGCTTTTTATTTTAAGTCAGTGTTCGAGTGCAAGAGAAATGTCACAGCCCTAAAGAGTGCTGCTGTGTGCCAATATTAAAAAAAAAATAAGGCAAAAACCACAAGCAGGACCTGTATAACTGCAGGCTATCAGTCAGATTTTAGTCTAGAAACAGTACTGGAAAAGCTGGTTCTGGATTTATAGAGTAGGTGACTAAAGAAAGGAAATTAAATGAAATCAGTCTCCCTGATTTTGCAGAAAAGGTTGACTTTTGTACATACTGTTCTTACTAAGAAATTGGCATGCAGTGTTGGAAAGTATGTGTTAAATGGATTGAGAAGTTAGTACTTGTTGTTTTTATATATTAAACTGAAGGACTGTTGCTGAACGTAGCATTCCTAATGAGCACGTTTTTATATCAAACCCAGTACATGTGTTTTTTTCCCCAGTGGTGTTGAACGTAACAAATGCTAACTCAAATTTGCTGTAAATTCAAAGCATGGTGTGCATGTGTGTACAGGAGAAGCAATGGAATTGGGCATACCATGTGCAACAACTTATTTCCCAGCAGAATTGAGGAAGGATAGGTTTTCTTTTGGCTTTTTTTAAATCTAAGCAAACACAACATTCTGTCTGGAGAAGAGGAGGCTCAGGGGCGACCTTATCGCTCTCTACAGGTACCTTAAAGGAGGCTGTAGCGAGGTGGGGGTTGGTGTGTTCTCCTGTGTGCCTGGTGACAGGACGAGGGGGAATGGGCTAAAGCTGCGCCAGGGGAGGTTTAGGTTGGATGTTAGGAAGAACTTCTTTACTGAAAGGGTTGGTAGGCATTGGGATGGGCTGCCCAGGGAAGGGGTTGAGTCACCATCCCTGGGGGGCTTTAAGAGACGTTTAGATGTAGAGCTCAATGATATGGTTTAGTGAAGGACTTGTTAGTGTTAGGTCAGAGGTTGGACTAGGTGATCTTGGAGGTCTCTTCCAACCTAGACGATTCTGTGATTCTGTGGAGTTGGGAACACAAGTCATACCTACAGGAGCAGGAGACTGCATTCTAGGCATAGTGACTTGGAATAGATTTAAGTGTTGTAACAGAACAGCATCTCAAAATGAGTTTACAAAAATGGTAGAGCATTTACCCTACCTATCACAGATGAAGTTAGGCCTAGAAATAGCTAGGAGGGTAGAAAGATTATTTTAATTTTGGAAACACCTCAGTGATACTGATGGCAGAACGTTAGGTGTGGTTTTGACATCAGAATTTTAGAAAAGACATTGCAAAACCTGAAGAGGCTGTTGAAAAAAAGCACAGGTTGTTTTAGCTGAAGGATTTATGCCCTCAGATGACAGATTTGAAGATCAATTTGGTAAACTTACCAAAGAAGAGGGTTGGAAGATGATTTTCTAGGACACATGCATCTTAGCAAGAAAAAAGTATAGGTATTAATGGGCTTCCAAATCTAGCAGAAGGCGGCAAGAAGAAAGCCAGAGAATACAGAGACATTCAGATTGGAAAAGAGAAAAAAGAAAAAAAAAAAAAAAAAAAGGAGGAGGGGAGAGCACGCTTTGACACATCTGAAATAAGGAAGGAAATGGAAGAGTCTACTTGTACTATGTTTTGTGTCAAAACTGCATCATTTTAGAAAGAGGTGTTTGAGCTAAATACTAGTTCTTAGGCTGTCTCTCTCTAAAATTCAGAGAAGTGGAGGATCTCATGGTCTCTTTTGGTCTTAAAATGTCAGAAACCAGAGGCATGAGGGAGTCGGGGACCTGTTGGCTGCTGTCACTGCCCCTGTGCATGCAGAACCAAGTGGAGCAGCTTGCAGCAGGATGTGCCAAATCCATCACAAGGGGATAGTCTGCGCTCAGCCCACTCGTGCTTTTGGGAGATGGATAACATTTAGTCTAGTGTCAGTCTGTGTAATGATTTCAGACTGCATTTCTCTGAGGCTTGTAACTTCCTTGGGTTTGAGTGATGTTTCACGGGGCGTGTATGAGGTATTTCCCTGATACCAAAGCAACCTTTCTTCCAAATTTGACGTTCTTGGTCAACACCATGGAAGCACTACAACTTCTCACCAAGTAAAGTTTAACTTGAGAGCAAGTAAATAGCCTTGCTGTCAGAAATACAGTGACTGACACTTTCACAAATAAATATTCATTCACATATACAGATGCATATTCAGATGAAGTCATTTAGAATGGAAGAGTTCTAAGATTAAAAACTAGTTTCATAATGGAAATTTAATTTGCATGTTTCTCATAGTAAACCTATGCAAGTTTTTTTGTGTGTGAAAATGTTTACATTGTCACCATCTTTTGACAGAACAACTCAAAATATGTAACTGGACTTAGTTAACGCAATTAATTTTAGTTAAACTTATTTTTTCCTCTGATACAATGTTTTGGGAATTGTGAACCAAATATATAATATGAGACACAAGGATAAGTGACTGTAATGAAGGGAATCAATTGTTTTGGGAAGTTACTTTAGATTACGCTGGATTGTTGTAATAATGGAGGACTCAGAAAACTCCAGGTAACATCTTTCAAAATTGGTATATACCAATGTTCATGTGGTTCCTGGTCGTTCATGTCACGGTGACTATCAACACTGTTGTCAAAACTTAGTGAATCGATTCCTTTGGCCACCCATACATAACCCTTGATGGTTCCGGAAAGAAGAATGTAATTTGAGTTTTGCAAGTCAGTGTGAAAGGATGGATAGGATGGATGCTTTTGTTAAGTTGCAGAAAAATATATCGCACAAATCACTCTGCTTTCATGTCATTGTGACAATATGTCTTATGATCTGGCCATGGATAACTCCATTACAGTGGGGTCCATAGTGATAAGTATCCAGACCTAAGAGCTCTGTTTACATTTGTTGGTGTAGCATTAAGGAGATGCATTTCAAATTAGAAGATTACTTATTTAGACAGTAACTTTTGCAACATGACAGTTCATCTAAAAATCTAGAAAACTGTTTAAAATTCAGTGATGTCCCTTTGAAATAAAATCAAAGTTATGTTTTAAAGGGAAATATTCAAACTTATTTTTCACCATGGTATCTCATGATTTCATGAAATGTCAGCCAGAACATAACAGATGAAAATAGCAAGTCAGCAATTGATAACTTCATGGTATATGAAACATTTTGTAGCTTAAAGCAGAATTTTCAAAATAGCTGCCTTTGTAATTAGTACCTGAAGACTTTGGGAGGCAGAGTTGGTGCCATTCTAGTATTACAATATTTCTTTTCTCGTTTCATATGTTAGTATAAATCTTTTCCTAGTTAACAGTATAAGGAGATGTTTCTGTCTAAAGCAATGCATAAGATATTGGTTGCCCATTAATCTTCATAACAGTTGCCCATTAATCTTCATAAAAGTAAAATACAGAGAATAGATTGTGTGCAATGCTGGTGTGGCATGCAGTTGACTCAGTAGAAAACATCTTGTTACATCGTTTGCATCAATTTTTAAATAGGCTTTCTAGGTGAGGATAATTTCACGTTTTAGGTAATTCAGTTAAGATCAAATCCATACACTTAACTTTTTTTGTTTCTTTTACTGTATTATGTGAATATGTGGAGAACTAAAAAATGCTGGATAAGAATATATTGATATATTTCAGTTGCTTTAAAGCAAAGCAAAAAGCAGCTTTTCAGGTCTACGACATGCCCAGGATTTATGTGGCAGTGTGACATGCGGCATTTGTGGTGGCGTGAAAGTAGTTACATACTCATTAGCGTGGATTTCTTTAAGTGTGCTTCTCCAGTGTGATCTTCTAGAACTGTTCTTCTTATTTATCAAAAGCATTTGTTATCAAACCTTCTTTTCTGAGGCCCCAGAAAATGAACAAATTCAGCCAAAGGCGGCTGGGAAAGGCACCAAGCAGAATACAGATGTATAGTTCCTGAATTTGGATGTTATCATTAGCTTCTGCCACTCTTTGTGGCCTTCCTTTGCATGAATTTCTCCATTTCTACAATGAGGTGTATATTTGCTGGTGTAGCCAGACTGTTGTAAAACATAACCACTTAATTTTTAGAAAGTGCTGTGCCGTTACTGAGTTAGCATGTGAATAAATTTTGTCACTGTGGTGGATTCTAAGGAGCTGCTTCTTGACAAGGAAACAAGATTTATAATTGTCAGTGACAAATTCTAGTAGACTTTGAATGAATCAGATCTGGTAACTTCAACAGAGTTTATAAAAATTTATTTTTCTTTATCTCTTTCTCAGCAGTTGCTTATATGTACAAAGTTTAGGTGAAAAAAAAGAATTTACATATTAACTAGTTTTTAAAATCTCAGTGTCATAAACGACCAATTAGTGCAAAGGAAAGCCGTATTACTCCATCAGAGTAAAATTTTGTTTCTGTGCTTCCACGTTAAGGTCAGTATTCATGAAGCCTTAGAAAAATCTTCCTTTGCCACTCCTCTTTCTTCACTTTAAATAAAAGTTTTGTTTAAAAATTAGTAATTGTGACAGTTTGGCCTGACTCTTGATCTGTTATAAATAATTTAGACAACAGTGTATGTTATATGTAATTCTCCAAGGTCCTAAGGGAGTAAATAGATATTGTCTAGCTCCCAGTGTTGATTTTTAGTCTTCCTCTCACTTGGGCATAGCAACTGCTGCCCTCTGCTGGCAATACCGACTTTTTAATGTACTCCAGCACAATTTAACCTTTTCTTTACAAAGGTTGAATAACTGTTTTGTGGATCCTGTAAGATTTTCTTTAAGTAATTAACTATATCCTTTCATCCAGCTGCCAACTACCAATGAACATAGCATCTTGATATGATAGGAAAACATAAAACTGATTTTGTGATGGGTGAAGTAAAGAGCAGTGATGTTAAATGCCAAAGGTTAGTACAGAAATGTGTGGAAGTTCATCACTAATGAGTTGCTGGAACCTGGGAAGATAAATCAGCAAAGTACGACCATATGCATATCTTGTTCCCATGTTCGCCCTAGGCAACTTGCTGGCCACCGTTAGAGGATATGTAGTTCCAGGTAAATCTTTGGTCTGACTCCAGGGGTTTTTAATTTTTAAAGTAATTTAAATAAGGTCATTTTTTCTGACTGAGCTGGAAAACAGAGCAAGGGAATTTGGGTTACTAATCATTAGGAAGCATACCACCACGTAACAAAGCTAAGAAAATGAATTTACTATCTGTGTTGCAAAGGCTATATCACTTTTTTTTTTGTCTGGAAGTTGTTTACATTTTCTGCAATGGTCGAAATATTATGTTAGTGCAGATTTAATGCAAAAACTAAGGATTGGCAAATGTTGTTCTACTGCAGTAAGCACACTGGAGTGACCAGGAGGAAGATCCAGTTCCTGGCTTGAATAGTTTATACTTCAAAGTGAAAGAAGATATAACCAAGTATTGGAAATAAATAAAAATTTTAATTTCCAAAGGCAGCAAGTGATTTAGGAATGTAAATGTCCGTTCTTTAGTCAATTGAATGTCTCCCCAACATGATGGCACAGTTCAAGCTGCCTTGGCAGTTTAATGATTCTGAATCATTTTGAGGGAATCGCTTTCAGTAAGAACTGCTAAATGTATCCACTGTATAATTTAGTGTTTTCTCTGGGATTGTAGGATTGTTAGGTGTGGTTCTAAATAAAAGTACTACGGAGTTGTTCAGAAGTGAGTGTTGTTTTCACTAACTTCTCAGAACTGTGGTTTCCCTTAGTTTGATTTTAATCTTAGCTTTATTCCTAGCAGGAGATAAGCTTTTGCATCTTAGTCTCTGCACTGAGTGTCTGTCTTTGATTAGCTGCATTTGCTTTAAGGACTTAATCAGTTTCTACACCAAAGAAATATGTTTCCTTATCTAACTTAAGAGTGTATTTTCTAAAATACATTTGGAAACTTCTTTCAGGTGGAAACATTGTAGTGTAGTAATACTGTTAGCCAAACCTCATTTCAGTTTTATACCTTATTCAGCATGTGTCAGGGCTTAACTTTGGAACGCACTCCTATCAGTGAAAGCTACACAGGCTTTGAAGGTTTAGGTCCTGTATGTTATAGCCCAAGGAATACACCAAACCAACATTTTTAAAGCTGATTGTAGTTTTAAGGGTTTGCCTTTTTAATTCAATTCTTTATTTCTTAAGTGCCTGAATGTAGGCAATGTTTAAAAGCTTTGTTGCCTACGGTTCTGAAATTTAACAGTAATTGTTAATATTTAACTAGACCTATGACCTGTAAACCCAATATCCATAGTTTCTATGTTCTTTTGAAGACTTAAAATACATGTATATGTATAAAAAAAATTGCAAGATCACTTGAATTGTTCTCTAGTAACTTATTTAAGGAGAACTTATTTTCACACGCACTTCTGATGTATATTGATGTATATCTGTACTTGTTTCTTATGGCCTTCAGTATTATACCTGCTTATACTTTATTTTTTTTAAGCCCCAGTAGTTTTTGTGACCTTTTCATTGACAAGTGCCATACTTTGGAGTTGGAGCTGTAAATGTGTCAATGAAGGATTTGAGGGCTGAACGTGCCTTGTGCTGTTCCACCAGTCTGTAGCCAGCTCTGACTGCATGGTAGGTCTTTGAGAAACCTCCCTTTTTTAGGTTCAGCATGGTTTATCTGAAGCTACTTAGTAGTTAAGTTCCTCTAAAGCAGGAGTAACTGCTTAATGATAAATGAACAGGAGCATACTCTCGTAAGACTGACATTTCAACTCAATTGGGCTAAAGCAGGGAAATTAGCAAATGTCAGTGAATAAAGGAGTATTTGTATGTGAAAAAAGGAGCTCCAGTAGAACAGGTGCAGGAAAGGTGTGCTGAGAGAGTCTAGACTAAAACAGCGTACATGTTCTGGTCATGGACGGGGTGGGGATGTTGGGGGGGGAGAAATGCAAGAACCTCATCCACATCACTCACTGCCAAATAAATACAAAGAATGGAAAAACACTATTTCAGTTGATAGATAGCATTGTCATACAAGAATAGAAAATGGTTTATGAATACCAAAAAGCTGGAAGTTGTAACCATCTTTGTGCTCATCAAGAATGACTTTCTGAAACAACTTTCCATTATGGGAAATGGGATTATAAAAACCAAACTTCTGTAAGATCAGTCAAAATCAGTTTTCACCTGGATTATGTGATGAGGTAACCGGAGATAGCAGCAGACTGTACTTGATCCAGAAGGTATCTTCTACCCCACGGTTTATAAATCTCAAATTCCTGCTCTGCAGATCACCCACGTAGGAGTCAATAAAGCTGGAAAATAGCTTACACAAGGGATGTAACAGAGGTATCAGATGATGTGCTATCAAAAACAAAATGCAGTTAGGACATTCCAGAATGACTGTGTAATCTGATTAGATCCTCTTTCTGCATATGTCATTGTTATGGAGTATTTTAATTGCAGGATCACATACTTCTCCCAGTGCTTCCCCCAAGAACTGATGCTTCATTCAGGAATGAACTAACTTAGAGGGGATTCTGGGCTTCATAAGAAGCCTTCACCTATAGGGCCCATACCTTGCCTTCTGCATAGGGAGTGAGAGCAGCTCAGAGAGGAGAAAAGCAGTCACCAAGGAAGGTGAATGCTGCATTACATAATTGACTTATATCGTAGTCTGCACCAGAGTTGGTGCATGATACTGTTCTTATAAGAAATAACAAAAACCTTTTCACTGTAGCTAGTTGTAATTTTCATTTTTCTGGACGTTCTCAAATCTTTGTGGCCCAACCTGCAATTGTTGTGGTTGTAGCTGAAGTCAGCAGGAGTTCTTCTTTGAACTGATGTGATCCATAAACCTGGAGGATCAAATTTCAGAGGTCCTTAGTTTAGGACCCATATATCTTGTATATACTTTTACCATGAATTTCTCTGTCCCCTGTTTGTACAGTAGAGATAAGATCATTTTCTTGATTCACAGCCATAGTTGGGAGATGAATTCCTTACTACAGCTGAAGTACCTAGTTGTTGTAACAAAAGACGAAGAACAACAACATAATTCTTCTGCACAAGCATTGGAAAAGTCCATGAAAAATGAGACTTTGTGACACAGCGATAAAGAGGACAAAGCGTGTACTGGTGAATGTGCATTATGTGAGAATTGCTGTTCTGTATACTGGTGGGTCAAGGGTCCTGCGGGAGAGGGGGAGCATCAGTTAAAGCAATTCAAGACTATATCATATATTCAAGAGGTTATGGAGCACACAGACAACTGTCTAACATCTGACTTTTCAGTTTTAATGATGTTTTTTCAATGTAGCTTTAATTTGTGTGATTAACTGTGGGGGCACTGCTGATTTCTTTATTTTTGGTGTTTTCCATCTGAGAGTAGTTAAAACATACTTTAAAGAGTATTTTAAAAGGAAGAATAATGAATCAATCATTTAATATTTCTACAAGCAGGTTATATAGCTTTATACCAAATGATATTCAAACAGGTTAAAATAATGATTTAAAGTTGCAGGCCAACTCACAATGCTTAGTTAGGAAACACCAAAACAAAACTGCATGTTATTTTAATCTTCCCTTGGTATGTCCTCTGATGTGACGTACCTTTTTTTTCTTTTTTTTTTTTTTTTGTCACAAGACCCCTTCGGTAAAGCTTGGTAAGAAATTTTCCTCTTCATTAAATTCTCAGTTCATTAATAGTGCTTGAAATGAACTTCTCTTCTTTGCCTGTAACTTGCACATCTTTTGGCAAGTTTTGTGCTGCCATCAGTGTCTTTAAATTTCATCACCAAGCTAGCTGTGCTCTGAATGTCTTGTGCTTTTATTTAAGTATGCAGTTGCATCACAGATCATGCTTCAGGATTTTCTGTTCCTTTCTGGAATTGTGATCTTGGTTACCTTGATTACCTTGGTGCTCTGTTTTATCAGCCATAGTAGTGATAGTGTGTGGTTCCTTAGGAAACAACAGAAAAGCTCTGTAGTTTTCTGGTTTTGCTTAATGTCTAAGTTGTATATATTATATAAGTTGCAAATATTATATAGTCTTAAACCGTATTTTGTTTTTAGGAAGTTTTTGGAGTATTGGAGTTTCTGCACTAAATTATAGTGATTCTGGATCACAACCCTTCCATATTAAATTAGAACTAGCCCTGGAATATCTTCCAATATCAGCAAACTTAAATTTACATACGTTAGAAAAAGATATTTCATCTTAAGAGAAAAGTGTTTTGTATTCTTCAGGCAATCTCTAAAAGATGAGATACTTTGTTACTGGTGAGTCAACAAAGAAGGATGCTTTATACTTTAATTAATGGAATATATAATAGAAACAGAAGACAACTAACTCTTAAAACAGTCCACAGAGAGCTCCAAATAATAAACATCCTACTTGAACTGAGATGATGGTAGCTGAAAATGCATTAAGTAGGCAGAGAAACAAAAACAAATGAAGGTGAGAACTCAGTCAAGCAGGCTGAAGTGGCGTAAACACTTTGTCGGGAGGGTAGCCCATGTTCGTGCTAATGCGTTTTGCATTAGTACGAAGCGTATAAAACACTGACTCCTGGCATCAGAGTTAATGACAAAAATCTACAACAGTTTTACCATATGTACACGTGCAGGAACAGTAACACAAGAAAGATTCTTACCTGTTAATGTTTCTTGGCAAAAAAATAAAACCACATCAAGTAAAAAAAAGCTGGTAAGAAATGGTTAGTGACGATTGTTATATTTGTGTTATGGTTCTGAAGTTCAGTTTTGATCAATAATTGTTGAAAGAAAAAAGATCAGACGGCACCAGAAACACACACCAAATTAAGCTGTTATTTTTAGATTGCTGTTCAGAGGACCAAATTAATCAGGTTGAACTTCTAGTAAGACAATTACATAGATATAGTGTCAATTAGGAGGATTTCTAGTTTCATTAGCAACTTCAGAGAAACGAATACCTTCATGTATGCTACTGAATAAAATAGAATGCTTTCTGTGACTAAGTGAGGTTCATAAAATAAACTTCATCCCCAAAGTTATACAGAGGGCAGTGGAAAGTGTCTGAAATCATTTGTCACTAATCTTGTCCAAGCCTGTATTGCTGGAGGTCAGGCCCAAGCCGACACTGAGTATCTTGCTGCAACGTGAGCAGAAAGGCCTGTAGGCAATCCTGGAAATTTGGGCGGCAGGCTGTTGGCTGCTGTAATAGTGGAAATCTGTTCCTAGCTGGAGCTTCTACATGTAGAATATACACCCAGCATCTCTGGCAGTGGTGTTATTTCACCTTGAACCAATTTTTCTGTCTCCATTTCCTTTGCGGCACATTGGTATGTGGGTGTTTGTACCAGCTGCATGCTGTCTTTACAAGGGCAACAGGGCAGTGAGGACAAGAAGCTGCAGCATCTCTGAAGAGGAGAAGAAAGCTGTTAGGGTGCCCAGCATCATGGTCTCCTCCATTTACAGCACTGTTAGCGCAGCAGGTGAGGTAAAAAAGCTTCTAAGCAATTGCAGGCAGCATAGAAATTGAGCTGCTACTAAAGTTAGGGGAGTACAACGCAGAATTAGAACTGCCCCCAGTGTTTGCTGGTTGTTCCTTCTTTTTACAAAAAGTAGAATAAGGCAGAAGGAATTTCAAAGGACTTGTCCAGGATGAGAGCAGGTCGTGTTGAGAACAAGATTAAAAGCTTTGTCTTCATCTCCAAGGTTATGTCTTTCTAAACTCTGAAAGTAGATGGTTTGAGATTGCTTCTGTGTGAAGAACTACAACTGGTGCCAGCTGAACCGTATGTAACAACGGACTGGCTGATGGGGAGCTTCAGTTGTGTCTCACCAGGCTTGAGCCTTGGCAGGGAGGTGCCCACTTACTCTGTTAAAATAGAAATGGCTGCTAGGCTCAGACCCTTCTGATCGTAACACTTGGCAGTCTCCAAAGGCATGCTTCTGCCAGCATTTACAGAATATTATCACTTAGCACCGGCATAGGTGTTTGAGAAATTCTTGTTAAAACACTCAAGATGATCTGCCTTTTATGTCTTTAATTAGAGGGATTTTGAATTGCCTGCTTTTTGAACTGCAGGAGTAGATTGAGTTCTTGTCTGGCTGTGGTAAAGATGCATATTGTAACCCTCTATAAACTGTGTTTTTTGTGTCTGTATAAAAAAAAAAAAACACAAGTTTTTTTTTGTCTTCCTTTCGTCACATTTGAAATGCATTAGCCTTTTTTGTCCTCTACCTTCTTCCTTCCTCCCAAACCCTGGGTTTTCAATTTCCATGTCACCAAGATGTCCAACAAATTCTTACTTGAATTTTACCAAAGTATATATCTTGGTGCAGATTTTGCAAAAGTTTGAAGTTCTTTCATTTCCTCCTTCTTTTTTTCTTTCTTTCATGGAATCAGATTTGAATATTTGAGATTATCTTTGTGAAATGAGGAGGGTATGTTCATATGGTTTAGGGCAGAATATGCATCATGTTTGGAGCAAGAGAGAGTAATTCCTCAGGGTTGTGGGCTTCAGTAGGAGAGTACTCAGGCCCATCGTGTGATAAAAGAATGAACCTGAACAGCAGTGATATACCTAATTTTTTTCCTAAAAAGAGACATGAGAGGTTTCATTCCTTATGTGCAATCAGACCATTGTACCTTCAGGTGCTCAACATACAGGTATATTTGATTTTCTCTGGATTTAACAGTATTTCAGTCCTAAATGTGGAATAAAAACTAACATTACCTGAATAATTTGCTAACCACCAATCTTAAAAACGCCAGTGGCATCCTAGTGTGTTATGCTTTTAGTACTTGCATTGCTTTCTTTTGTACTTGATAAGATTGTTGTCCAGCTAGCCATGACTCGTAGCTGATGGTGAGATATTAAGTGGGCTGTCTCTGCCACGTTTCTGTTCACCAGTTTCTTTGGCTTTTTTGGTCATTTCCATGCTTTATTTTATCAAAACATTACAAGTCCAGCAATAGTCGGAGATTGTTTCTATGGGTTTTTTATTCTTATGTCTAAATAAAACCCAAGGTCCTGGTCAAGGATAGTCGTTAATAATAATTACCCTTAATTTCTTGAAGAAGGATTCAAATGAAGCAGTTAATGCTTGTCCTGCAGCAAGTTAGTTTAGCAATTTTTTATATGAAATATTTTTGTTTTTTAAGATATTAGCAGTATCACAGTGCTTTGTAACCATATTGTACTGTTGGGACAGTGCATTTCATTAACTAGGAAGAGAGTTGTGACGTTATTGTGCAAAATGCTGCTGATCTTACTCTATAGAGTGGTTACATCCAATATATAGAAGTACTCGCACAAGTAAAACTACTGAGATGGGTTTCAGGAGTATGAAGCTTTTTTCCTGAATACTCTTACTTAACAGCTTAAGATAAAATATGGTCTGCAGTACTAATAGGGTAGATCTTGCAGGAAAAAATGACCTTCTGTGTAATGAAAGTCATTTAAAATGAATGTATTTGAATGAGTTACCACTATTTGTCTGTATCTTCTGTTGATGGTTTAGATACACCAATAGAAACCAAAGTTCTTATAGCTTTTTATTTTATCCTTACAGGTGAAGCCACAAACAAAAGAACTGCTACAAATTGTCTTCTTGTCCATTTCCTGTTGTATTCAGTGCTTAGACATAAGATTACTTTTGTTTGAGTTGTTAATAGGTGAACCAAATGTCACTGTACTTAGGATTTAGTAACTAGCCTGTGCATTTGAAAATCTTGCTGCTGGAAAGCATCCTAATAGCTGTTCAAGTTATTTATGCTTTAGGTGGTTGTTGCAGCTTAACCATATTTATTCTTCTGTGTGTTATGGTTGTTTTGTTTGAGGTTGTAAGGTCATAATCCTGCCAGGGTGCAGAAGAGCCAGATTTCCAATAATCGAACACTGTTTAGGTACAGCAGACAGTTAAGTGAGGACACTTGTTTACCTATGTCAGTAAGGGCAGACTGAAGCTTTCCTGAAGTAAGATAGGAAGGAACAAAAATAATATGATTGGGACTTTTCACTCATTCTTCTGTAACTGTAGTATTACAAGATAAAGTGTTCATGTATCTCTCTCTCATGGGTTTCTATTTCACATGGTTTTTGTTTCAGCCTCTTGGGGCCAGTGACTATTTGGAAATATCAAAGCATTTTGACACAGTCTTTGTTCGTGAAATTCCGCTTCTTACCATGGCAAAAAGGACACAAGCTCGTCGTTTCATTACTCTTATTGATACCTTCTACGAGCATAAGGTGAGAACCAAGCCTTTTGTATATGTGTAGGAATAATATTGAGAGCCCTAAAGCCTGCCTCTTACTGCAAGCCGATTCTATATTAATCATCTGTAAAATGCAAGAAGCAAAGACTGCAAAGAAACATCATTCCAGTTTCACAGAAAAGTCCCGTTACAGTAAAGGCTAATATGTAGGTATTTTTTGATTGTTATGAGTATTCGGCATGACCATAAATATAGGCCAGAGCATGTTTGTCTGTCTTGAATAGGGACATAATTTCTTTCCTATCTCAAAAAACCAAAGCAAACCAAAAAAAAAAAAAGCCTTGTCATCATTTTAATAATGAAAGATTGTGTTGCTAACGGTGCTGAGCTGAACTGAGAGTAATCTGTATGGGCAATTGGTCAGGAATCAGTGTCTTCCTGAACAGGGTACAAAGGAGTTAATAGCATAGTTGTGTTATTAATTTTAGAGGAAACAGTCGCTTTAGGCTTTACATTAGGTTGCAGAACTGCTAGTGGAATAGTAACGATAAATTCAACACTTCACTTGGATTTACAGAGGTTTCAATTATGGAAGCAAAATCAGCATTATTAGAACAAGGAAAAAAGAGAAGTTCATATTTAAAATGATTTTTTTTAAGTAATGAAAGGTGAGATTTCATATCTTGTGTGTGGCTGTCTATGCATACACTTAAATATTTATGCAATCAGGAAATATCGAGATTTTTTTCAAGAATGTCCTGGCAAGATGATCAGAAAGGCCCTGATCCAGCAAGGTGTTGAGCTGAGCGTGTGAGCGGTCTCATTTACGTCAGCCAGCTTCCTTGTGCTTGCTGTCTGCGCGAGCCTGTTTGTGGGGACCTGTCCAAAATGCAGACATACACACAGGATCTCCTCCCAGCAGACATGAAAACAACATTTATTATTACTGTAGCAAGCAGTGTGCACTTGAGTATCTTAGGTGAAAGCAGAGTGACACAACTCAGCCTTCAGGGATATTTTGAATTTTGTCATTCTTCAGATGGATATATGTGTGCACTGCACTTACCTAACCATGGGGGGAAAGCAAGCATTGTTTACTAATATTTTGTAGCTGTTAGTCTACAAAAGTAAATTTGATTGAATTCATTGTCCGTATAGCAGGTATTCTGTGTATTTAATACCACGGTTGTGCTGTTCTTTGAGTAAAAGTTACTTGAGGTGTTGTTAAGAAAAAGATCCCATGAGGTTAATATTCCAAATGACGACGTAAGGTTAATCTTCTATGGCAGTATTAATGAGAGAAAGGAAAAACACCTGGAAAAAAACCAAGATCCTACTTGAAGTTTGCTTTGCATAAAACATGTGTTTCATCCCTCTTCTATAAAGCACAGGTGTTGAATATTGTTGCCTCTTTTCTTTCTTTCAGGTGCGTATTATTTGTTCTGCAGTGACTCCTCTCCAAAGCTTGTTCCTGGTAGAACATGACAGTGGTGAGCTGGAGGACAACAGAGTGTTGATGGATGATTTGGACTTGAGCCAGGTACATGATATTAGCATCGTCTCCCTTTTGTAACAAAATTGGTTTTGGTCTCATAATTACAGCAGCGTTTTAGGAAGAGGAATCAAGTAAACGTTTAACCAGTGATTTGCTGCTTTTTCTGCAGTGTGACTGTCTCTTTGGTAATTGCACGTTATGTTAGTTATTCATAGTCAAAGAAAATATAGCAATATATAGAACCATTTTGCATAAGTTTTAGGGTCATTTTGATTGTTAATCATTATATCTGTTTAATCATGGATAAAAATACTGATTTAAGCTTAGCTCCAACATTTAAAATACAGAAATAAAAAATGATCTGTTCTACCTCTTTGTAGACTGTACAGAGCTGCCTCGCAAATCCTCACACACAATTTTACATGTTGAATATTCTGTTTTTCCTTTTCCCTATAATCTATTGTTAATGGATTGTCTCAGTCACTGTACAATTAATCAACAGAAAAGTGGAAGTAGATGGTTAGTGTGTTATCATGTTGTTTTAACTCCAAATTATTACTTTTCTGTGTTCTTTCAGTGGATAGTTTAGCTGAAATAGGTATTTTTGTTTAATTTTAGGAGGTTAATTCTATTTTCCGTTGGTGCCATGATGCTGTCCTTTATCGTCCGCATCTGTAAAGCACTCAGCATAAAGGGTTAGATAGGATGAACTTCAGTACAGCTATGTTTCTCACAGTTTTGGTATTGTTTTTGTGTGTTAACATAGGATTCTGCCAAAGAACTCTCCATGTTTACAGGAGAAGAGGAAATCTTTGCATTTCAGCGTACTATCTCACGGCTTACGGAAATGCAGACTGAGCAGTATTGGAAAGATGGGGACAGAAGTAAAAAACAGTTGTAATTAAAAGTTGAATAAAACCACCGAAAAGTATGCAAAGAAGTAAGACTACAGAATTGGAAGGCTTTTTAGCACAACTGAAATAATAACTGCACTTTATCATCTGGACGATGTTTCTTTGATCAAGTGGTTTTCATGTTTAGGACATGAGGACTGATTTAATTTTCTGTGCCACCAGTGTGTGAACATGTGAAATTTTACCTTAATTTTCTTTTCTGTAAGGCATAACTTCGATGTTCAGGGAGTTTAACTGGATTAGAAAATTTCTGGAGTATTGCTGTAGAGACAAAGTCAGTGGATTACGCAGGGTTCACAGTAGGTTGATAAAGTTACATGAAGAGGGCACTTTGTGGTTCATGCACTACGTCTGTCATGTACAATGCAGTTTGCACAAGAGAGATCAAATGCTTGCTTTATGAAACTCCTGATGTTCTGTAGCTTTCTCCTAGAATTACTCTGTAGTGTATTCTGTTTTTTCTTTTCCTGTGTGTAGCCATCTGCTGACTTTCAGACTCTAAGAGTTTGATGTAATCAGACTGTTGCTCAGTCTGGTTAATTGAAAACGAGCAGTTTGATCCAAGAGACAAGACTGAGGAGGAGCTTGAAGGTACTTGAAACCTCAGAGGATTAAACCCAAGTAATCATGTATGGTAAAAGAAACTATAAGACAGGGTATACCGTAACATGTAAGTGCAAGTTAATACTTTTCCTGTATTTTCCCGTTCTTGCAAGCTGGGTGTGCTGCATTTACATTACTGATATATTTCTATCCTGAGTTATCTCAGGCTTCATCTCTGTGGCACCTTTCACTGCTACTAGCACATCAGCCCTGGTCTGGGGATGGTAGTATGCAGTGCTACTGAGGCAATTAATCATAATACAATACAAATGTGTTTTATGAAAAAGATGAGGTATTAGCTGATTCCCAAAATCACATCACCTATTCTTATGTTTGTTGGAAGCATTCTTCAAGTTAAAAACGCAATTAATTGTTGTCATTCTTGGTTTTAATCTGACTGAAACAAAAGATGGTACTGCTTGTATTGGCTCATGCTCTACTTTTATTAAAAAGAAGAAAGTTTTAAAAGCACATTTTAAAACCCCGAATAGAGAAAAATACTATGCAGATGATCTGAAAAGATTGCCACAATTTCTTATGGAGGAGATAGATAACACATCATCCACAAATTTGAGGGTTTTTCTTGGATTTTGCAGTGTGACTTTTTCTTGTTACCATATGTATTACCAAGAATATTAGTTTCTGCTTTTATTAAGCCTGATTAAATTGTCTGAATCCTAACCCCTATCACTAATAAAGAAGGTTTTTTAAAGGGACTTTTTGGTAGGGGAAGTGGGGACTAGAGAGGTCCTGTGTGCTTGGATGTCTTACAGCAATACAGATGCTTTGGGAGTCGCGTGCTCAAGTCTGGTTTCCTGTTCTGACCACTTCTGTTTGCCCTGGAAGTTACTTGAACTGGCAATACCTGTTATCCAAATACCTTTTAGAAACTATGCTTGTCATTTACAATTTGTGCACTATGTTATTCACACAAGAGTGACTACAACTGAGAATTTTAATGTATATTTATGAAAAATCCAATAAGAATGTATTGCACTTAGATCAATTTTTTAATTCCTAAGTATGTCTTCAGATATTTTATTAAGTTTCTCAACTGAGATACTATTGAGATTCATGTGGGTGCGTCTGTGTGTATAGACACAGACATGCATAGATGTATACTTCATTCATACGTACATGAACGTAGATAAGCTAATATATATAATTTAAGTGTGTATGGTTATATATTTATACACGTCAGGCTGTACTCATCAGCCTGGCCTCAGCTAGGCTGTAACTGTCCTGAAGTTTCTGCTGAGTCTGGACTTTATCTTCTAATAGAATTCAAGTGCCTCTGGCCTTGTCCAAACCAGAATTTGTTGTGGGAAAATGGGAGGCGGTGCTATGTTCCCTGAAGCATCTTGCATCTAGATATTTATATGCATTATTTAAAAAAGTGTGCGTGTTTAGCTTGTATGTCTTCCTCCGTCATGTGGTGTAAGGGAAATGCAAATAATTGCAGAAATACAGGTGAGACATCTGGGACACGTGAGAGAGGAGTTCTGGCAGGCTTTGTATTCCCACGGGGACTCAGGCCGTGGAAGTGAAGTGGTTTTCCGTGGTCTGTGTGGGTGCTGACTGATCTCGTTTAACCAGCGTCTCCTGGGCAGATACGCTTGTGCTCAAACTGGTGCAGCAAATACCTGATGGTATTTGAGGCTTTTCTGCATTGTGTGCACTGATCCCAAACTTGGATACTCCAACTTTTTGGAAGCACAGCTCCTAACGCAGCGGGCCAGTGGAATCACTGAAAGCCTCCTGGGATGCAGGTGAACTCTGTCAAGCCGTGGGAGGGAAGTCAAGTTCCCTGAGCTTCCAGAGCCTACGCAAGCTTCCAAAGTGTATTCCTGAACAAAGCCATGGGGCAGTCTGGACTTGGCCAGCAAGGAAGTTCTCTGCTGGGATTCGTTGGTAGGTGCTGGCAGCAATGAGGCAGAGGAAATGGGGAGTACTTCAGAAGTGTTTTGGGGCTGAAAGAGACTGAAAACAGGAAAAGCTGCTTAAATCGCTGTGCAGTACTTGTGGTTGCACAGGAGTGTGTGGATTGCCGCTTTGAGGTCAGGACCACAGGGAGAGATTGACGGGACCAATTTGTCAGGCAGCCCGGGCGCTGGGGCAGGGAGTAATCCCTGCAGTAACCGCAGAAGCGGCGTGCTTCTGTGCAGCCGTGTCCTTAAAGAAAGCGAGGCCCTGCGTGCTTCTTGTATGGTGCTGCTTATAATTGTGTGGCACGCGTAAAGTCTGCTTCCAACAGGAAATCTGGGGTGAGAGGGCTGCTGCTGAGGTCAGACGGCTTCCAGGCAGTTGGGCACTGACCGGGATCTGTCGCTGAGGCACGATGGGTGGAGCTGGGAGCGACCTGCCCAAGGTGCTCAGTGCTCCGGCAGTCCCATCCCCTGCTGCCTGGCCTGCTCCTCGCTGCCAGGAGACAGCAGCTGTCCTTCGCTTTCTGCTCCCACGTTAAGATGTTTCACTTGCCAAAATGTAAACAGTGAAATGCCTGCGAATGAATTGCACGCACTCCTTAATGGCCTTAAAATTGCTGGATTTATGCTGCGTGCTTCCATCCATCAGATCTGGAATGTTTTTATCTACCCTTTATTCATTCCGCGAACGTTATTGCTGAGTTATTTTAAACATCTTTTTGAGTAACCTTATTGATGTGGTATGAGATTTTGCTGTCATAGTAAGTAAAATCCTTGTGATTATGGACCATGTGAAGCGTTTCATGTTGGCTTATGAAGGCCACGTCCTGGCTGAGAATCTCTTGGTAACTTGTTTCAAATACTCAATTGACGAAGCTGTTCAGAATGCCCAACAATTTAAACTACAACCCCTATGAGTGTAGTTACTCCATCCCTATCGACGATCTATCTTGAAAGCTGTATTTTCAGTTCACGTTCTTGTGCTGTAGCTCTTATTTATTTTTTAATAAATAACACAATTGTATCTTTCTAAACTATTGCTTTTCAGTATTTACCTTTGCACAAATTGAGGGAACAATTGCGGTGTTTTGGGGATAATGAGACAGCCTACCGAAGGTCTTCATAGGAATTGAAGATGCACTTCTTGCTGTTGTCATTATTTTAATCTAAAAGGGAAAAAACATTAATGGGTTTTCGTAAGTAAATGTGATCATAACGACACTACAGCTGGATAGATGTCACCAGTTCTGCAGCAGTTTAAACATGAAAAAAATGACCAGGTTTCAAACAGTGCCCAGCATGGTCACCAGGCATCTAACAAGGAGGGAGAACAGTTTCTCTGTCAAGACCTGTCTAAGAGGATCAAGATTTGGGGTTTTCTTTCTGCAGTTGTCTGGAGCTTCGTTACCCCTGCACCTCAGTTTCCTCGTTGATAAAATGGGAATTGTGTTATTTCCTTATTTGCTAGCCCTGGAGTGCTGCCAGGCTTAACTCATTAATATTCTAAGATGTTTTCTGAGGCTCTGGGATGAAAATACTTCAGTAAAGTATGTAAATAGTGCAAAAAATAATTTAGCTACTCCAAGTGGATTAGTTTCCTTGTTTGGGTTACAAAATTAATACCTTCAACTAAATACCATGTGCCTCTTTGCAGAATAATTTTTTTTTGTACAACACGTCTATTTTAAAGAAAAAAAATATGAGGTATGTGATTAAAAACCAAACCAGTTCATGTAGTTTTTCTTCTACCTGTAATGACAGATTTCCTTTATGATTTATTACAACCTTAGCTCCTGTACTTGTGAACTGCAGTGGCTTTGTAAATTTTGTTGAGATTTACATTTGAATGTATACTGAGAATTTTTTAAACACAGAATTGAGTCTAATATATAACAAACTGAACCCTGTTAAATCTGTCTTAATTGAAAATATTTTGTTGTAATAAAAAATAAATCCAGATTTTATAAGCATTTAACTGACTGTTCATGCTGTTTTTCTGTACATGTTCTGAATAGGTAAGAGTTGTGTTAACTCTGCATTGAGCTGTTTGTCACTGTCTCCATGTGGCAACACCGGGCTCGAGCACTGGCAATTTCTGTGCGCCGGGCTGCCTGGATCAGCCAGAGCACCCCAGGCCATTGCCATACCCTTAGCTCAGCGTGGGGTAAGCGTATTCGGGGTTTGTAAGGAACGTCCTCCAGAGGAGACTCGGACTTCTCCTCCTCAGTTACTGCTGCAGGCACTCCTACCCTCACAGGCTCTCATTTTTGTTTTGGAAACCTTTTTTCCACCTCTTTTTCTCCAGCAGTTTGGTGGTAGGTTGCTTCATCTTAGTGCGTACCACAGTTAAAATGCTCTCTTTTTTCTGTTAATATGGGTTTCTTGCTGCTTAAGAACTGCTCTTCACTATCAGACACCTAGTTCTGCAGTTAGTTATGGGTTTTACACAGCTTGGAAAACCCGATGAAGAAAGAATAAGGGTAAGCCCGATGTGTCTGCTAACACAGGCTGGGGAAACATTCTTCATGTTTAAAATGGCAAGCTGCAAAATGTTTGACTGCTTTGCTTTTTAGATCAGGAAAAGATGCAGCGCATCTTAGCGTTGTGAATGGGAGAATGAGGCTGCGATGTGACGCTTCTCCAGGGGTGCGAGGAGTGGCAGGTAGTCAAACAATTCTTCCTGACGGATGGCCAGCTGTGCTTCACAGCTTGGGACTGAGGCACCAGCACTTTAACCTTTTTTTAGGAGGGGGTTTAATTCTGGAGCAATCTCTATCTTTCTTCCCCCTTTATACCTTTTACTGGAAACCTTCAGTCTTTCCGTATCTTCCAAAGAGAGGAATTGTCATGTTGAACATCAAGCCTCAACCAATTTGCTTCAGTATGTTGCCTGCAGCAGTAGTGATACCCAATGTTAAATAAGAGCATCCAGAAAACTTCTAAATCTCTAATAAATGTTAGCGATTCACCAAGGTCTATGAAGCAGGAGAGTACATCCTCACTTTGTTACCCACGTAAAAGTTAGGTTCTTCTCTAAGATGCTCTAAGATTTCATTTTTATTTTTTTGCCTCAAACATCCTGCAGTAGTATGTCTTTGGGGTCCAAATAAAAATTTTGCTCAAAAAAAAGGTCCCTTAGTAGCTTCTCCCAAAATACTTCAAGAACAGATGCAGTCTATCTGCCTTTGCAGGTTTTTTCATCTAATACATGTTTCTCTCATACCCCTGTGGTCTGTTTCTTCTCAGAGGTGAGCAATCGCAAATGTGCCCATCTCTTGACAGAGAACAGCAATGTGGGTTGTGGGATACTTGATCTTATTATTTTTTTTTCTGCAACCTTGTTTCTTGAGGCAAGGGCACAGGTTTGCAGAGGCTCAGCTTCCCTGAGGCCCCTGGGCTTGGAGCGTCCTCCTGTTGGCTCTGAGCATCAGGAGCACTGGCATGTACGAAATTCAGGGCATGGGGTCTAGGAGGACATTAGAGGGTACCAGTCCTGGGTCAGAGACCACAGCGGGATTCCTGGTGATGTCCTAGGGCCAAAGAACCTGACATATGTTGATTGTACGCTTGGATTTTGTTTCTTACCTTTCTTCAGCTGCCCCCAGTAACAGCCACGCTCCAGAGCTGGCAGCATCCTGGGAGATGCTGGTCATTAAATTGTTGCCACCCTCTGCGTTATTTTGCATAGGTCAGCACTAAACATTGTCTGCTGCCTTGTGCTCAGGAGAGATCCCTGCTGCTCTTTGGTGCCCATTGCCAGAAAAGCTTCTTAAGCAAAGTGTTTTGTGGCGACAGTGCCTGGGCTTGCCCTCGCCTGGCGTTTCCTGGTGGCTGTGAAAGCAACACATTTGCCTACTTCCATTCTGCCCATCTTAACGTTTTAGGCGAACAGCCGGCAGCAGAAACAAACCAACTAGTTCACATCCTGAAAATCCCAAGGACCTCTCTTCACAAGCACTGTGCATTGCCACCCCCCTGGTGGCAATGTGACTGGGGACAACCCCGTCAGGTCCACGGCTGCTCATCAAATGCTGCTGTCCTTTGTTCTGGAGTCCTCTGCACTAGTCAAGAATATGTGTGGCTTTTTTTTTTCTTAATTTATGGAGAAAAAGACATTAACAGTGTAGATATGCTTAATTCTATCCCCTTTATCCTGCTATAAATTGAGTGGCAATGCAGCCTCTCAGTGCTTTTCCCATAGTTACCTTTTTTTCTGGAGGTTCTGCTGAAACAGTGCTGCTTCTCTCAAAGCAGGGTGCAAAACAGCAAGAAGTGGCCCAGCACCCATGGCCCTGCAACATGGAAGGTGCTTCTGACCCTCGGGCTGTGGCAACGCCTGTGTTTTCCTTTCTGTCTGCTGAGGAGGAGGACTCGCAGTGGCAGATCCTTGTGCAAAGGGAGGACAGAGCAGATGGAGGATGCAGGCCACTTGCTCCCTCTCCAGCCTTCTGCATTCTCCACATATTTGTAAAACAACTTTTGTTGTAAATTGAATTGAATTCTAAGAGCGCCATTAAAACACAGAAATGCTTCTCTCTGACCTATTACTCTGCATTCATGTTGGTAAAATTTTGGATGAGTTTCTGTAGTCCTCCCGCCAGTTCTTTGTCAGGGTGAAGGGTTTAGTTGGCTCTGTTAAGCCACTCTCTAGCTGAAATTGTTCATTTAAATTGTTATCAAAATCCACTCTTTTCCAATGTGAATCCTATATTCCCAGATTCAAGTACTGCTGCCAGTGCAAAGATTTCGAATTCTTTCAGTGCAATCACACTGTGTCAGTCCAAAGCCAAATTACAAACACTTATCCGCAATTCCCCTTACTCAGCTTTACGCTAATTTTTCCAGCAGGCAACAATAGCCACAGAAGTATAGGAAAAGATTATTAGAAGAGCTTAAGAAATGGTCGATCAATTCCTTCAAAAGCTGCGGCATAATTCTAGCACAGCCTCTCACTGCAGAAAGAAAACCATTTAGTTCTGTCGCTTAATATATTTTTAGTGCGCGGTTCTTTAACGTCACAGTAATTAAGAGAGATCACAGCCACGGGAAGATGAAGCACGCAACAAAAGATCAAGTGATTGTTTAAGCTAAAGTTAAATGAACCAGGGAAAGCAAGCTCACTGACGTGAAGAAAAAGCTTCCTTTGTATCCTCTGTTCTTTCGCAATTAGCAAAGCCAAGCGCGCTTGTGGGGCTTGTTTGTTCTACCTCCGGTGATGGATAGCGGTCGGGTCACAAAGCGACGCGTTGGTCGGTCGGGATTTCTCCTGCGGGCTTGTTAAGAACATCCCTCATGTAAGGTCTGTCCTGGAGCCCGGGGCTGAGGGACCCAGCACTGGTTCCCCGTTTAGCCAAGGTTCAAACACTCTGCGGGCAGCTAACGAAGTTGGTTGGGGTGCGGGCGGGCAAGGCCTGTTGAAAACACGGGCAGAAGAGCGGTCTCCAGTTGTGGCGGTACCTCATGAGAAGTGAAATTTCCGAGGCCAGCGGAGAGAGGAGCGATTGCTGTCCAGCTAAATTACAATCTGAATGGTTTGCCATTTTCAGTGCTTGGATAGGATGGCAGCGATTGCTATAGAAACTTCTGCGAGCGAGACAGAGAGGTTTTCCAGCACTGGGAATTGCGAATTGAAAAGGTTAGACTGGGTGCAAAGCCCATTCAGTGAGGCAGCTGCCAGTTGAGCCTCTTTGCCAAGTAAATTGTAGGAAAAGCTGAATAAAATGTCCCCCGAACGCACCAGGCAAATTAGATTTCAGTCACAGCCTCCTGGCTGGGGTTGGTGGGAGATGGCTCGGGTGCGGGGTGCACCTGCGGGCGCTTGTGCTCTGCCTGGGGCACGGCAGGGCACAGGTGAGGTGAGGGATGGAGGGGGGGGTCTGATACAGGGTGTCTGTGGGGACAAACGCCCAGCCAGACGCATTCCCAGGTGGCTAGTCAAGCTGGGGGAGCAGCGGCCCTCCCAGCCCCAGTTTTGCCACCTCTGAGCACCCCCGTCTGTCCCATCCCTCCCCAGCCCGGTGTCGATGCAAATGGGAGTGTGTTGCCTGCCTGCCCCTTCCCCTCCAAAAAACCTGTGGCAGGCACCTGGAACTGTCCCTCTGTAGCAGGACGAGAGGACAAACGGGGAGACAGGGCCGAACCCACAGGTGGCTCGGTGCTCGGGGCTTCTTGCTTGCCACCTCCCAAAAGCTTAGGCAAGGCCTGGAGATCTCTCCTGCAGCCCGTCGGGCCCTGGCTTTGGTTGCAGACCCAGGCTCCTTACGAGGCTGCTCGCACCTCCTTTCCACACCCCAGCACCCCAGGCATCCTGTCTGTGCCGGGAGAGGGCTTGCTGTCTTTTCGTGTTCATCTCTGGCCTCGGGAAAACAGGTCCTCACCCCTCCGGCAGGGGGCTGGCGGGGCCTGTGCCAGCACCTCGCTCCCCGCTGATCCCCTGAAGGGCCGGCATCATTATTGGGCCTTATCGCTGCCGTCGTCTCATTTCCTCCTTCCTCCCGTCTCATTTCCTCCTTCCTCCCGTCTCTCCTCAGCCTCCTTTGACTTAAGTCCAGGCGGCCAGCCAGGAGAGCATCGAGCAGGTGAGCTCAGACTCACACCGTACGCTTCTCCTCCTCGAGCTGCGGGCAGCCGGCGTGCCAGCTCGGCCATCAAAGCCCTCAGCCCCGCACCCCCTGCAGCAACCCGGCTTATGACGGTTGCTCTTCCAGTCGTGCCTGGCTTTAGGACAAAGCAATAACGCCTCTATATGAATCAATGGGGTCGCCTATCTTCCTGTCTTGCACTTTCCAAACGTACTGGTTCTTCATTGGAAAAAAATCTTGCATTGAAGCACAAGAAATTATACGGCATGTGTTAATATGAGCAGTGGGATTTGTCTTACAGCATAGGGGTGAAAAATGTAGCTAGTCAGAGCTTACCAAATCCACAAAATGTTTACTGCACGTAATACTTCTCTGCAGAAACAAATGATGCACTTTTGGTATTAAGTGTAATTGGCATTTTCATCTGATTCTGACTCTATTCATTTACAGCTTCTAAATACATAGCTCTTCTTTAAATCTTCCAGACATCCTCCTCTGCTATCGGAGCATCTGAAGACTGTGCTTGCTCTGATTAAGACAGTGTCTCTCGTTGTCCACTTAGTTTTTTTTAAGTGCATTGATTATTTGTTTTACTAATGGCTAATACCGAGCTGCTACATGGCATGTACCTATACACACACATATATGTGTACTCGAGGGCCTACTAATGGGCTTTTCAGCCCTTGTGGACTGTAACTGCTCCCGCAGTCACGAGTTAAGGCTTGGTTAATGGACTCTAATCTGTCAATTCTTGAACAATTTAGGAAATTAGTTATTGACATAATGGAGAAATTATCTGAGTGTATCACAGCAACCCATACTTGAGGACACCTCCATCTGCTAAGGTTGACCCTAATAATTAACGGCCTTACCCAGAGCCCCAGAGGTGCTTTACAAGGCACAAGGCTGAAGGTTAAATAGCTTCTGTGCATCAGATGTGCTCATTACAGCAGTATGTCTGTAATCACTTTCCTGAAGCCACAGCAGCTTGTTAATTGATTGCTCTCATTTTAACGTCCTTCCATGGCTCCCCTGGACCATTACGAAGCTTTGCCCTTGTCCTTGCCTGGTTGCCTTTGGCTGTTCAGCCTCAGACCTGGTGTGCCAGACAGGATACCAGCAGCCTCCTGTCCAACCTTGTGCCACCACGGTCGGGTATCCAGGCAGCCCAATGGGTCTCCCCCTTTTGGTTCCAGGGTTTGTCTAACTTAAAGTTCTCCAAAATGAGAAGGTGGTGATGAATCCAAGGCGAGGTGTCATAAGTGATTGGTGTGTGAGAGGAGTAAGGTTTGCAAGGAGAGCATGACCGATTGCGACTGGTAAACCAACAGCTTGTCTGACCAACTGCTGCAGCCGGAAAAGCACAGCAAAGCAAACAAGAAAACACAACAGAAAAGCCTTCTGAGCTGACAAATCCTTTGCCAGCCAATGTGGAGCTGTTAATGACATGCTCCTGCCTATATCCCAAGTGAGAAATGAGCTTCAAGAGCCTCAGGCTTTGGGTCTAAACCCTCCAATGCACTTGGGTACCTTGTTAGAGTAAAGGGTATGTCCCTGCGTAGGAGGAGTAGGGCTTTAGCACCTACTCTTTTACGGACAAAGATAATTGAATTCATGTTCCTTATGTGTAACAGCGTAAGCAGGGGCTAAAACCAGAGGTTTCAGCAGTGCTTCTCATTTCTTGGCTTAAAAACAGACACATGTTCCCCCCTTCCCATTGCTTTTGCTCCACAGCACTTCCCATGCTCATACAAAGGGGATGCACAAAGACCTCTTGCACTGTGGCCTTCAGGAAGATTTTACTGTTTCACTAGGGCTGAGAGATACTCCTGGTTAGCTGAAGGAAGAGGCTAGACAAGAAGTCAGGATTTGTTAATTTCCCGTTAATTTTGTTACATTTAGCATCAGTGGCAGTAGACAAGTTCACTGCTGTATTTTAGGCAGCATTGGGCAATGCTGTTCCATAACCTAGCCAAAAATGTAGAACCAGGCTAAAATGGGATAAGCAGAAAATTAACATGAAATTCTGCACCTGAGAATAGGAAGCGAGTCCCTGGTCCTGTTCTGCAGGAATACATTTGTACTTGGACTACAGAAGCCAAACCCCTCATATGTCATCATCTAGCTCCACCATGTGTTGGGATCTCTCTTCTTGCCACAGGGGAGAGATTTATTTATTTTTTCTCACCTTTTCCCATGCCAACTTGCAAGCAACAGTGATATTCTCTCTTAAATGTTGTGTTTCAATACTAGCAGGCAGTTCCGCATAAATCACACATTATTTGTGAGGCTTGGTAGCTCTTTCTATGGAAACTTTTTCCCTGTTCTCCTTCATTTGTCTTCTCCAGAGCAAGCATATCTGGATTTTTCGCGGGCCAAAAAAATAGCAATCTGGGAGTATGAAATTCTGGTTTTGCAAAGAAGATGTATCAGGATACCTGTCCTTAGAATAAAGGAAGGAGCCGTCAGGACAGCCGTGACCCCCCACAAAACTTGCATCTCCTGGGGCTCTGAAAACATGCCCACCTGCTCTTTAGTCGATATTTATTGGGGGATTGGACTAGATGATCTTGCAAGGTCCCTTCCAATCCCTAACATTCTGTGATTCTGTGATTTATCCCTGATGATAAAATGGGTTGTGTGAACCAGGACCGTGACTAAGGCTTTCTCCTACTGTTATTTCTTTAATAACTTTAACAATTAAAAACTTCTTTGGTAAATGTATAGAAAAAAGCTCTGGGAGCTGTCTAGGCTCCGTTGGCGTTTGCCTGCAAGTAAGAGGAAGACCACGAGATGGCAGGGTCGTATCACGGCATCGGTCCTGCTGGCTTGAAACCACCTGGAAAGGGAGGAGGGATTCACGCTGCTTCTGCCACACTGTTGTGCAAGTTAACATTGACAGCCTCTGGCCGGGTAATAGCTGTTACTGTAAAAGATTTTATTTTTTTCCCCTACAAATACCAAGAAAGTAAGAAGTAGATAAAATATGCGGATGGCTTTCAACTTGCTGCTAGACTGAGAACAAAATAAAATACATATACAGTACTAGTTTGGACAGAGATTGCCTTTGGAAAGTGCCAAAAAAATGCTTATGCTGTAACTGCCAGGGCTGAGCAAGCGATGTGCTTCACGATCACATACTAAGTCAATTCAATTTTTCAACCCCACCTTGGTTGTTTCACTTCAGAGCGCACACTGCCGTTGGTGTGACTAACGCCCCCAGCCACCTACAAAGGTCTCAGCCAAGGCTTCGTTCTGGCACTACCTTTGTGCACACACATCAACAGATCACTATGTTGCAACCGGCCTCCGGGACTTTATTTAATTCTGGGATGCTCAGTGCATGCACAAGTGGCCTTGTGACAAAGGGAGAATTACCCAACTTCAGGTGCAGCTGTGAATTACCCAACTTCAAGGCAGCTGTGATGACAAGATACTGTCTGTATCTCAGTGAGGAAATCTCCTTAGTGCAACGTCTTCCTCTTCATCTGCTGGGATCCTGACGTTGTTCTCAAAAAATCATGACACCTGGAACAGATTTGGAGTTGACATGACCTCATTTCTTCCCAATAGTACGAGCCTGTAGCCCTTTAGCTGGAGAAGTCTGGCTTCTGAACAAGCCCAAAACTCTGCTGCTCTGAGATTTGGAGTGCTCATAGGATTTGTCTTACAGTGGACTCCTCAAAGAGAAACCCATGACTATGCCTCTAGAAAAAGAGATGGACCTTCCTTGGGCTTGCTGTGGTAAGAGCTTTGGGAAGCTCACCAGTCCTGTTCTGCCACCCCTTCATCACCACAGTCCCTCCACTCCTCCTCCTGCACGTGGTTCAGCCTGCAGCAATCCTGTCCACTGCCTGTGCCCTGAGGAGAACGAGCAGGCTGTGCCCGCCCCACAACAAGTGTGAAGAAGGCAGGAAAGGAGATGGCTCAACCTCTGTTCAACATTTCATGTGTTCTCGTTGTTTTGCTGTTTGTTGTTTGGTTGGTTGTTGTGGTGGAAGCTCTTTGTGGGGGCTTCCCTGCGTGACTTCCTTTTCCAGGCTCATAGCCTCAGCTGGCTGGTTCAAGCAGCTCCTTGCGCAGTCAGGTTTTGCTCTTTTGAGGCATGTAACTCTCCCCACGTACTGTGCAAGCACCCCTCGTGGCATTCAGAGAGACGGATATTTGAATATATCTTGAGGACTATCTCTTAGTCCTCAAGCTCTAAAAATGCTAAATTTCAGTGGAAAATAACATAGATGAACATGCATGCATCGGTCCTCTGTGGCTCGCCTAGTCAAACTATTGCACAAACACTTTGAAGGATGGCGCACAAAGAGATATTTACACTGGAAAACTTCACTCCTGTGGAGAACCTGATGGAACAGAAGTCTGGTATTATGCAGAAAAACTGCCCCAGTGTTTCAAGGAACAGGCAAACAAAAAGATCAGTCCAGCTAGAGTGAAGAAGAAACAAGGGAAAAAAAAAATCAGCTCCCATCAAACATGCCAGGGCATAACCCTCTCTGCACATCTCTTCTCATAAGGATCCAACCTCCTGAAAGAACTTGCAATCAATGGATGCTAAAGTCTATTAAAGGAGCAAGCAGACGATTAAAGTAACAAGTCAATGAACTTTGGTGGAACTCACTTTTCTGGAAAATTAGCTGGATTCCTGGGGCAACCAAATCACAAAAGCACACAGGACACAATCAACACACAGAGGGATACAGACGTTTGCTGAAAAGTTCTATGGGCACGACAAAATTAAATGAAACTGGATGTCCTAGAAAACAGTTTTCACTTTCATCATGTCTCTTGGCTGGATTCCACGGCATCGCAGAAACATTCCTGCAAGAATTGATTACTTCTCTCATTCTGGGCCCTGGAGAGCTTCCCACGGCACTCAGAATAGGTAGTACTTTTTGAGCACTGGCTTAGAGGTGAGATCTCAGCCAGCTGGGCAAAGCTACCATCTTCCAGCTACACATTACTATGCATATGACTGAATCCTGCCATCAGCGAGCCAAAAGAAAGGAGAGTAAAAGGGCTAGCTACTTATTTTACCCACATGGAGCAGCAGAATATGCAAATAAAAGCAGATGAGACACAAAAAGCTTGGGGGGGTGGGGTAGGACAGTAAGCTAAAGCTGAGCCAGAGAGCAAAGGTGGATATTTTCCTGACACTGAGAATGACCTTCATCTGGCTAGTGACTGAGCAAGTGGAGCCAAGCAACAAAGCCAAGTCAAAAACTGTATCTCCCCTCAGTTTCAAAGAAGTGTTATTATATCCATGGGTTCAGTTCAGCCTAAAACATTTGATACCACAACTGAATGTTCCCTAAAATTTGGGAATATTCTGGATCAGCTCCTGCCTTGGTCTCTTTTCAGCTGCAGTCTTTGCAGATAAGATCAGCCATTGCAAGGCTTCATGTGGTACCCCGACTGAGCCGCTGTCATCTCTCTACCCACAGCGTGATCCTTCTTGTGTCCTCTGTACCCTCCTGGGTTGGAGCTCTTTGCTCATGTAGATACTCCTGCTTTCCTGAGGCATGTGGGACTCTGACTTTTTAACAGCTGCATGGAAACCTACTTGCATTTCCTCAAAGAAGAAAAAAAAAAAGAATTTAAAAGTGTTTCTTACTCTTAAAAAGATCTTTTTCAACATAGAAATAAGCTCAGGAGTCTCAGTGTTTGGAGGTCTTAGTTCAAATCCCTGATCTACTTCTAAATTCCCGTGTTTCAAATGTAGACTCCGCGTACCAGGTTAACAGCTCATGGGTATTGACAATAACTGGATCTCTCTCCATCCCTCTGTTTGCCTTGTTTCAGCTCTCACTTTGTACCCTCTGGAGGTAGACTCTAATTAGAGCTCAAGAGAACAGCAAATTCTTACATCATCCCAAGCAGATGGGGAGAATGTGTGAGAGCACTGGGACCCTGGAAAAGGCAACAGAAAATGAGAAATTCTTGATTTCCAGCAACTGGTTTTCCAGGAGAGAAGTCTTGTTTTTAAAATGAGATTAGGACACTTTTCTAGATACAGGTTGCAGGAGAAATTATTTTGCAAAGACACCTTAGCATGTCAAGAGCTAGAGTATCTACAAATTTGAACTTCTGAATAAAAGAAACTTTATCAAAATTCTCCTGACAAGCTCTTATCTAAGCAAAAAACCTCCGCGTGAAATCTGTGGAAGAGAGAATTCACTTTGTCAAGCTGTGAGAAACAAATGGTCCCAGAATGAGTAAAAAAGCCTCCAAGATCTCCTGCACCAAGACTGTCAGTGTTATACGGTACATGGAGCCTGGTGGTAAAGAAAATATCAAAGAAATGAGTACTGAGAAAACTAGGAGGCATGGAGGACAGGTGAGCATGAAGTTTGAGAAGATGAAATAACAAACAAAAAGGAAACTACTCATCCAAACTATCGTACGAGCAGCTGGGCATCACAGCTTTTTACTCACACTCTAGTAAGATGAAAGTCTCTGACACCAGTAAGTACAGCGGGCTTGTGGACTGGAGAAAAACTGGTGTTGAAATTGGTGTTGAGAATACAGTAATAAAGCCCTGAGCAGGCAAAAGATACAGTCCTCTTAGACACAGGGCACATCAGCGTGCCAGCGACGGGGCTGTCATTTCAATCCTTCCCTTCCGCTTTCTGCTAAGTGCTATTTTTCTCAGTCTCTTAGCGGTTAAGGACAGATGGGAACCATTAGATCTCTGTAGATCCTCTGGGAACTGTTAGTCAGACACCTTGTATATCACAGCCCTTCAAACCTCACCTGCTTACCTTGACTTAGGCTTGCCTACAGCATCCTTCGTGCTTTTAGATGCAGTTAGAGCCCATCCATCAGAAACAAGCCCATCTTGGCTTGGGCATACCTGTAAGATGTGCCAACTGCCCTGACAGCTTGTTACAGTGATTAATCACCTTCATCCTAATAAATTTGTGCTCAGGTTTTCATATTAATTTATCCAGTTTCAGCTTCCTGTTACACATTCCCATAATTTACCAGATTAAAGAGCCTTTCAGTACCTGACATTTTCCTCCCAATGAAGTTCCTTAGCCATTGTAATCAATTCTCTGCTCAGTCTTTTTTTGATAAGCTCGAGAGAGTGAGTGCTGCAAGTCTCCAATTGCAAAGCATTTTCTTCAGGCTCTGAATCATTTTGTGTGGCTCTAATGCTCCACCACCAATTTTTCAGCATCAGTTTAAAACATGCAAGCCATCCCAGTGCTGCTCTGGCTAATACAGTGTGTGTTCATACCCAATTGCTTCTCCCCTAGGACTTTTAAAACTATTCAAAGTCTTGTGCAGATGCAGGTGAGCTTCCTTCTGGCTGGCACTTGGAGCAGCTGAAAAGCAGCCATCAGTCACCGCCACTGACGCTGCCATCTCAGCAGGTACAGAGAAAGTATGGTAAGGCTGTTTTCCTGCTCACTCACTGCGATGTGATTTAACATGGGAAAGTGATGCTGTCGCTATGTAGGGTGCCTCTCTGAGCACGTCACCTGAGGAACACCAAGACCACGTCCATAAACATCCATAGACAAGCGAACTGGCACAGAGCAGCCATGTCCATGCTATTAAACCCTCTTACCTTTCACAGCATCAGTGGCTGCATCCAGGCTTTTGCATCCTTTTCCTCACTCAGGGATGGTCCCAGGAAGGCAGGATGTCCACTGCAGCAGAGCCTCCAGAAGGTGTATGGGGCTTCTCAGCACAGCCCATGCGTCTCAGCAAGAGAAAAGACACAGGAAGAGACGGCAAAGACTGAGGAAGAAGTTGATGGAAAAGCCTTATGTTTAAAGGAGATGACAGCTGCTTTGTGGGTACAGACCACGGGGAGCATTTGTTGCATTTTGCAACAGCGCACCGCTGCCCCAGCAGCAGAAGGCTGTGAAGGCAGCGCTGCCTCCTGCAGCTCTTTCTCTTACAAAACTGCCATTGACAGTAATGGCACTTTTTGCATAAGCTCAGGCTTATGTCTGAGGTCTTGCACCATCGTGCAGTGGAGACTGAACCCAGAGGGCACGCCAGGCCTAGCAGCCTCTCTGGGCCGATGCCCTGTCCCTGGGACATCCCCAAGTTAGCTCTCCTGCATTAAATATCCACTCAGCACCGGTACCCCGACGTTTTCACAGAGCTAGCATGCCCTGCTGTCATTAAACTCGAAAGGTTGCTTCTCAGAGCTGAAACAGCAGCAGCCCCGACACCTAACTCCAGCAAAGCCCGTGGCATTTCACATCCATTATCTGCTGACAGAGGAGATAACGTTCAGTAGGCTGAACAGCTGAGGTACCCAGGCTGTGCCTAAATACCACTTTTTCTACATTTACTTCCAGAGTCCTCAGATCAGGAAGTCGGGGGAAAAGTGGTTTGGGGAGAAGATAATCCCCTCCACGTTTGAGTAGAAGGGGACAAAAATACTTGATTGCTAACATTTTGTAATATCGGTTTTGACTAGAGCAATAGACACTTTATCTTCTTGGACAGAGTTTTCTCCCTCACGTTATGTCAGTGGCAGAAAATGCTGAATCACAAACCTGGAGCTTAAAAAAGAAGTACTTCATAAGCAGAAGAAACATATCTTACATCATTTCATGCTTCCTGCTCTGCTCTCTGGTGCCATGTTCCTCATTTTCAGGCTGTTTTAAAGGTCAGTTTCACAGAACAAATCCTGACATCAGGCATGGGAAATATGCTGCCTCATCACTCTGGGATCTCTTCTCACGTGATGAGTCCCAAGTCCCATTCCCACAAGTAGAACAGTTCCCACCATCAATGCCGCGTTAAAAAAAAAAGAAAATCTTATTTTTTTATAAGATATTTTTTCTTTCCGTTCTCCAAGTTAATATTCATTGCCACCACCGCCTCATTTCATAGGCTGGGGGCTTCTTCAACAGTGTTATGCTAGTGCCATCTACGGGCAAGTAACAGTGCTACCAGTCCTACAAAACAGGAACATATACCTAAACTGACAACTATTCTCAGGAAAGATTGAAAGGACTTTAAAGAGGATTTTATTTAAGATTGCCCAACAGCTACGATATAGGATATGGATAAAAGTTAATCACGGACTGTAATTACTTCTGGTATTTGTCTTAATCCTAATTGTGTATTCATTCAACTGGCTTCATTTTGCCTGAGGAATTTTGATGCTATAATTTGAGCAGGCCGGAGAGGTCATGGTGTCGATCCAGAAGAAGAATGCATACTCTATTTATTTAAAACATAAAAACTTGAACTTATTTGAAATGACCACTATCAATTATCAAAAGTTTAAAGAATGATGGAAGGCACAACTGTGGTAAAAAAGGTTCAGTGCCATGGGAGAGTTGCAGATTAATTTACTTGCTTAATAAATTTAACTCTTCTAAAAACGTAAGAGTTTAAACTTAATAGAAGAACCAGTCAGATACTGTACTGGTTATAAATTACAAATATGTAGTGACACCACAGTTTGATTGAGGTATTAAAGTTACTCCAAACTCTTTTTTTAGGTTGCCTATGCCTCCAAGAAGGGATCTGGCTCTTTTTCAGTACTTTGTGACATTCACTTCCATGTGAAAATGTTTTGTCCATATCTGTAAGCCATGCAAAACAAAACTGGAGCTCCCACTCACCAAAAGACTACAGATGATATTTTAAAGAAAGCACAACAGCACAAGATGAAAGATTTATTTTCTGTTAAGTTATGTCTAGCCGGACAGTTATACTGCTCCCAGCTCCATGATACAGGCATGAAGATTGCCTGCCATGCCCACAGAGCTCTGTGATGGCTGGCACAAAGTGCACGGTCAACTCGCCAGGCTTAACCTCTTGGTCTTGGTCCCTGCAGAACTGGTGAAAGAAAAATGTTCAGGCCCTGAGAGCAAGGACTGCCCCGCAGCTTGTCATTCAGCAACAAGCATGTGGCTCAGGCACCAGACCCATCCCAGCCCTTCGCAAGAAGAAGGTCCGTAAGGCTGTAGGACTGAAAGACCAAACGTCAAGGGAAAGGCTGCAGCAGTCACACGAAAAGAACTGAGGCAAAAAGTCCCCTGCTAATGGAGTCAGAACAAAAACGTTTGGCTATGATTTCTGGAAGAAGGAGCCAGAGGTGTTTGTGAATAAGCGCAAGAATAGGCACTTCCAGTTACTGCAGAATTGTAAACAAAAGTACTTTTGTGTGCTCCTGGATTACTTGCTCTTATTTTCTCTTGCAGTCACATGCTTATGTGGGCCTGTACTGTTTGACAACATGATTCATTAAGACATCTTAAACTGCAACCAAGTATTGTACGATTTAATATGACTTTGCTTTAACTTTCCTGTTACTTAGTATAATTTATTTCATAAATGTATCACTTACATGGCCAAATCCCCAGTGAATTCTTTAAAAGTTTTTGTTGATATACGCACTATATTTCCAAAGCGGTTCAGATTTATGGGCGCTCCCCCCCCCCTCCCCGTCATTGTTTCATTGTTTCAGGGGCATCCCCTTCTTTTCAGCAGATTGAAACATCCAGTAATGTGAAACAGATTTGGTGACCCTATAGCACTAAATCATGCTTTGTAGTGCTTTATTCCTGCTCCAAAAGACTTTATGCATTAGCGGGTACATAAAATTGCACCAGAGAGTGAATACATATTGAAAAGTAATAAATGATTCCATATGGTCTTAATTTTTCAAAGCAGCTCACCGCTGTTTTAAAGCAATAGTGTTTAATTTTCCAATTAGGAAGATTTTTAAATAGCTCTTTTGACCCATTGATATGGGAACACTCTCACTTCAGATATTTTCCCCCAGCTGAGAGATTTGGGTGCACCAACAATTTTCACAGTCAAATTGTGCCCTTGGTTAGCTGGCTAGCAAGGATACAATTAGCCATGGTGGTTAATTTCTTCTTTTTTTTTTTTTTTTCAAAAAAGCTTGTGTCATCGCTGCTGCAAAGACGCAGGTCACAAAGCCTCTGTGAGCAAACTGAATAGCCTGTGTTCCTCTTCGAGCTTCTTGTACTTGAACATCTGTCAGACCTATAGTTCCTCCCCAATTTTCCATGTTATTTCCAAGGAAAAAAAAATCCATTTCGTTAAAACAAGGCTTACAATAGCTCTACCTTGATACATTTTAAGCTAAATAGGCCTATTATGAAGAGCAGCTCCTGCGTTTAGAAACAGCAGGCTCTTCAGCAGATCATTTCTCAGCGTGTAATCAATTACATGTGCTCACACAAATGCCACACGAAAAAAAAATAAAAATAAAAATCAGGTTTCACTTTTAGCGTCGTTGGTTCTCCAGAGGTAAACAGCGGTGAATGGCTTAAGCCACGCATCTCTTGCACAGTGGTGTGCTAGGCTGAAGGAAATGATTTCGCAGGGCAGGGTGCATACGGACGAGGGAATTCAATTTTTCAGATTCCAGGAGGAGTTTGCAGGGCAGTTAGCTGTAATTGCATGCCCCAAGTGCGCTTAAGTGACATTCACATAAGCCACGAGGAATGCAAGTCCTTTCATACCCAGAGCAGGTCCTGGGCTGAGCTGAGGCATTCAAGTCCAGAACTACCGCCCCAAACACTCCCGCTCCTGCTGCCTGATCCTGGAGGCTCCTATTTTTAGTCTGCCCGCCTGTGAAGATGCAGGACATTCTGCTTTGGGCATACCCAGAACCGCCCCACGCTGGGCAGCTCCGCACCTCTCCTCCCCCTCGACCCAGCTCAGGAATTGGGCGCTCGGACACGTCCCCATGCAAGACGAGCCCCACGGCCTCCTCTGAGCACACCCAGCGCATACCAGCAGGCTCCAGCCCCCCGACGCAGCCCTGCTGCCACCGCTGTTCCCAAAGGGGGTGGCAGGCAGGAGGTGCCCGCCGCTCGCCACAGCACAGCAGGGACACTCAGAAAATGTCACCCCATCCCCACCCCCCGGCTGGAGGCAGCTCCTGAGTCAGCAGCCGCCCGGTTCCTCTGGCTGGCAGGGAGAGGACCAGCTGCAAGTGCTTATCATCGACTTCCCCACCACGTGCCGAGACGACGGCTGCTTTTGCTTAGCACTTCACCAGCCCCTTTGAACCCTTTCTCAGCTCCCCAGGGGGGCTTCCTTTCCTCCCCGCCCCCCTCTGACAGGAGATTTGGGGTCATCTTCTCCCCCTTCTGCCTGGTGGGGCTCAGATGGATCTCCCTGAGCTTCCTGAAGAGCACCTCAGGCTGGCCGAACACGTGCTCCATTTCCAACCAGCCTGCTGAACTCGTACCGCTGCCTGGGGGAGAGGGTGGGGACGCAGGACTCATGGGCGCAATCACGGAGAGGCCGTGACCTAGCAGTAATAACATTGCCATGGGGAAGGGAGGGAGGGCGCAGCCCTGGCGTTCAGTCCCCTTGTCCCCATCTGCCTGTGTGCCTCACGTCGAACGTTTGTCAGAGAGCAAAAGGCTTGTGAGAAGGACTTTACGGGTTGCCCAGAGAAGCTGTGGATGCCCCATCCCTGGAGGTGCTCAAGGCCAGGCTGGATGGGGCTTTGGGCAGCCTGGCCTGGTGGGAGGTGTCCCTGCCCATGGCAGGGGGTTGGAGATGGATGGGCTTTAAGGTCCCTTTCAACACAAATTATTCTGTGATAAGGACCAGCACCTACAACTCCAGCTCCACACGCTGACAGATGAAGATGTGCAGTGAGAGGAGCTGGGCACTCAGACTTCCTCCAGTCACCTCAGACAGGAGGAAATCGGGCATCCCACAACCTCCTCAACCAACACCCGGCCAACTCGGTCCAAGCCTGCCATGGGCTGGCAGCGAGGGCAGCAGCACCGCGATGGCAGCCACTTAGGGCCGGTTATGAGGGACTCGGGCAGCACCGCGACCATGATGGCAGTTACTCGGGGCCGTGTATTAGACATGGGACTCGTGCAGCACCATGACTGCGAGGGCGGTCACTTAGGGCCGCTCAGGCAACGGGGCACCGGGCACGGGCAGCCCCCTGAGGGGCAGCGGTCCCCGCCGCCCGTTTAACGGTCACCGGGCCGAGGCGGGTAAGCCCTGAGGCAGCCCCGCCGCCGCGCGCACCCCCCCCCACCCGATTACTCGATTGTTTATTATTTTCCAGGGGGCGGCGGCGGGGCCGAGGCGCCGGCCAATGGGAGGCGCCGCTGCCCTGACGGGCGTCGAGCGCCGGCCAATAGGCGGCGAGGGCGGGCCCCGGCGGTCACGCGCGGCTCCAGAGCATGACATCATCTGTTTGCACGCCGCAGCCTAGCTTGGTGCGGGCGGGGCCGCGGCCAGGGGGCGGGGGCTGCGGGGAGGGGGCGGGGCCTCCGCGAGGGGGCGGGGCCGGGGGCGGGAGCGGGCGTTAACGGCCGCGGCCTAGCCCGGCGGGCCCGGGCTGCCGTGACTGAGGGGTCGGGCTGGGGGGGGGGGGCGGTTAAACGTCCCCCCGAGTCGCTGCCAGAAACTGCTGTTGCCGAGATTAAATCCTCTGATGCCACCTGACCTGAATGCCACAAAATAATAATAAAGCGTTTCTCACTGGGTCTTACTGGTTTGGTTCATTTCACCATAACGCGAGCCCAATTACTGCATCTACTCCCAAGCGTTCAAAAGTTACTGTGCAAACTTAAATAAAAATCAGATTTAAAAGGTTTTTTACAAGGCAATCTTTTTTTTTTTTTTCCTTACTTTCCTGGCCCTGGAAGTGTACTTGGGCCACGTCCACGGAGTGTCAGAAACTTGGCTGCTGGTTAAGATGGAAGCCGAGGTCCGTGTCCTTAACAGGACTTTAGGAAGGGGGATTTCAGGAAAACACCAGTATTGTGGGACTCATAAATAAAGGCTGAGAGAGCTGGCAGTGCAGCTGTGCGTGGTTACGTGTGGCTGTTACTAGGCGAATTAAATGCTGTTAGAAACCCTCCTCCGTCCACGAGAAGCTGGGAGTCTTGTCCTACAAGGCATGGCATTTTGGTGGGCCATGGCAATGCAGCTCCAGCAGATGGGAAGCCTCTTCAATAACAATTTGAAGCTACAGGGTTGAATTTTCCCACTTCCAGTTTTTTTTTTTTTGGTTGGTTTTGAAGGTTCAGTTGTAAACCTAGTTTATTCCAGAAAGGTCATCTTGTTTTTTAATGTGGACAACTACATCCACTGCACTTCACACATGGAGAAACAGGTCAAGAATTCCTCAGCGGTGTGCCCTCAAGTTTAGTTGTACTCAGAGCTGAAGCAGCTTTAGGTTGTGCTCCCCAAATTATCAAGATCACGTGGGGAAAGAGCAGTAATGTCACTGTTTCCTTCTGCTACCGCATTTCTCTTCCTTCCCCTCCCCTCTGCTACAGTGTTTGGTCAGCCAGTTCGTAGGCTGCAATCCAACCTCAATTGATCTCTAAATTGCAGTTCATCCCTTTGAGGAAAATTTTATAGTCGGAACTCTGTAGCTGTCTTTGGCAAACCCCTCGTGTCTCCATGGCACCATTTGGACCCTTGCTCTGTGTCTATCTGCCAGTTAGCCAATCTTTCCTTAATAACTTTGAAGACCAATAGCCAGTTTTAGCCAAATTGGGCAGAAAGGCTAAAGTCTCAAAGTATGAAGTTGGCTGGCTCCTAGATGACATTTTCTAATCAGTGCTCAGGTTGCTCCGAATCAGGCACAAAACCTGCTGCCCTTTGCCCAGCCTGTGTTTAGTAGGGAACTGTGGGAAGAACAAAAAGTAGTCAGAGGTTGCCGATGGGAGGGGTAGGCACAGTTATTGCAGTGGGCATGAAGCCTTTGGAGACCTGGCTCCAGGTGGCTTACAAAAGAATCTGTTATATAGTTGGTTGTGTGAAGTCCATGCGGACAATGCAGCCGTTGTTAAAGGTAACTGCAATATAACATTGTCTTATTGAACAGCAGTTACGCTTTACAATGGATGATGATAAGGATGAGGAAAAGTTCCAGGTCTGCCCCCCCCTCCCCAAGGCAACTTTAGCTGTGCCTCCAACTGTACACCTATGCTTCTGCAATAGCATGTTTGTATAAAGAGGTAAAGCCAGAAACGTGACCTGCGCTTCTCCAGCTACCAGCCCAGCGAGAATGTAGGTTATGGCAGAAGGAAGGAGTGATCAGATCTGGGTTACTGCTAGAAACTGGTGCACAAACATCTGATGAAAAGCTGACTTTCTGAATCAACAAAATGGAAGACTCGGAAGGAAAACTGAGCTGACAATAGCCTTCTGTAGTCGAACATAAAAGCTTAAAAGAGTTGATCTCAACAAAGAAAAATCACTTACAAGGATTGCCACCCAGAGGGTTGTCATATGACTGCTACTTTCTCCTAGGCAGTATGCCGTAGGCCCCTCATCTCAGGGGTCTTGAATGGTCCATGTGTGACCTGGATAACACACAGGAATGACTCAGCTGCAAAGGAGCTGTGACCCCACTGGATCCATACCAGGCAGTACCTATGGCATGGAGAACAGCTTTTAAAGGAATACAGGAATACATAACTTAAACAGGTGTAGAACAGCTTGCCAACACATACATTGTTATGTAGGTCCTCTGAATTAGATCATCCCTTGGTGTATGAGCATTTAATATTCATAAAATATTGAAGTTATTTTTCCTTTCTTTTCTTTCTTTCTTTCTTTCTTTCTTTCTTTCTTTCTTTCTTTCTTTCTTTCTTTCTTTCTTTCTTTTTCTTTCTTTCTTTTTCTTTTTCTCTTTCTCTTTCTTTTTCTTTCTTTCTTTCTTTCTTTCTTTTTCTCTTTCTCTTTCTCTTTCTCTTTCTTTCTTTCTTTCTTTCTTTCTCTTTCTTTCTTTTCTTTCTTTCTTTCTTTCTTTCTTTCTTTCTTTCTTTCTTTCTTTCTTTCTTTCTTTCTTTCTTTCTTTCTTTCTTTCTTTCTTTCTTTTTCTCTTTCTCTTTCTTTCTTTCTTTCTTTCTTTCTTTCTTTTTCTCTTTCTCTTTCTTTCTTTCTTTCTTTCTTTCTTTCTTTCTTTCTTTCTTTCTTTCTTTTCTTTCTCTCTCTCTCTTTCTCTCTCTGTCTCTCTTTCTCTCTCTCTTTCTTTCTCTCTTTTATCAGTGAATTATTCCTGTGATTCAAGGAAAAGGGATGGTTGCATAGAAGTCACTGAACTCCATTTTCTATCCAAGAAAGCGATTGCCACACAACCCTCTCTATAAGAAGGTGGCTGCCTAATCCACCATGCTGGATACACGTTCCTGATATCTGCTGTCCCTACTCAAGTGTATAAAAGGAGGTGCAGAGGAAGGCACTGCGCTGAAACACTCTAAGTAGGCACAGTAAGTGAGTGAGGCTTTCAGATGGCCTCGGGGCTGGCCTAACTTTATTCCTGTTGAAGTCAGTGATAAAACTCCCATAAACTGAGACTTTCTGAAAATCCCACCCTTGGGGCATTGAAGTACTTAAAGGAAGAGACTGGAAATCGTGCAGGTTTTAGATTCAATTTTGATCAGTTGTTATACTTACTGCAGTGGTCCCAGTCACAGAACAGTGGTAACAACGGGTTCCTCTGTCCTTCCATTTGCTTGCACACATCTGGTAAGCCAAATGTATAGGAACAATTAAGACGTGGTTTTAATTCTGCCTCTAAATGGCACTATAATGTGCACACAAATGCTGCGTGGAGGTATGGAGAACCGGTACAGTAACTTGCGCGATTAATGCTGTATGACTGAAACACCAGTGGATTTTGAAGAGGAAAGGTAATCCTGCAGTAAAGGGCCGGGGCTGGCACTCAGGAGATCTGCTTTTATTTCTCAGTTCTGACACGGGCTTCCTGTATGACCTCAGCAGAGTCATGTAATTGCTCAGTGCCTCAGTCCATCATCTCTTTAATAGGGTTACTACTTATTTCCTTTCTCCCGCCCTGGCCTGCCTTACTTAGGCTGCAATTCTGTCTGGGAGTGGAGCATTTCTGACCACGTGCAGGGCCTTCACCTAGTACAATGAGCCCTAATGGCAATGCCTGTACAGTAATGCAATGCCAATTAAATAAATAAATGAAGATGATAATATCATTTAGGACTAGATTTTCAGCTTGTAATCCAGCCCAAGGTCAGAGCGCTGCAATTCCCCAGAACCTCGGGACCTGAGGAAACGCTCCGCGGGGAGGTTTTTGCACTGGCCACACACAGCCCCGAGCACCGGCAGGTTTTGGGAAGGGCTTCGGTGTCAGTCACAGCTTGGCAGCTGGCCTGCTCTGGCTTTGCTGTCACGAGCAGGGCCTCCTCATGGACGAGGTCTTTGACCAAGCACCTTTCCGTCACACACCCTCTTGGTTCGTGACTCTTCAGTGCTATCGCAGTTCTCCTCCCTTAGCAGCTGCTAAATAACGCACACAACGCCAGCATCCCGGCCGCACGGTAGCTGGTGGTGTCCTTCTGAGAGACTGAGCTGCCTCGCATTCCCAAAAGGGGCCGTGTCGCAACGAAAGCCACAGCAGGGCACGCGATGTTGTGACCCAAAATGGAGTTGCAGTGAAAATTATTTCCATGACCCGAACCTGCATTTATTCTGATTAATTCAGTGTCTCCTGCTATATTTAGACAACTGAGGATTAATTGTATGCATGCTGAAACGCTGTCCCTGGTAATAAAATCACGCTGAACTACTCCTAACAAGTGCCACTTGAATTCCAAACCTAACTGGAGCCTGAGGGCTGTTGCCCTTACTTAGCAGGACGTGTAAGGCATCCAGGATCAGGGCCTTACTGCTTTCTGATCGAACCGAACGGTTTTCAAACCTCATCGCTCATCTGTGATGCCAGATAAATCAGGAATAATTTGTCTAGAAAATAGTAGTTCTACCGAGAAACGCTTCAGAAGCACACGTACTTTTTGTCTGGTGCCCGAGTCGACCCTGTTTTTGCCCTGAATCTAGTCCATGATGAGGCTGACCCAAGACCAGGCAAGAACTGATACGTACACGTCGCTATGTACTGTATTTATAACTACATCCGTATTAATAGCTCTATATTCTTCGGCTTTGTGGGTCAGCCCTTTTCCCAACCCGTAATTAGCTGCGTCGTCAAGCGAGCTGCTTCGGCGGGCTTTCTGCAACAGCGTGTGCTCAGGGCAGCGGGACTGCGCTCACGTGGGCGCACGTCTGGGTGCGCTCCCTTATCACCCACGGGCTGAACAGAAGTTGTGAAAAGCGGCAGGATAAATCGGACTCCAGAAATAAGGATTGCCACTGTAACTCGTACACAAATTTATGTCCAGTGAGAACAATTTGGAGGGGAAGCAGCGCAGCTGCGACAGCCAGAGCTGGCTTTAAGGTGAAGTGAGGTGCTGAAGATGGGTTGAACATGACAAGAAAACCCAAGGTATGGATTTGCGTCAATTAAAAAACACATGAAGTGAGGAATGAGGGGTTCCTCAAAGCATTACGGCGCGCTTCGCACACCTTAGCACTTCCCACAGCCCACCGACCCAGCACCCAGCCTCTCGGGCCGGCCTCCAAATCCCCCCAAACTCCCCCCACATTCCCTCAGGGACTAGAGGAGGAGCTGGGGGGACAGCACCGGCCGTCCAGCGGCCGCCCCGACCCCACCCCGTCCCACCCCATCCCCGTCCCCGGTCCCCCCGCGTCCCGCCCCGTCGGGGCGGCCCCTGCGCGACGCCGCCCGTGGGCGGGCCACGCCGCGCCGTGCGGTTAGGTTGCGGCTCCCTGCGTGCGCCTATAACTTTGTGTTGCTGCCCGCGGTTGTTAGGAGGAGGGATGTGCAAGGAGCCGGCGGCCAGCCGGGTGACAGCCTGCCGCTGCTGCCGCTCGGGAGGGCTGCGGCAGCCCGGTTGCGCGCCGCCGGATCGCTCGGCTCTCGCCGCCCGCTCGCGGAGGCTCCGCCGCTTTCGCCTCCTTCGCCTTTAAAGGGAAGGCTCCGAGGAGCCCAAGGCGCAGGAGCAGGAGGAGCAGGAACCGTGCGGCAGCGCTGCTTTTGCCTCCCCGGCAATTGGGATCGCTGCTGCTGCTGCTGCTGCTGCTGGCGCGGAGGTGGCCGCGGACACCCCCCCCCCCCGCCGCCGCCTGCATCCCCTCCCGGTGCGGCTCTCTCCCGCTGCCTCCTGTGCCCGGGCTTGGGAAATGACTTGAGCGAAGGGGGGAAAACTGTCAAGATGGCAGCAGCAGGAGCAAGGAGGTTATGAATGTGGTGTTGATGCTGGAACAAAACCCATTCTCTTTGGCAGCCCTAGGGAGGGCTTAAAGCTTCTGGACCTGTTGGAAGACCGGTGATTTGATTTGCTCCTCTTGTGGTCGCCGTCACCCTGCGAGAAGAAGGATTTTATTTTTGATCTGATTTTTTCCTGAAACCGACCGGCCCCGGGGTGGCCTTCGCCCGCCCGCCGCGAGATTTTGGGGGGTCTCGGGGGGCACTGCGAAGTGACGGGCTCACGCTAGCATGCACCTGGACGGCCGCAAAGACTTGAGCTCCCTTTAGGGCGCTCCGAAGAAGGGGAAAAAAAAAAAAAAAAAGTCTCGGCCGTACCCCGAAGGACCGGAGGCTCCGGGACCGGGGGGGGTCCTCTCTCTCCCGGCTGAGCGCCGCGTGCCCCCGCATGGAGTGAAACAACCCGAGGCAGCGCGGCGGACCCCCCGGCCGCTCTCCGTCCGATTTGTTTTCCTCGCTTCCTCCTTCTTCTTCTTTTCGCCCTCCCCCCCGGCTCCCCCTTCTCCTCCTCCTCCTCCTCCCCTCCTCCGTGCGCATCGCCCGCGGGGAGCGGGGCTCGGGCGGCTCGGGGAGCGGCATGCCCGCCCGCTAGGCTCCCGTCGGCACCGAGGAGGCGGCGGCGGCGGCGGAGGAGGAGGAGGAGGAGCGGGGTCGGCGGCCGCCCGCCCCGTCGCCGCCGCAGCCGGCCCGGGGGGAGGCCAAGATGGCAGAGGCGTCGCCCCCCGCCCCGCTCTCGCCGCTGGCCGTGGAGCTGGACCCCGAGTTCGAGCCGCAGAGCCGCCCCCGCTCCTGCACCTGGCCCCTGCAGAGGCCCGAGCTGCAGGCCAGCCCCGCCAAGCCCCCGGGCGAGCCGCCCGCCGACGCCGCCTCCATGATCCCCGAGGAGGAGGACGACGACGACGAGGGGGGCGGCTCGGCCATGGCCGTCGGCGCCGCGGCCCCGGCGGGCGGCGAAGCGGCGGCGGCGGCCGCCGTCCCGGAGGAGGCGGCTCGGCTCCTGGCCCCGCTGCCCGGGGGCGGCCCGGAGGGGCCGAGCCTGTCGCCGGGGGGAGCGGGAGGAGCGGCGGCGGCTGCGGGCGGCGGGGGGCTCGGCGGCGGCGGCGGCGGCCCCGCGGCGGCGCCGAGGAAGTGCTCGTCGCGGCGCAACGCGTGGGGCAACCTCTCGTACGCCGACCTCATCACCCGCGCCATCGAGAGCTCCCCGGAGAAGCGGCTCACCCTGTCGCAGATCTACGACTGGATGGTCCGCTGCGTGCCCTACTTCAAGGACAAGGGCGACAGCAACAGCTCGGCCGGCTGGAAGGTGAGGAGGGGGTCGGGGGGGCGGCGGTGGTGGTGTGGTGTGGGGGGGGACACACACACGGGGAGCGCCGCCCCGTCGCCTGCCACGGGTGGGCTGCGGCAGCCTGCCCGAGGTTTCGCTTAAAATAGGGTTGGGGGGGATAGAAGTGGGGCGTGGGGGTCTTGGGGCGCTTTGCTGCTGCCCTGTGCAGGTGGTGGAGCGAGGGGAGATGCTGGAGCGGAGCAGGCTGGTCTGGTGCAGGTGGGGACGAGCAGGGAGGGAAAAGGATAAAAAGTGCCCCAAAAAGTCTGAAAAAAAAAGCTTTAAAAAAGGCTAAAGAAATTGTTCTCAAAGGCTTTTTGTTTTGAAGTTACACGCACCTTATAGCTCGTGATTGAAATGAGCAGAGTTGCTTTTACGCAGCACCAGCCCTAGTCTCAAAGCTGAGATCCAGAACAGCTCCTGTTTTCTTCAAGGAAAAAAAAAACCAAACAGCACCACAAGAAACCCGGCGATCTGCCACACGTGCCCCACAGGCAGCAGAGGGAAACCCGGGGCTTGGCGTTCCTTTGGGACGTTGGCCGACCTGTGGAGTTGGTGGCCGTGCGGCCACCCGCGCGTTGGGTTGGCGTCTCCTGCGCTGACGGTGTCGGCGAGGGCACCCTCGCCCGACCAGCTGCTGCTCTCCGGGCTCTTCCTCCCAGCGTGGTGACGGTCAGCAGCCCGGATCGCTGCCGTTTCAACAAGCGAGCCGAAAAGAAGCCGATCGAGCCCGGGTCTGTGGGTTGTTTACCCAGCGCACGCGGCGTGCAGCTGGGGCTTCGCTCTCCTGCGCGCAGCCCGAGGCCTAGCAGCGGCTGGTGCGGCGTGCGAGGCACGCTGCGAGCGCGTTCCAGACCTGCTCCTTCCTTCCCCGCTCCCTGGGGCCGTCCCTCGGCGTCCCGGGTGCCGAAACGTCAGGTACACGCAGCCAGGAGGGTGCTGCTGGACGCGGCGCCTGGCTGGGGAGGGAGATCCCGGTGGGATCAACCCGAGGGATGATGTTCGTGGCATCCGACAGGGAGATTTGGGGGGGTGATCAAAGGCAAATTTGTGGGGAAGTTTGTTGGTTTTACAGGGAAATCAGCTTTACCCTTTGGATCTCTCAGTCTTTGGAGCAGGGGATAACTTCTGTGCGACGAATCGGTCAGAGGTATTGCAGGGATGAAACGTCTCTGGCTGTTGTCGTGCTAGCAGCTCTGTCTCGCGTCTCGGTTTCTGAGTAGGACCTGCTGTCAGGAACTGAATTTTGCAGCTGTACGGTTTTTACCTTCCAAACGGAGCCCTGTAGAGGAAGCATTCTGCTGGTGTACTCGTCGCAGGCTTGGGAAAATACGAGCCCAAAGTTTACATCGGTGGCACAGCTGATTCGAGGCACGGCTCTGAAAAGACAGGGATCGGTTTCGCAGCTTTTGCTGCTGTACTAGGTGTAGGGCTTTGAAGTGACTTTACGAATGCAACACGGAGCGTGACAAAGGGTTAAATCTCAGCACGGCAGCCCTGGCCTTCCTGAGTATGGCATCATGTGCAGAGAGAGGCAGGGGCTTTAGCTGTCAGCTGCTGTGACAAATCCCGCTTTTTTATCTGGAACTTTGTATTTTTAGTAAACTCTGGATACCTGCCTTGAAAGGTGGCTCACCAGGTGATCGGGCTGGTACCGTTTCGGCTGAATAGGGTGGCAAAACTCCCACTTGCTTCAGCAGAAGCAGGATCCGGGCCATAACGCCAAGTGCTTTACATTGATTAGTATGCTTAATACAGTCACAATTTTTTTTTTCTGACGATTTATACTGTTAATTTGATATTGATTCCTTTTCTGAGCAGCATTAACTGGTACTTGGAGCTAATTAAAATGTTAAAAACTTGGATCCCTTGAGATTTCTCTGATATAATTTAGTTCAGAAGTTCCTCGCAAGCCTCTAAGATGACCTTTTGCAGAATATGCAGGCACGTTGGTGGCAGAAAATTCTTCCTCTTTTAATGACTGTGAGCTGCCTTTGAAAGTTAGGGTAAGACGTTGGGTCGCGGTCAGGGAGCGTGCGTTTGTGTGTGGGTGGTAGGGGCGTACTGAAAGGAGCAAAGGAGAGGTCAGGAGCTAATCATTTGCTAGGCTTCCAGAGCTGCAAAATGCAGTTCCTAGCGGGGCTAGAGTTTCTTTCAATCCATGCGTGTACATTCAGAAGAGAAATGCTTCAGTCGCCTGGAAAGTAAATGAGTTTCTGCAGAGGCAACACTCTTAAATAGAGACTCCATCTTAGTCTCCCGATGCTAAAACACATTATATGTTATTATCATCTCTGTTTCCCTCACAGGTAATGAATACAACTCTTCAGGAACTAATGTCAGCTTTTCACATCAGACTTTTTTCAGATTGCTAGTTACCCTGAGATTTTAAATGAACAGAAAATACTTCTGCATCAGGAGGCTTTTATCTTAATTTAGAATATTTTTACACAACTAAGTTCATCTTTGAAGGCTGTAAGTACATTTAGCAATATTCTCCTCTAGCCCTGAGAGGGAAAATTGTCATTTTAAACAAAGATAAGAACATAACTTGTTTTGTTATCTTATGTGTTATTATATGTGAAATATTAATGCTGTTTCCAGTGAGATGTGCTGAAGACCATAATCCGTAAGCATAGCCAGGATTACACTCCTCAAAACAATTATCGTAAGAGCTATAAATTAAAGTTACAACTATCGTTCGGCTACACTTTTTTTTTTCTTTTTTTTTTTTTTCGCCTAGGGCATTAAAGCAGAAGTGAATATTTCAGATGTGGTTAAGAAGGCATATATTACGTTTCCGCTAATTCAGATAAGGTTTGCCCCGTGCACACGCCAGCAACCTCCTTGCTTTGTCCCCGGTGGGATGTCAGCTACGCCAGCACAGAGGGGCAGCAGTCTGCAGTGCGTCCCCCTCGAGCCGGCGTGCTTCACACGCTGTTGCATGCCACCTTCAGCCCAGCTCAGTGCGATCCTGCGTGCTTTCGAATCACGGGGAAGGATTTAGATGCATGCTTCGATATCTGCTTACTGTCTGGAATAGTTGTGGGAAGGCAGCGTTTAAATCTGCTATCACCGGAGCTGGGGAGAAAGGTTTGTGAGTGAGCTGGCTCCACTGCAAGGCCAGGTATTGCAGTTACTTCCACGGTGTTCCTCGATGGGTAGATTTCCCTGTGTTCCCAAATACACGTGTCTGTTTTCCTACACATGTCCTGCAGTTGCAGAACTAGTGTGATGACTTGAAACATTTTTTTCCCCCAAATACTTAGGATGCAGCAATTTACTAAATATTTTGAAATAGAAAACCGAAACAGCCTTCTATCCGTGTATATAGTAGAGGTGCCTGGTGTCACTAGAGCATGTTGAAGTACTTCCATACCTTTTCCTATAATGCTATTTTGTAATCTCTTGCAGCACTGTCTTGTGAAACACAGCCTTTTCTGCATGAAGAGTACACTAGGGGGACTGTTTTCCTCTTGGTTGAGCAGTATCGCAAGACTGTGAATCTGGTCCCTCATACGCAGATATCAGTAACTCCCAAATTTAAATACAGCTGATTTGCTTAGTTTTGTTTTTATACCAGAAGCCTGTTTGTTTTACACCTATTGCATTTGTCTTCCTGGAGAAAGATAAATACTAACTGCTGGGATATTTGCTTTGGAGCGTAAATTTTTGGAAACTTTGTACACAGACGTTCATTACCTTGCTTTATTGACCTGCATGTACCGAAGTCTTGCCGTTTCTTCAGCGTGCCAAATGCACGAGTCTTTTCTCTGATTATTGAGACTTGAAAAGACTTGAGAAATTTGCCAGCCGTGTAGACAGATGCCTAAATCTGTTAGCCACATGCTAATATGCAAGATGTGTGGGACGTTTTTTTATCATCTTTTCGCAAGGGATGTGGGAAGGAAGCAACACCACTCTCTGTTCTTCTTATTTCTTCTTCCCCAGAACAGCAAATAGCTTCTTTATCAGGAGCAGCAGTGTAAAACTGGAATTTGCATCAGCTTCATTTTTCTCCATTGCTTTCTTTTTAAGACCTTGTTTCCCAGTTAACTGCTAACTTGAGTATTTTTTTCCAACCTTCTATTATATTCTTACTTTTTTTCCTAATTTCGAGCTGCCTTGTTTGCCCATGCAGAAAGGCTTAGGTTACAAACTGTAGTCTGTTTAAGTTTTGATCTAGTGGGGCAAGCATGGGTTTAAGCACGTGAATAGTTCCTTGGGACTTCACTGGGATTACTTGTGTGCTTAAATTTACAGCTTAAGCATCTTACCTGATCAAAGCCTTACTAGGCTATAATTTCACAAAATGCTCTGTAACATTTGTAAGTGAAGTTTGTGCTGAGCAAAATAGAGAGATGCACAATTCCAGCCCCAAATTCAAAACTGCTAGGTAACAGCTTCTTGCATCAAACAGGAATATAGTTTAGTGTCAAAGTAAGAAATGACTTTTTAAACTTTGCAGTAGAAGCCATGTGTAGATACTAGCACACATCATTATTTTGTATCGGTAACATACATCAAAGACTGCACACTTTTCCCTTGCTCATGCAGGCAGGTAACAGCTATTAGAGGAGAGACAGGTATTGGGTAGCTCTTGAGAGTCACTGACGTTGTTTCCTCCCTGGTACGACAGCAAGGAGCACATCTACTTAAGGGCTTGCTAAATGCAGATATAAACACATCGCCTTGGTGAACGTCATCAGCTGTAAAGAGTCAGAGGCTCCAATAAACTTAGAATAGGAAAACTCCAGTGAATGCTGCAGGATAACATCACCGTCAGGTAGACTTGCTTGGTAAGTACTGGGATCAGTGCTCCTCAGTTCTTTAAAAACAAACGGCTACCTGTAACAATCATGCAGCATTGGCGTTGTCTGTGACAGATTATTGTTGTCAGTGTTTGAGCATATTTAAAATACGAAGCGTGAGAGTTGGCTCCTGCACTTACCTGTGTGTTTGAAAGGACGTGGTTAATGCTAGTAAAAATAAAATCACACTAGTGGGCTTTATATCAGCTGTATTGTCCTGGCATGAGCAAACGCTGTTGACAGTGTTTTTTCGGGAAAAGATCCAGCCTTCCCCGTATTTGTGCAGTAGGTTTCTGGGCCCCAGGCACAGACTCCGGGGCCGTGCAGCGAGATGGAGATGATCAAACTGGCTAAGAGAGGTGGCCAGCACACCTGCCCCGGGACGTCCTGCCTCTGCTTGCCTTTGTCCACGTACAGCCAGCGGTGTCTCTTGCACGAGGCCGTTTTGCATTCAGGTTGTTTTGGTGCTTCTGCAACACTTTGCTGTAATACGGGAGATGAAGGAGGGCCAGGCACATGCTGGCACAGTTAAAAAGGTGAGTGGTGAGGATCAGCCTGGCCATTTTGTGAAGGCTCTTTGTGCTGCCGTGGGCAAAGTGGACATCCTGAGCCAGGAGGAGCCCTTTGCAGAGCGCTGGCGCCAGCAACCTCACCGTGGCAGCCAGGGGCTTGGAGGGGTGGGCAGGGAGAATGTGCAATAAGCATGAAATCGCCCCCAAAATCACAGTGGGTGCACTTAGTTCAGAGGGGGTGAAGGGACCATCTTGGGGATGAGGGACGTCTCACGGTAAGCAGCCAGATCATTTCTCTAGGTGGCAGCCTCCTAAATGTGCCCTGCAAGGTTTTGGCAGCCAACTTGTTGGTGTGAAGTATGGAAAATCCGTTGTGAAGATTGCTTCTTGCCTGCAGTGCAATTACAGTGGTTCGTCGTGCAGCGGCAGCTTGCCAGGGGAGAAACCAAAAATGCTCCCAAATGCAAGTTGCTACTCAGACTAAAATCTTCACATGTTCTTGTTTCTCTCCCACTTCTGTAAAAGCTTTCCTACTATCTCTGTCACGGAAAAAGTGCCCAAGGGCAGGGTTGTAAAATGGCAGCTATAGATTACTTTTAAAGGTGTACGGCCCTCCGCATCTCAAGGCAGGATCTCTCTGGAGGAGGGTGAGCTCTGAACATCTGATGTTCCTGGTGCAGCCGAAAGCTCCCATTCCCAAATTCACATGGGAAAGGGGCGACAGCCTCGGCGTGTCCCGGGGGGCCCGCAGCGAGCACCAGGCCCGCCGATAACGCGGCGCCGAGGGAGCTGCGGGTTTTTTGATGTGGCTTTTCTGGGGGCTGACAATACGTGCAGTGGTTCGGTAGCAAAAAAATAAAATGTTCAAGTCATGTGCACTGTCATTCAGTTTTCAGTAGTGCTGGCTCAGCACATCAGGAGTTAAGTGAAGATTAAGTTTAACCTTTTGTTTGCTCTTTGTTTCTACTTCTACAAACTTGGACTGTTCCTCTTTATTACAATTTCCTGAGCATTGCCACACACTAAGCTTGGAAAATGAGGTGTATTTAGCCAATTTATGGCCTGACATATGTTAATTAACATTAATTACCTGCTTGAATAGTCCATTTAGCACTTATTATTAAAAAGTGGCTTGTCTACAGAAGGGGATTTTCCTTCGGAGTGAGATGTTTTGTTCTAACTTGCTTCAGACAAAGCCAGGATGGGGTATATCGTGCTTCTTTGCGTGGCTGTGCCAGCTTTCTTGCGCTCCAGTTGTGCGTGATGGGATACCATTGCAGCACTGACAGTCGCCAACTCCTTACCTGTGACATTTATTTGACGTTGGCTTAGCTTTCCAAGCAAGCCAGCGTGTTTCCAAGTGGTTTTCTCTAGCGGTAGGTACAGCCCTTTCTTCTCTGATTGAGGCAGCTGGAGAAAGAGCTCTGCTTCTCAGCGTGCCAAAACCCAAGTATGCATACTGCTGCAGGTCTGACAGGCCACGAGAGCCTCAGAACTGGGTTCCTGCAGCTGTCGAGAGCCAGCCACCGCTGGAATGGAGCACGGTCTCCAACAGAAGCAGGTTACGTCTTACTGCCTTCATCAGCTATATTATCTACAGTATCTGGCAATACACTGGGCAAAAGTCGTCACAGGTCATTGGCCTAAAACCTTTAACATGAGGAGAGTGATAAGCAGAGATCACTCGCCCAATTTCCAAAGTGCCAGTATTTTGTTAAAAATCCCATTCCTCACTTCCCCATCCCCCAAGTCCTCATTCCTGTCTTGGGAGACTCCAGAGGTGTTACATCCTACTTCACCCTTTCCTTCCTTGCCTTTTGTAACACCAGTCTGGGGGTGCCGCATGGTGCAACGGGTTGCCTCTGTGGCAATAAAATATAAATAGCTGGGCAGGACATCATGCTTAGTGCAGCAGCAGTTTGGCTGGGGTGCAGCGTGGGGTTGGAGGTGATGGGGCTGCGGGACAGCCACTTCAGGGCTCTGTCAGGGGTTGGGATTTAAACACAAGTGGTTGTGTTAGTGCTCTGCCCCATCCGTGTGATGAGGAGCAAAGGAGCTGCCTTTCACTGGAGCTGGAGGAGAAGACCATTGCCACGTTGACAGTGGTTTTGCCAGAGCAGTACCCCTGATGCCGTGCCTCGCTGCGGGGTTTGGGAGAACCGGTCTTGCCATGCAGAGCCCGCCTGCTTTCTCTGGGCTGTCCCCTTGCACGTTTGCATGCTTGCAACACTGCTCTGCGGAGGATTCGAGGCAGGTCAGGAGTTAACAGCGCTGGTGTCTTGTTGGTAACGCCGTGCGTGTCCTGCCTGGACTTTGCTTATTGGCACAATTTTCTTTATCTGTTCACTAGTACTGGTTAAAAATAAAGGCTATTTAAAGATTTCTACCGATACAAAATGCCTTTGTGAGATTTCACTGATAGAAAAATGCCTTTCTGGGGATTTGTACTGATAAATGCCTTGTGAAGATTGGTTCTTCTAACACACTTGCGGTAACGAATGGAATTAATTGCTTGCTTGATCAAAACGTGCTATGTACTCGCGAGCTGAATTATGAAATGCGGTGTTCTCACTTGAACTCGTTTATTCGGCAAGGTGCTCTGCTTTTTTTTTTTTTTCTCTGCTCGTATTTTGCTATTAATTTCTCCCCCGCTGGCGGGGCTGGCACTCGCTGTGCGTGAGGGGAGCTACGAGGGAGGTGCGGCCTGGCCCAGGAGGATGGGGGGCAGCGATAAGGGGCGAGGAGGGTGGCAGGCAGCACGAGGCCGTGCAGTCGACACCTCTGAAGCCTGTGCTGTCCTCCTGTTTTCGGAGGCAAGGCGCCTGCCCACCCCAGGGGTTTCCTGGACCTCTGACTCCTCTTGAAGAGCACCGGGGCCCTGGGTACACCCGGGGCTGTGACCAGAAGGTGTGCGTGACGTGGTCCTAGGGAAAAGTTTTGGGGAGGTTTGCTGGCTCCCCAGTTGCACAAGGAGGAAGGAGCCGAACCGGGCCGGATGCCAGCACTTTGGCAGGGAGGTGACACCTGTTTATCGTGGCCCCAGAGGGGTGGGAGGCCGGCAGATAAGCGGGGAGGCTGGTGAGGAGCGGGCGCAGCCTGCTGCGGGAGAGCAGATAGAGGGGCACCCAAACACGCGGGCACACGGCCGCGCAGGATTCAGTGGGGACACAAATCCTTCTGCAGGGGTTCAGCCGGTTACAGTCCAACTTGCACGGGTATCTGAGAGCAGGGCCTGACTCTTGTCCCTGCAAAGGCCACGTCAGAGCAGCGTGATGGGGCTTTCCTGCGAAGGCAGGGCTCTCCTGCAGCGTCAGCCTGCGTTTGCATTGGCATAAGTAAGAACTGGGCCAGCAGTGCTTAAAATCCTGGCTGTAGCTGGACCCGGGCTCCCCGTGAGGACTGAGCATGGCCAAGGAGCATTAGCAACTGTGTTGCACTTAAGTAAACAAAGCTTTGTTTAAAAATGTATTAATTACCTGGTAATATTCTTATACAAACCACTTTCCTAGTCTAGACAGCCAGCACCTCTGAAATTGGTAGGTGATTTGTCCGTATAACTTGGGGCTTTCTCATACTGTACCATGTTGCTTTCTACACTTTTTCTGAAATAGGGTGAAGAAGAATAAATATATTATTTTAAATAAATTGTTTTAGGACATGACTTCCAGGGTCGTATTTTTTTTATCTAGAGCGTGGACCACGTTATCTAGATATATCCTCCGGTTATGCATCGGCACTCTTAAAACCTGCTGTATTTTTTTTTCTCTCTGTGCAAGCTCTTCAAGCAGACATTTCAGCTCTCTGTAGACGGGTTGTGACGAAAGGTAGCCCCACCTTCTCACATGAAATTCGCTGTGTAAACATACTTTAAAACGCGAGACTTAATCCAGATTGAAATTTTCTGACTGTGGGTATTTGTAAAGTTAGACTGTGAACTCCTATCTTGGGTAAATATATTTGCTAGTGCTTCATGGAGGATTTATTGGTTTCGTATATAAAGTTCTAGATACGCTTAGTACATAAAATTGGTTCCTGATAAGCGCGAACACTGCTAAACAAAGAGTGTTTTAGTGTAAGACTTCCACAGACTCCTGCATTATCACCTTTTTTGCTGATTGGTTTTGCTCTGAGGACAGTGATGTGGTTTCTTGAAAGCCTATAACCTGTTATTTGCTCTGCAAAGCTGCTCTGGCCCTTAACTAATTTCAGAGAACATTTTTTCCAGGAATTCTTAGGAGAAGGTGACGCCAGTTCAAGTCGTGTCCTGAGATGCGATGTAAGCTGAGACTCGTGAAGCCACTGTCCCTGCTTTGTGCAACACTATCTGCTAGGTTTAAAAGTTTCACTGTATGGGGGAACTCAAAACCATTTGTCTGCCATGTCAGGTTTCAGAGTGAATGGTAGTTCTTTAAGTATTCATCAAGACCTGCAGCGGGAGGCGGCTGTTCCTGCTATGCCTTTGGAGGAGAATAGCCTTGACGCCAAGAGCGATCCTGCCACCGAGAAGCTGTAAAAACTCTTGAACATTTTGTGAACCTTGTGCAAGCAGCTTCTACTTTGGTACAGCCTGAGCCATATATGTGGCCCAGATAAGTAGGCCACATCTAAAATCTTAGAACTGAAAATGGAAATCGTGTCAGAGCTCTGAATGGCTTGGGCCAGAGGTTTCCAGCCTCCAAACTTTACGTTATTATTTTCGTCATTATGGTGACAGTGTGATTCTCAACTTCCCCAAGCTGATTTATTTCTTGCTCCACTGCTCTTACAACTTGGTTCCTTCATGGTGAAAGTACTTCAGATTAAAATGTACTAGGAGGTTTGCATAATTGAAGTAAGAGAGAAATCTCTTACAAAGAGCTGTTTTCCAGAAAACCCTGGGAAAGGGAACTGTAAAGTTACAAAGGTGTTTGAAAATCAATAGCGAGGCTATTTTAAATGGGAAAACGGGGAAAGCATTTAGGCCATAAGGTGGTGGCATGGGATGCGTTGGAGGAGGAAGGGCACTGTGAACTAGCAGTAGGAAGTAAATCAACCTGAGCTATGTTTGTAGGCATCTGATGTCTACGGGGCCTAGTGGGGTAGCTTGGAGCAGGTGGAGGAAGCATACTGTTTACCTAATTAGAAACATAAATAAAATCTTTCCAACGTTTTACTAAATTAAAATGCATTGGAAGCATATGTCAGGCTTCTCACATCCAGGAAAGCTCTCTCATGCCCCACCGTTCCTCAGGGAGGATCTTCCTAGCTCACCTTCTTCAGGGCTCCGTTGGGTAGCAGCCCTCCTGGCCGGAGGGTGCAGGGGGACCAGTGGGATGAGGTGTGTGTCATTTGGGGAACTGGAAATCCAAGGAAAAAGGTGATGGTCGGAATCAGTGAGGGCGGGATTTCACCTCTGTGTGTTTACCGAGAAGTGAGCGATGGTGGGAAGCAGGGCCTGGGCTGCTGCACGGTACGAGCAGCTCCGTCTCTCCAGTGTATTTTAGACACCGAGGAGACAAAGATGATGCTAATTGCAAGAGAGACTACTTAACTGCTTTGTATTATGTTGGAAACGAAGGGGGAATAACGCTGATTGAATGACCTATTTTGACTTTCTCAGTGTAATATGTTTAATGTTGTAGTCTTTTTCTGGACAGTGAATTATAATTTTATCAAATCCTGCTGGAAATGGCTACGTTGCTGGGTAAAGGATTTCAGCCTTGCAGTTTTAACCGCAGAGTTACTCTTGCCACTTGACTCCGTGGCAAGAGCTTTTTCTCTTTCGTCTGGAAAGGTCTTTTGCTATGCAACACAGTGACAGCACGTTTTTTTTAATACAAAATAGGGACCTGTCAGGAAGAATATAAAATGGGGCACTGAAGGAGTCTAATTTAGAAGCAGAAAGGGCATAAATCTCCACCTCTTTCTGATGACAGTAGGCCAAAGTACAGAAATGTTCCCCTGCTTGTAAAATACAGTCCTGATAGCAGGAAGAAGTTGTGTTAAAGGCACAGCTGTACCTAACCCCGTTGCAAGTATTTCCACATTATTTTCAGTACAGAGCTGGATGTTACATAAGGGGATTCTTGGATGACGAAGTGCCTCTGTTAGGATATGCTCTGCTTATTGTGTAGTTACAGAAATTGTTTGCTGTTTTGGACCAGTGTCAGGCAGAATAATACTGAATAAGTCCCAGATGAATGTGGGTGGTGAAAGGAGAAAAATAACTTCAAATAAAGAGGGGTATTATCAACTGAACAGCCAGTGTTGATCCTGTGGTGCTGAAAAATGGAAGCAGAAAAGAAGTAGTCTATTTTTTCTTTTTTTTTTTTAAATGGAAAATCTTAGCCGAAGGATCTGTTCTGACGAGAGTTTGGTGTGCTTCTTAAACTTGCAGCGAGTTGGCATTGGCACAACAGTGCCATGAAGTATACAGAGAGAGGCCAGAAGTACAAACAAGCCTCCAAAACTCGAGCGTGTCGTCAGATTCTTTGTCCTTTTAGGACAACGTGACCTGTAGCGTCACTTGCAGCTGCTGGATCCAAGAGTATAAATAGTGAAAAGAACACTGATTTGGCCAGGATAAAATGTTCATTTTGGGTTTTTCCAACAGCTGTGTCAGGACTTTACCCTGGCAAAAGCTTCTCACATGTCATTTTTTTTATTCAGGCTCGTACTAAGCATGTAGTATGACAACACTTTCTAGTTAAAGGAAAAAAAAAAACAACAAATTGAGCAATAATGTGGATTTGGTGTACTCTCAGCCTGAAGGAAAAACGGTTTGCTTGAACGCTATGGTAACAATAGCTTCAGAAATTAAGTATGGATTTCCTTCGATTGTAGTTGAATCATAACCTCTTACTAAATTTATCCAGTCTTGAGTGCCTGGTTTCTGGTTTGACATTTTCCTTTAGATGGTGGTTGCTTTTTTAAAGCTCCGCATGGGCTGAGAGATGATAGCTTCCTTATTTTCTGCAGGAAACGCTGTCGAGTAGCAAACCACCGATTCTTCCTCGTAGCTACGGACGTGCTCAGGGCCGCAGCTTGAGCCCCACATAGGGCAGGTGGGGTGCAAGCCGTGGCAGCCACGTGCCTTTCCCATTTACCAGGAGCAGACACGGAGCCTGCAATCGGATTTCGCATGGCTTGAGTATCTGGAGTATTCCTGTGGATACTCCATGACTACTGGAGTATCTGCGTGGATAGTTCTCACTGCTCAGTGAAGTGCCAAACAGAAAGTACTGAGTGAGAGCGTGCTTCGTTTATACTAAAATCTACACAAAAAAAAATGTTTCTGTATAAAAGGCAAGTGCTTGGAAGTTGAAAGTGTCGGAGTCGCCTCTCTCACTTGGAATTTCTTCTCTCGTTCCCTGTGACACCATCATTAGTAACAAGCTCACACGCTCTGTCCACCCCCAGCCTCTAGTTGGGCTGGATGCTTCAAGGGGTATCAGGGTTTCAGTTCATCCGTGGTGATCTCTGCGTGGGCCCCATGCCATGCTAGTTGCACAGCGCTCACACTCAGCTCTGAGTAAGGAAATACGCCCTTCCCTGCCTGCTGCTCTGTGTCATCACCTCCCCAGCATCCCCGTGCTCCCAGGAGAGCATCGTCCCCCTGCTCCTGGCCGGCGCCAGTCCTGCATCCTCTCCCATCTCCAAGCTCCTCATCCTCCCCAGCCTCCTGTCCTAGTCTCCTTCCCTGCTATTCCCAGTCCTGTTCTATGTATCTCTCCTTCCTCTCCCCATCATCTCTCACCTCCTCACTTTCCATATCTGCTCTCCTCATCTACCTGGCCAAGTTCTTTGTCCAGCTCTTGGTTCCCAATCTCTCCCCTGTCCTGGGATTTCCTCTTTCCAGTGTCTAGCCTAGCCCAGTCTGCTTACCCTATCTCCAGTCATACTTTCAGTTCAGGTTTGCAAAGCTATTAGCAACTGGGAGCAGGATTTTATAATAGGAAGTGTTGGACAATATGAGGTGTAGGTGGGGCTCACAGCACCACCTATAATTTACAACTTTGTTTATTTTCTTAACTAATCCAGCCTTAGGTAAGCAGTCCTGGTGCTGTCGGTGTGCAAATCCGTAGTCATTTGAGTAGTCTTATTCACTCTGCTGATACTGTGTAAGTAGGGATTGCTCATTTGTGTAAGCTATGATCCAGTCTTAGAGAGACTTCAGTCTCTACTGTGGTGTGTCCTGAGCAAGACAGCTAAGTGTCTGAGATGATTCATTTCATGGTGCTGCTGTGCAGTCCTCAAAATACTGATCATTTTGGACAAAAATCTTCAAATCCTGTTCCTTGCCTGCTTTTTGACAAGTGGAAGTCGGTGTTTCACTGCCCTCATTTCCCCTCCCCACTGAAAATTGCAAGCTTTTGTTGGGAGAGGATGAAGGTTGGTTCCTGTCTGGATGAATGGGTTGTGATCGTGGGTTGGAAATGCTCTCTGGCTCCTCTCTGACCTTCCTGCGTTCGAACAAGCAGCCACAAGGTCAAAATAAGCTCATCACCCATTTTATCACTTACCCAGTGGTCCCCACCTGATTGATCGTTTTGCTGATGCGTGCTAGTTCAGTGACCTGCACTGTTGGCTAATTGTCTTTGATATTCCACCAAAGTCAAAAGAGAAATTAAGCATCAGCTCCTGAAAAGCTTGTGATGTATTTAATGGTACATGTAGTGATCGTTGTGATTTCCTTGGTGGGGGACTGATCCTTTTTCCTTCCCTATTGCTGAGAAGAGACTACTACACGTTCCTCACTGATAGTATATAAGATATGAAAGCATACAGTCCATAGAGCATATCCTGCATCCTCTAGTGCGTTCCCTCTGTCTTGGTATATTTAGTTTAGAAAATACTTGAGCCTTTTCTTAATGTAGCTCCTTGGTTTTCTTCTATCTTCTGCATCTGCTGCAAGCTTCGTGCCTTGTCTTTGATGATTCTGGTAATCATCACCTAGCTTCTGCCATAGTCAGGAGGCAGCTTAGTACGGACCTGGAGCTAGGTGAACTCATGTAATGGCGCGAATAACCCTATATTGATCTTTCAAAGAGCTTGAGTGCAGAGCACGTGGTTTATGAGTCCCTTATTTTGAGCCTTATCATGAAGGAACTTTAATCAGGTAACAGTCTGGCCTCTTTTCCACAGCAATAAAGTGCATGCGAACAGGTATTGCAACAAATGGTGCAAAGGCGAATCTGGCAAATCTCCTGCAAGAGAAATCTGCAGTTTATTCTCCGCCACTCCTCTCCCAGCCGCTCCAGTAGCTCGGGAGGCCGAGGGGTTCACGAGCAGCGGCTGATAGGGTTCAGATACCATGCTTCAGTTTCCCAGGCTATTGATAACAGCTGTTCAGTCACAGATCCCCGGGTCATGATGTACTGGGATTTTCTGATGGTTGTGACCTTGGGGGGGAATTAGACTGGATGTAATGTTTCCAAGAATTGGAGACGCCTCTGCCATTGAGCTGGTACACATTGCTGGATCAATTACTAGCACTGGCAGGATTTCGCTTTAGGGGAATCTTGCAGCTACATCACAGTCTTGTTATTAGTAGATTATTGTTAATTGGCTTTAATACAAAGCCAGATATTTCCAGGGAGGAGGGACCTTATAAGGCTGGTTTCTGTGAAGTGGTTTCACTGTGTGCAGTCCTGGTGCAGTGCATCCCCTGGTGCTGCATCTCACTTTTGTTTTCAGAAAATTGTTATCAGCTCATGTGTGGAAATGCACATTTGGCGTGGAATCGCCATCCACAAAGGAGGAATTGCTGCACAGTGGCCCAGCCTTCTCCAAAGCAGCCAACGACACCAGGAACCGTCTGCACAGAGATGTCATCGCATTTTTGTAATGTGGCCATGAGTCTTGTTTCAGGGACTCGGCGCTTCTGCAACTCAAGCTGCCGTGGCCTAGGCCCTCCGTGAGCTTCGGAGGCCGGGTGGCTTCCCGGTGACCCGGGCAGGTTTCATGCGCGGCCCCGGGGCTAAATCCAGGCCGCAGTCAGGCGGCACGGGGCAGTCGTTACGCGATGTGCTGGGACGCTTTTAACTCGTGACCTCACAGATCCCGAATGTGCTTCTTCGCAGGGCACGAACGAGCGCGCCGTGACCCCGCTTCACCAGTTCTCAGCCCCGCGTTTCGGCCTGAAAGATCAGAGCCAGGCTTTGGGGGGTCGTTCCCCCCTTTTGCTTTTCAGTTTCTGTCTCTGCACAGCACGGCGTTCTCACAGGACGGTCGAGCCGCAGCCCTGTTTGTGTTCACACGTGCGTGTGTGGCGGCTGAAGTCACTAGGAAACTTTCCTCTGTGGAAATGCAGCTCCCCCTAATCCAGACTGTCTGCTATTTACTTTCTTTGTAATTGACTGTCAAAGCATTGCATTGAATTCAAGCGCTCGTAAGGTTTTCCTCAAAATGCCTGCGTGGTATTAAGCCAGTCAGGATTTACAAATGTAAACATGTTTACACAAAAATGAGGAACGCACGGAAGCTGGCAGCGCTTTAGCAGCCAAAAGCAGCGTGATTACATGCTGGAGGGGCACTGAAAATGCGGGTTGCCGGTGTTTGCCTCCAGAAGTAAAGCCTGACAAGAAGTGCTCTCCCTGCCCGTGTGTGCTGGGCCTGGTGATGCCTTGGGAGGGGGAGAAAGGGTCTGGGAGCCTGTGGGGACGCTCGGCGGGCCCTGAAGGAAAACTTGAAAGGCCGAGGCAGAGCCTAGGCTGTCTCTACCAGGTCTTTGTTTTAGATTTTCCCAGGCAGTACGGGCAGCAATTGGGAGAGCTAGGAGGGTGCTGTTTCATAACCGAGAGTTGGGCGTCCTTCCCGGGCTGTCGTATTTGGGGCTGTGCGCGCCGGCACACTCGCCCGCCCCCCCCCCCAGCACATTGTTTACTTCCTCTGTACGTTCTGGGACATTCAGTCCTAAGGAGCATGATACGCTTGCATAAACACCGCAGCCAGATTTATCTCTCAATCCTATCTTTCCTTTCCAGTCTTGGAAAGTGATTAATCTACAGCACACATTTTGTTCTTTGATTGCAGGGCGTTATTCTGTAATCATTTACAGTTCTGCAGAGCCGGAGTGCTGACTTGCCGGAGCGTTTCTGCCGGGCCTCCGCTGCTGCTGGCCGCGGCTTTGGCTGCGAGGGAGCGGCTTTGGGAGCGGGGGGATCTGCTCTGCAGCTCTGTGCGGTGTACAGACCGTGTGCTTTTACTTTGTGTGCCCTCTGTGCATGTGAAAAAAGAGCCAAATGCACTCATGTATAAGCGCAGATGGGCGTCTGTGCAGCGGGACAGGCTGGGGGTTGGTTTATAGATTGTAAAACTATTAGGGTGCATTTGTGGGGGGTGAACGGGTTTAAATAACTTTTATTTCCCATGCACATCATGTATTGAAGCTTACACCAGGTAAAAATCATCAGCCTGTGTGGTTATAAGAAGCTGTACGTACCACTTAGTGTCTGACGAAAACAGAAAAGTGAAGAGTTGAAAGTGAATCAGAAAATCTGCCCCGTCTCTACTGCATCAAGGTTTTTCCATGCGCCCTTTGTATTTTTTGTTTGCTTTCCATGTTTTCCAATGTGTGGTGTATAATAAGGCAGAAAGGAGGTAGGACAGGTAACAACCTTGAGTTAACACACCGCGGGTTAGAGATTAGGCTATCAAGCAGAGCTTTGTTTGACACGAGCGTCCAAGCTGTGAACCAGTCATTCTTCTTTCAGTAAAACAGTGTGAAAATTAGGTACAAAAAAAAACCAGAGAAAGCCACGTGATTTTGGGGTGAGAGACTACAATTTTGGGTTCTGATGCACTGCTAGTTGTTTTTTTTATTATTTTTTGTTTGTTTGTTTTTTTGTTTGTTTTTTCACCTCGCTGTCCTGTAGAGTAAGAGCCTGTAGAGGACCTGAGGTGGGTGGGACCAGTCACCCGGGGCCTGCTGGCAGAGGACAGGCATGCGAAGAGTGTCTCATCCCAAAGGGCGCACAGAGATCTGGCAGGGCAATCCCACACACCGCTTAGGACAAAGCACTTCCTGTCACCTTACAACAAACCAAAAAAAGTCGGACACTACCCCACTAATGTACTGTCTGCAAAGGGCAGGAAGAACTGAGGGCACTACAAGTGCAGAGTGTCTGTTCAGTGAAATGCCCAGGGGACCCCAGGCTAGAAATCAGGACAAAAAAATCTGCCAACAGCCTTCCCTGTTTGTCTGATCTTGAGAGCAGGGCAGGACAAAGGAGGGGGGTTTCCTCTGACTGCAAATCCAGCAGCTGTTTAATATAGGCAGATGTCAGAAGAGGATCCTGGCCACCCTGTGCCAGGAGGAGCACCAGCCTCACTTCTCCATCGGCATGCCATGCTGGAGGGAGAGCACAGCGCACAGGCGAGCACCGACACGGTGCTGTTCTTGTAACCCCCAGCCCCTGCTTTACTGGCATATAGGGGTGTCCAGAGCATCTGATCACAAATTTCACTTCTGTCTTCAGCATTTCCCCTATTTAGTTGCATTGTTCCTTCCATGAAGTTGTTTTTTTTTTTTTTAAATTTGTCCTAGAAGTGCAAATTTCTGTAAAATCCTTTTGCAAAGTCCTTAATTAAAGGGGATTTATAAGCAAGGAGGAGGAGGACAAAAGCTCTTGTAAAGAGCAATGTCTCTTTAGGAAAACTACCAAATGGTGTAAAGAAGAGACAAATTCAGAGTGTGTGCATGTATACAGGTACCCAGCTGCTTGGTTGGACTCAAAGCTGTGATAAAGACAGCTGCCCTGTGGTTGAAGGAGGGGAACATGCTGCTTTGGGTTGTGAATTGGCACCATCTCTGTGCCAGTGGGACTAGCCCCTTGGTTAGGTCATGTCTGAGGAAGGGACCATGTAAATAACACTGCCCTGCGGTTGTGAGTTAGTGGAGATGGCAAGAGTCTTAGCAACAGGCGACTTTTCTTAGCATCACAAGAAAGACTGAAGCAGTGCCAGCCACTTCCCGTACTCTGCATTCCCCCTAAACTAAATGGAGCTGCTGCTCGTCTCCCAGTGCTAATTCAGTCGTGCAGCCCGTTTCAGGCCCTGGTAGATGACTGGAAGCAGCTCCGTACAGGAGGCAGAGCAGCAGGCAGCACTCCTGGAGCGTAGTGTCACGATACCAGTGCCTGTGCTCGTGGCTGGGACCTGCTGCAGGAGAACTGAAAAGTGTTATGCAGCTCTGTGTGATGTGAGTGTCCTCTTGCTGCACCAGGGTGTGAGCCACAGGGTCAAAGTCCGGGTTTGGCATCCTTCACCCCAACTCCTCATCACCTGAAAACAATTTATAATGGTCATGCTCATTTTCATTTACCAGCTCAAGGTGAACCCCATGGATCTCTCATGTTTGTGTAACTGCTCGTGTAAAAGCACAGCTGTCCACAGAAGGATTTCTAGGAAATGCTGGGCTCAGTACAAAGCAGCCATACACTGAAAACTCGAGGCCCCATCCCATCAGGCAGAAAGGAGCCTTCACCACGGTGTGGGTTAATTATTTGTTAATAGCTGGCTGAGCAGGCAGGGTGGTCGTGGATGAGGCATGAGGCTGTGAGACCATGTCCAGGGGACAGTAATGTTCCTGAGAGTTAGGAGGGGTAGTCCTTAGCCCTCCAAAAGTGTCAGAGCTGATGTCGTGATCAAGTTAGGGATCGTGCGAAAACTTTGGAAAGAAAAGAAGTTTTGGGCTTGAATGTATTTGATTATGGAAAGATAAGTGTACTGACAGCAAGATGTTTTTGAGTGGAACGGGTACCTTGGAGGGAGGTTTTGGATGAGGACCAGCTGCTGGGAACATCTGTCTGAACATCCTGACCACAGGCTGTCTGAGTGCAGTAGCGAGCTGCTTCTTGGAGCCCATCTGAAAACTTGGTGTGGCTGCTGGGTGGAGGTGTCTGTTCCTCTGTATGGGCCCCTCGGCTTTTCGACTGTGTTGTTAATATTTTTACTTCCACACTTGCCTGCTGTGAGGGAGAATGGAAACAAGATGTTCCATTGCTAGAGGTGGTCATTTTTCCAGCCAGACCTGTGTTTGTGTGAGGGAGACCCTTTGCCAGGCTGGACGGGTGAGTTTAGGAGGCGGTCCTTTGGCTTTCAGTACAGACACAGGGGGAAGCCACTGGCTCCTTATCACACACTGTATCTGTGGAGAACCCCTGAACCACGAAAGTGTCCCAGAAGAGTGTAAGAGGCTGTTAAACTGCATGCTACCACCGTGTCCTCTTCTTGTTTCCTCTCCCAGTGCAGCCAGAAACAGTGTGTATTCGTCTTCACCCAAGGAGATAATTTTCACACGGAGTAAGACCTGCCCCATGTATGTGCAGCTATTGTGCAACCACACAGGTTCTGGCCATGATGGCTGCAGCTGGTAAGATTTCCAAAGTGGATAAATCCAGCGCACGACCCAGTAAACGAGGCAATAAGGCCAGCAGAGACTGGAACCAACGTGGTGGTACTCGGGGAACACTGGTGGTACTGGGGGAACAGCAAATAAGAGGCAGCTCCCCTCCACCCCCCCCAGCTCACTGCTGGTTTTCACTCCTTTATTTTCCCTAAACTGTGAAGGGGCAGAGATCATGTCCTGATTTTTGGTCATCCATAAAGAAAACTGGATGTTATGTTCTAAACTTCTAACTAGGCTACAGTTTAATTTTTTTATTTCATGCTAAAAGCTAGTTCTGGGTGCAGTCTTGAAAGCACCTCCTGTGCAATGTAGAATGGGGCCCAAAGAGAGGAAATGAAATCAGAAATGGAGAAAAGTTATTTTAATCATAAATAGCTGCGGTAGGAAGGTAGATGTTTATATGTGCAATAGTACAGTACCTACTGTGTGTATTTTGGGAGAACCTGAGAATAGCAGCTGCGCTGAAATACTTGACAGCAAAGTCAAATATAGTTTAGGTTTAAAAAGAAAAAAAAAAAAAAGTGCTGCCGAGGGTAGAATGGCAGCCTGGAGCCTGTGGGTGTTATCTCTCTCCCCTGCAGGGCACAGGGCAGCCTGCGACTGCAGTGTTTGTTTGCGAACGCCGAGTCCCAGTAACGGGATCCGTCCCGCTCCTATCAGTGCTGGTAGGTACCCCCACACCTTGCCCCAGGTCCTGCACGAAGCTGACAGCTCCGTCTCACCCGCTCTGCCTTCTCCAAGCGCTGCGTTTTCAGGAGTTTTGCAGCTGATGGACCTGTTGGGTTGTAGATCTATGGGACTAGGAAGCAGCAAAGCCGCAGGCACCAAACCCAGGGCGCTTGCAAACACTCTGAGGTCAGAAGGATCAAAACCTAAATTAAACTTGTCCCAGAAATTTGGGTCTGAATCACAAATTCAGGAAGTTGTACATGAAAATTGGTCTGGGCACTGTTTCCTTCCTAAGAGTTCTTCAGCTAAAAATAATGTCTTGCGCCATAGTTATAAATAATACGGGCTTTTTTTTTCCCCCTTCTAATTAAATTGTTACTCTTGCCACGGTGAAAGGAAAGGGAAAAGATAATAACACGAATCTGGTTGAACAAGTACGTAGCTTGCAGGTTTCAGCTGGAGCATTTGCAACTGCACCCGATGCTGATGGTCTTGCACTAATACACTTAGTTGTCAGAATTAAAAGAAAGTGCTCTGGGGAGATTTGCAGGGGGGTTTGTGTCTCTGTCATTTGAGAAACCTTGTCATTCCTGAAATCTCACCCCGAGTGGGCTTTTCTTATGCTTCCAAAGTAAAGAAAGGGTATTTATCTTTAAAACCTTTTTGAAAGTAACTATAGTGTTTTTTTCTAAATTTTGGATGAAGCCTGTGGTAAGATACTTTCATGGTCTTTTGCCTTGTGCCAAGTTACTGAAACTATACGCAGCAGCCATGGATAGCTCTGACTTCTCCCCCTGCCTTTCATAAGAGCAGCACCTGGCAGGTTTGCCACAGGTAAGTAATGAGCAAAGCTGGAAAAGGAGACCTCTGAGTCGTGGTCTCGGCCTTGCAATGATCTCTGAAAGCAGCGCAGGCACCCTGAGCGCGGCGGCAGACGTGTGCTCACCCAACAGTGACGAAGGGCAGCAGCCTGGTGAGCGGGTATCGATCGCACCTATTTCAGTCGCTGTGTCAACGCTGAGAGAAGTTGCCTGCGATTTGCTGCTGGGATTTGCTGGCTGCCTTTTAGCAGAATTCGCTGTTTGCTGAGGATCGCAGGGGCCACCCGAGAGCCCACTTGCAGCGGCACGGATCCTGCCAGAGCGCCGATAACGGCCAGTGAAAGCAGTAATCCCGGAGGCCTAAGGGGATAACGACAGTCAAGAACATGGCTGCCAATCTTTAAGCTTAATCGCGACATCTTTGAGATGGAGAGAGTGTTATTTTTCCACGTGTCCATGGTGGGGGAAAAAGCAGTGTCCGAAAAATTAGGATATGGCGGTGAAGTTGGTCTGCGTGGGTGATAAGCGATGTGTACCACGACTACCTAGTGCTGGGCACACACTCAAATATTTACTGCGCTGATATTTGCTATCACACACACACACACAGAGCCAAAAAAAAAAAAAAAAAAGGCGGCGAGGCAGCTGTGTGGTTTCCCTGGCAGTGATGCAACGCTGCTGACACACTGGGACAGGACGGAGCAGCACGTTCTGTGACAGCACGGCATGTACTCCATGCCACCGGAGCAGCGTTGCACAGGCTGAAGGCTTTCTCTAATGCCAGCACTTTGTCGAGTGCTTAATTTTCAAGCCGGTGTTTGGACATAACAGCTTGAGGAGCATTTTTGAAATTAACACATAGCTATTGCATGGGTATAATTTCTAAAACATTCCCTTTGCCCTGCCTTCCCATGGCTTCTGTTTGCTGTATTTTAAGAAGTTTAAGACTTTTTTTTTTTTTAAATTACAACTCAGACAAGGTATTTACTGATTTCTCATTCACTTGTCAACTGCTCTGCAAGAGTGCAAATCTAGCAGGAAAAAAAAAATGTACTCGAATGCGCTTGCAAACAGCAAACAGAACTCCCAGTGTTCTTTTTATTGGTTTACTGCTTTGTCCTGTCATCGTCTGCTGTCCTCCCAGAACAAGCTACAGCACAGGCAAAAAGAATTCTGTAATACTGAAAGACCTGAAGAGAAAAAAGCGTAAGCGCACACACACAAAAAAAAATATATATGAAAAGGGGGTCAGAGAGAAAATCGGTGAGTAAGTGAGTCTGTTTGGTTAAGGAATTGAATGGGTAGCAAATACTTTTCCTGTGTGTGGAAAATATGAGTTGGCTTTTGCAATAGCATTTTATGGGAAGGAAGATCAAGGGTTCATGAGCAGAAATACTTATTCATAAAACATAGCTACAAAGACAAGCTACTTGTTGTGCTTCTGCCCATTTGCTTTAAGTCCAATCTGGCTGAATCATTTCTAGGAATGGAGTGGGTAACTGGATTTCCAGCTTCCTCTCAGTCCCTGGCTTTTCTCCGGTATGGCTGCTGATTAGTGCTGGTGGTACCGAGTTTTATGTTAAGGGCATGTGCCTGTCTGCTTGATTGCTAAAGTGTTTACCACCTTGGGATCTAAGCACAATCCACTTGAAACTGGATTAAAACAGCCGCCTCATTTCACAGAGGCCTTTTAACCGCTATCAGACAGCAAGCAGCAGCTGACTTGGGTGGGATTTTGATCTGATGCTCAGAAAATGAAAGGCTCTTTCCCATCACCAGTCCTATCACCACACTCTCTGTGTGGTTTTTGACAAAAGCAAACCTAACCCAAGCGTTTCCCCGAGTGTCTGAGGTCTTTTAACAAGCCGGAGATGTGGTGAAGCCAAGCTATGCAGCAGGTGTAACATTTACTAGTGTGATCAGTATGATTTTTTGTATGTTTCTGTGCAGAATTTTGCTTTTCTTAAGGCACAACCCCACAGAGGTCTGTTTTCAGTTCCTGAAGTGGCTCATTTAGAGCCCGAAAAACTTGTCACCTTTTCTCTCCCATTCTTCCTGACTGCTGGGGCTGTGTTACTTCTGTTCTTCAAGTGTATTGAAGTTTTTATTTATTTATTTAATTTATTTATTTTTAATTTGGTAGCAGAGAAGCAGAAAGCTCAGTGCATGCTTTTCAGAGGGTCTGGGCCCCTGATATCTTCTTCACGATTCAGAAGTGGTTGGTGCCATATCTGGGGACTTGGTTAGCACTTCTGTTGGAAGGCAGGGGACCCGGTCCCTGCAACTCAAGCAAAATTTTGATTTGGCTACAAAAACCTCATGTATCTTGTTGATGAATATAAACCACTTTGGGTGTTAGCTAGCAAGTTCTAGCATTTACTATTTTGATTTTTGAAACTCGACTCTGAAAGAGTCACAGTTCGGAGGTTGTGTTCTTTATCTTCTGAAAGAGGAAAGTTTTTTTTTTTGAAGGCAGTCTTGGTACAAGGTGCAAACTGTTTTTTTTTAGCAGCAAGTGATGAAGCTCTGTAGAGGAAGAAGGTTCTCAGTAAAACTGTCACCTCTGTGTTCTGCAATTAACCTAGGTTTAACAAATGGCTTGAGAGGTCTAACAAAGTTTATTAAAAGCAATTTATTTACCCAAACAAAGGCTGTGTGAAGATGCTGTGACTGAATGGACTCAAAACCGTCTAATGATTTTGTGGGGACAAAAGAAGTTTTTTTTTTTTTAATCCTTTAATGCGATCTTTTTCCCCTTTGCTTCTGGCTTTTCTACCTCTGTGCCCATTTTTTTTTTGAGAGTGTTTGTGTGATTCTCTGCTGTTATCAGTCCAAATTAGCTTTCAGGTTCCTTGGGGCAGCAGCCTTGCCTTGCCTCATGGCTCTGAAAGGGCTCCATGCAGCCAAACAGATCCCGGCTATTTACAGTTACCACCCTGTTTTTATTGCGTGCCTCTCTCAGGCTCTTCTGCCGAGGCGATGCTGCAGCAGATAAGAAACCTTCCTCCTGCTTTGGAGCAGCTACTGCACCTCGGGGGGACGCCTGCTGCTGGCGGCTGTGGGGGAGGATGCCAGCCAGCCAGGCAGAGCAGCTTCAGCCGGGACGCTCACAGCTCTCCTGGAGTCTGCCCCTCCTGCTAGGGGCAACCAAAGGCTGGCATCTGAAATACCCTGTGTCCCTCTCAATTATCCTTCTCATAGGTGCTTTGTTTCGTTGCTGCCTTCTGGCTAGCTCTGCCGGCTGGGCGAGGTGGGGTCTCAGCAAACTGCCTTTGCTTCCAGCAGCACGGTGGTGGGTAGGCTAACTTCATCGGGGCTAGGGGAGTGCTCGCTGAGGCTGAGGGTCTGACATTTGCTAGATGGATGATGAATTGTAAACTGGAGACAATGGCCAGGCGTTGGGCAGTGAGATCAGAGGCGTCTTTTGGTGTCCACCCAGAAAACTTTGCACTAATGTAATCTCCGAGGCAGCTTTTTCTGGGGCTGGGCTGCTTCTCCAGGTGTTGGCTCTGCAAGCTATCAACTGAAGCCAAGGAAATATTTCACCCTGCCCTTACCACTCGCCTTGACTCCTTCTGTGTTTAAAATGAACAGCATATAAATTAATGTGAAAATCAGCCAAGTCAATGCCAGAAGCTTTATGATGGCAAAATAATAATTAACAGCTGCTATCTCTTTCCTTCTCATGGGCTGCCAGGACAGCCTTTTCTGTCTGTCCTGTTCTCAGTGCCAGGTAAGGCCGGGCTGACCTGCAGCTCGTACCCTTCGGTCCCACTGCCATTTTGTCTTCAGGGCCACTCTTTGACCCCAGAGCTGGGGAGTACCAAGTCCTGGTGTGTGAGACCCTTTGGCATGGTGTGCTGGAGTTAGGGGTGTTTTAGGAATTTTCTGTCTCTTTTTCCCCCCAGCCACTTGGGGAAAGCAAACCTCTTTTTTATAGAAATAAATACTTCTTTGCCATTATCTCTGATACATGAAGCAATTAAGATTGTTCAGTATTCTGCAAGACAAGCAAAAATGAAGACGTTCCTCTCTTCCCCCAACCCCTTCCATGTTGTGCAAGTGGTTTCACTTGGAGACCGTGTGTTTCTGGAAGTTTCCTGACTTCTTGCATGTTAGGCCACCAAAATTTAAATCCAAAGGTTTAGAGGCAACTGCGTACGTGATCTTGTAAACGTTGTCTAGTATGGGGTGATCCGACCAGGCCATTTGAAGATGGAGGATGTTTACACCTTCTCGCGGCGCGTGGTTTGTGGATATCCTCCCTCAGGCGGTAGGGCATGGACGGCTTCCCCGGCGGGGAGCACAGGGCTGAGTGAAGCTCCAGCGCTTGGCCTCGGTGGCCTGGTCAGGGCCATCAGCCTCACTGAATCCCAGATAAAGCACTGCTCCTCATATAGTGTTATTTTTTATTTTTTTATTAGTAAATGGAGCTCCATGAAAATGGTCCCCAGCACGGCCTGTGCAGGAGGCCGCAGAGGCTGGAGCACTGCCATCACCTGCAGAGGCACTGCCAAGCATTGTCCCCGCCCCATCCCTGACGCCGACCTGTCCCCTGCCAGCCTCTTCCCAGTGTGCAGGGTCCAGCCCCTGCCAGAAATGGTCCCCAAAAGCCCCTTGGACCTGGGGGGCAGTCTGGGAGGAGAAAGAGCAGCGAGCAGTGTAGGTGCGAGCTGTGCAGTGTCCTTGGGCTTCAAGTCCCTGGTGTCTTGTATTTACTGCCGTAGGTGTAGCCTGAGGGCTTTTAGCCTTCGGTGGGACACACCACCTCCTCCAGTGCTGCTGTCTCACTGCCATCTGGCTAATCCTCCTCCTTTCGTTAGCTGTGTTTTCTGAGCACCAACCAACCAAGTAACCATAGGCCCAGGGGGATCAAGCTGGATACAGGCTGGGCTATGGTGTTTTCAGCTTTAAATCTCCTACTTCATGTGTCTGTTCACGAGGAGATGCAGACCTCCAGGAAACCTGTTACCCTGCTTGGGGATGCTAATTCCACCGTTTAGGACAGAGGGAAACTAACCTTAGCGTCCACGCGTTTTACCGTAGTGCTCTCCCTCAGAGCAGCCTTTTCTTACTTCTCTTTCTAGCATAGTCTTTAGCCCACTTGGAGATGTATGTCTGTTCTCAGAAAAGAGCTGCAACACGTGGTCTCTGTCTCAGGCATTTTAGCATGAAGAGGATGCTGCTGCTTGGCAGGCTCTCAGGACAGGATCATTTCACCCTCCCAGAGCCACCTTACCAAAAGGCTCCGTTGGATGCAGTGTCCAGGAACATAACTCACAAATTCAAAGTTTCCTTTACGATAGTTTAAAAATTTCATTCTGTTGTAGGCAATTAGGTCTGTTCAGAACAAGCATACGATGTGCCTGGTCTTCTGTGCATCATTTCCCTGTGGCTTATGTCAGTAGGTTGCTGTTATCATTGGATCACTCTTTTGGTTGCAAGCTCTCTCTCTGTAGCAGAATGAAGATGTACTAATAATATCGCTGCGTAATACAACAGGTGAAACGGTTCCTCCTAAGCAGAAATCATTTTAGGATTTGGATTTAATTGAATCGATTTGAGAACAAGTTTTTAAATCCCTTGCTTATTTTAGTTAGTTCCCAGTGATTAGGTTTACTTGCCCTCCAGTAACCTCTCCTGTTTCTTTGTCTCTAGTGATTATTTTTGTTTTTCCTCGTTTCTTTAGCCCTGTGTGCATGGTGGTCAGTTTGCTGTCTGACATAAGTTACTTGGATTCTAAGCAAGAAGAAGGGAAAATTAATTTGTAGTTGCATACTTGTCATTTTGATTTTATACAAATACATATGCAGGATTGTGCCAGACAATTCATACATATACCTAATATTCCATAAGCTTATGGTTTAATGCAGGATGGTCTTCTGTATCATTTAACTCAGAAAAGTGGGAATGAAAATTGACTTAGTGGTATAATGATTACATTCATTTTAGACTAGAACTCTGTTTTTTCCACAGGGTCTTAAGGAACGGTGTGAATTTTTCCAAACAATAAAAGAACATACTGATATAGATAGATAGATAGATAGATAGATAGATAGATAGATAGATAGATGTTTCAGTTCCCATGTTCAGGCATTGTTTAACAGTCTTTTGCTTCAGCTTGATAGTTGTTCCATCAATGTCAATATGGCTTGGTATGGGGAGAGTTTTTAGGCTGTGCATAAAAAAGTACTGTCAAAAAGTTGCATTTTCCCAGTAATGTCCTCTTTTCAAGACAGCATCTTGCGGGAGCGTTCCCACAACACACAGTAGCTCCTGCTTAGCAGCTGTAGAGCTTTGCATTGGTCTCTGATGGGCACGCATCTTGGAGGCAAAAGGACATTGCTTTAACTTCAAGCAGTCCTGCAGTCAAGCAGGACACTTCTGTGTAAGCACCAAAGTCACATTAAGGCAGCACAAAAGCTAGCTCGTTTAGTGTTGAAAGGCTCAGCGGTCTGCTTGTCTGTGTTGGTAGCCTCTCTGCTCGAGAAGAAAGTCATTTGGGAGTTTGACTATTATTATTATTGTTTTCAGTCTGTCTTGACGTGTTGTTGGAATGTAGCTCAGACGGTTACAGTGTTATGACAAGCTGACTAAAATTAGTACCATATTTTACATTGTTTTAGAGAGTGACCTCCCCTCACTTGGGAAATATTAAGAAGCTCATCTTATTTCCCAGCATCTCTTTATGAATGTATGTTAATTTACTCTAGCTTGGACTGAATTTATAACACGGGAAATGAAGTCAGATTTAGAAGATTTAAAAGAGCTGGTTCTTGAACTTTAGAAGTTCCTCTTAAGTAGTCTAGACAGTTCTAAATGTCTCCTTTTTTTTCCCCTTCTTCTTCATTTATTTATTTTTAAATTTCTTCTTGTTTTCCTTTCTGGAATACCTGAACCAGATAAAGGAGATTTCCAGTATTACTTATCTGGAAATTTATCTGTGCATTCCATGATACTTTAACTAGAAAGATCACCAAAGAAAACACAGACCTAAACCTGTATCTTTCCTTTTACATTGTTAATCTGATTATTTAAATATGATCTTAAGACAACCAATAATCAGATGGAGTATACAAATTCTCTTTGTTGAATTTTTTGAATTGCACTGCATTTCTCAATCACAAATCTGGCATGTGAAGGAAGGACCACTGGGCTTGCTCCACAGCAGTTGCCTTCCACATTCCTCTGCTTGGATGGATGGATGGTGTTTGCAACCTTGTATCCTGAGCCCTCTTCTCTAGTGACTTGCTAAGACGAATTTGCAAGATGTTCTTTATTTTCTGTTTGTTTTTTTTTTTTTATTTTATTTAGAAATGACAAGCACCAAAGTAGAACTTAGTCTAACATCTAGTGTATTATATCAAAGGAATTACCTGTGGGTTTGAATCTCTTGAACAGTGGTGAGGGAAGTGCTTGTATTCATCACTGAATTGCTTCTCTCAGAGCTTTGGTCAAAAATATTTGGGAGCAAGTTAGTAGATTTTTCTTTATAAAACCACTGTTTTATTCATTTATTTCTAAAACTGAGGGACCTGGTATCTTCTCTAGCCAGTGACCTGAACAGCAACTTTTATCAGTTAAAGAGAAAAATGCTTGTGATGCACTCTTTGGATAATTGCAGTTTTCTCTAACAAGGTTGACATAGTTGAGATGGGAGCTGCTTGGAGATTTTTCCCACAGCAGTCAGAGCCTTTGGACCTGAATCATCTTGGTGTACTGATGTGCTTTCTGAGATAAAAAGGTGGGTGTCCTGCAGGGCTTTCAGGGGTCCTGAGGGCTGCTGCAAACCTCAGCTGTCTTTTTGATGTCCGTGCCTCTAGCAGCAGCTTGTACCCGTATTTGTAAGTTTCTGAGCACTCAGAAACCTGTCTCTGATGGACAAAAAGGTGAACTCTTGTTGCATTTAAGTCAGGCAACTTTAGCTGTGGTCTTCATGCAGAGTGTTCAGTGGAGAGCTGACATCTCCATCCAGCTGGATTAGTAGCTTTTTGAACATAGACAACCTTCACCTTTAGTAGCAGATGGGTGATTATTGCCTTAGGGTACTTTTTGCATTGCATTTTGTAAATTTTTGGGGGTGGGAGGACCTGTTAGGCACAGCCCGAGCCTGCTGGTGTCTTGCTGTGCCCATCGCTCTGTTGATACCGGAGGGCATCCCCCGGCCCGGCCCGCGTGGTGCCACACATCCGTTCTAGCTCCGGGGGCTTCTCTGACTACTTCAGGTGACTGGACTTCTTAGAGTTTTGACTCTTTCTCATGTTCTCAAACTAAAATTTCCCAGCTTTCAGGGCTCTTACTTTTCCCATCTTTCAGGAATCCAGATTAGAGGCAAGTGAGAAGTGGTGGTTATAGGCTGTGGACCCGGTCCCAGCTGAAGCTTGGGCAGTAATCTCATTTTGTCGAAAGAAAACAAAAGCTGTGCTCTCCTCAGCAGACAGCAAAATGGCTGACCTGAGCAAATCTGCTCATTAGGTCTGTAACTTGCTTCATCTCCCTCCCATGCAATTACTCGCAGAGAGAAAAACTCCCATCACATATTTTCACTCGCACCATCCAAGCTTGAGGACTTAGTCTAGAAAGATTAAACTTGCGTTCTGTGCTTGCTGCCAAGACACTGCGTTTTTTTCTCTCCACTGGAGAATAAATTAATTCCCTTTTGCTGAGCGAGAATGGAAAGCTATTTGTTACTAAGGGAAAGAAAGCGCCAAATCTTTCGCCTTCCATCTCGTACACGTGGGCACGTGAACTGGACCAGCCCTGCTTTTGACCCTCTGTCCCCCCTTTTCCAGGGATGTTTAGTGTACATCAGCACCAGAATTAGCAGGTTTCTGAAGCCAGGTGTGACAGAAATGGCGTGAATTTAAATACCTTTTAATTTATAGTCAGTCATGCTTTTTTTCTGGCGTTTGCATGGGAACAGTGATGAGGAGACTGTCAGGTGTACTGGAAGACGTGGTCTCGCAGCTCCCTTCGTTTTTTAGTGGGGTATGAGCAAAAAGCTGTTCCTGATGTCCTTGAAAAATCCCTCCGTGAATGCCTAGCGTTTTGTGATGAGTTGGTGTTTCTCCAGCAGTCTTTGAAGCTGCTGTTTTCCTGAACTTACCAGAATTACCAACCAAAGCTTTATATTCAAATATTTAAAAGATCGTAATTGCTTTAATTAAAAAAAAGCATGCACACACCTGTACTTGATTTATATTACAAATACCTGTATTATCAGGTTGTATTTGCCAGAGTAAATACCTGAAAGGTTTTAAGAAACTCATTACACTGGAGCTCATGGACTGAGCTGGCCTGTTTCTCAGGTTTCACAAGGTTTTGTCCTATCTTTGTGTGTGTATGCATGTTTATATGGGTGTATGTGTGTCCTTGCATCTACCCTACCAATAAGCAACTCGTGCGAAGAGCTGCAATCACCCTTGCTCAGGACAAATACGCATTGCCATATTTTCAAGAATTATTGCAAACGCTGTTAAAAATGTCTCGATTCGCAAGTTTGCTCGCGCATAGATGGGCTGAGTCTCGCTCCCGATGCAAACTAAAGCAACGTGAACGAGCTTTGCTGCACGTGAGAGCCCGGCCTGGAGTAATCACCCCTTTGTGCCTAGGAGCATACATTCCCCTAAATAATGTCACACACAGCAAAGCGAGAATTGCTGTCCTGAAAAAGGGGGCCACAGATAATGATCTGCTACCTTGAAATCTTCCTTTTTATTTTTTTTTTCTCCCCTCTGTGGATTTATATTGTTTGCTTTTGCTCCCACTTAAAAATTTATGTTGAAAGGAAATACAAGGTAGGGGCTGGTATTTTTTTAACCTGCTCTGTAAGGGATTTCGTGCACACTTTACTGAAAATTATCTCATTACCTGCATGGTTTAGTATATATTTCTACAGCTGTATGTAACGCTGCTTCAAAACACGTTGTGTGGGCAGTTTCAGCTCATGTCCCTGTATCAGCTGGGGTCTGAGTGAAGCTACCCCTGTTCCTTGCAGCCAAAGGCAAGGCAGGAATTCCTGCTAAAGCTAAATTTCAGGAAATCTCAGGAATTCAGAAGTTCGATTTCACTGAGAACTAAGTAATGTAAATCAATTAAAGGGAAATAATGTATTCCCAGAGCAGTACTATAGTCCAATTGTATGTGCCTTAAACATGGAAAAATCGTGAAAAAGACCCTAAGTAACAAGCCCCAGAGGTGAGGGAAGGCAGAGGGAAGGTGGGACACTCCCTTCTTCTCACCTTTGTCCAAGGAGTGGAGCTGTTTCAGCATTTCCGACCGGAGTGACGGAGGGTGTCGCTGGCCTGGTGGTGGGTGGGAAGATAGACGTGCAAAATCTGGAAGGAGCTTTCGGTTTTCAGTGCAAAAAGCCATCTCTGTTTGAAAGTGGTCTTCTGAAGGAGTCGAGCAAACAATGCTATCATAATGCATCTTCTCTTTCTTCGCGTGCAGTTGTCACTAGAGATTTGTAACTCTTTTCTTGGTTCATTGTTCCCTGGCTAGTGTGTACTCTCCATTCAGTAGTGCCAGAATTAAGATGAAGCCTGCCTGTTTCAATAAGGCTGCTTTGTTGTCAAAATGGCAGTACTTGTATAGAAATTGGATTGACTCCAACAGAGCTTGCACGATACACTGCAAAACTATTGTCATATGATCCTTTTTATTACTAAGAAAAAGCCTGTTCTCAAAAAAAGACAGAATGGTCCTTTTTTTTTTCTGTTTTGTTAGGAAAAAAAATCACCAGAAAATTCTTTCTATGAATAATTAGCTGCAAATTTGAAAAACATGTCTGGTGATTGAGTATAATAAAGAGGTTGGATTAAGTGAAGTGACATTAATGTAGAAATATGAGGGAGCTATATCTACTTCATTTTATGTAGCAGCAGCCCCGATTGATCAAGTCACAAGTGTAAGCGAGCACGCACTGTTCAGCGAGAAGGGATGGAAGACAATTGCCTTCATGAAGAGGAAGGGAGAGACATTAGAGGCATGCAAAATGCCATTGTGGTTTCTGAAAATTAAGTTCCTCTTGCCTACCTGCCTTTCGTCAAGACATGGAGAAGGGATGGCTTGCTCTAAATGAGGGTGAGAGGGAGAGCATCCCTTGGTACTCTGTGCTCACCTAGCACTTAGTACCACCAGGCCCTCAGCCAGGCCAGGCAGAAGGCAGGATGTATCCTTATGAGAAAGAAATTAACTGCTAATGTCTGCTAGTGCTAATAATGGAAATTGCTGTTTTAACTCAAAGTATTTTATTTGCTAAGAATTATTTCCTACATGCTGGAAAAAAAAATCATGCGTTAAGAGAGGACTTCTTATCAACTAAGGTCCAGGTGTTGTATTTGAAAAGAGAGTTCTCCTCCTTTTATTATTTTTTCTTCCATTCGTGTGCAAAAAATAGGCGAAGACATTTTATGATAATTATTGATACTAATCGTTAACCAAGAAATGTTATTAAAAGAATTGTGTGTTACCGCTGGGGTAATGTAAGGAGAAATTGCCTTAGGTCTAGATGAATTTTGTAAATGTGTCTTTTTCCTTTTTTTTATTAGTGCACTTTTTTCTTCATATGCAAGAAGAAGTCTCCTTTTGTGATGCTTTGTGACGTTTAAATCTTTCTTCTTTGGCTTGTGTTTTGCAGTAATGTGATAATATTTGTATAGGTTTTGCTAGCTACGAATTGTAATTGAGTTCCTAGCACATACAGACTGGAATTAATAGCTTTTAAAGCTGGAGGGACCCATTATGCTCATTGTCTGACGTCTGTGTGAATACAGGACATTGAATTTCATCTAATAATTCTTGCATCAAGCACATAAATTCTGGCTGGGCTTGAGGGTACTTTAAAGGCACCCAGTCCTGATTTAAAGACTTCAGATGATAAAGCTCTTGGAAGTTTTTGCAGTGGTTAATTACCCGCTTTTTTTTTTTTTTTTTTTGGTAAGGAGTTTGATACTGCTTCTCCACTCTGAATTTGTCAAGCCACTGTCTTTTTAATTTTCATATGCTAACTTCAGCTGATGTCTGCTATCAGAGAGCTTTGCTTCATGAAGGTACATATGACCAAGTCACCTCTCAGGTTTCTCTTAGATAATCTGAATAAATTGGACTCCTATCTTCCCTAGCCTGTTATGTGTGGTGGTTTTTTTTCCCCTATTACGGACATCCCAATCTTTTTTTGAAACTTCTCCCCCCTTCCTTCCCAGGCTGGCAAAAGTTATCTGGACACCAAGACTGACACCAAGCTCCAGTCTTGGGTCTTACCAAGGGTGGTGAAATTTCTAATGATGGGCATATATCACAAGCAGAAGTTAAATTGAAATTTGTAGTTACTGTTGGATAAACCAACCTGTTTGCTGTGAGCTACAGAACTCAGTACTGCTGGTAACTTATTTATCTTCTGTTGTAATAATTTGTATGTATAAATTAAGTGTATTTACAATATCCAGGCAGGACTTACAGGAATAAGTAAGTTACTGAACAGAGACATTAAGCATAAATATATTGCTGAACAGAGGAACTTCAAAACCATCTCAGATGTTCATTCGGATGCACACAGCCCTTTGGTCTGCAGATTTAGCGATGAGGCTTGGAGTTGCCCCACAGAAGTGCAGAGAGCAGTTCTTGATTCCCTGTCTCCCAGCCTTCAGCCATCGCAGGCTGGGCACCAAGTGTGGACACTTCATTGTATGTGAGTCTCTTGATCCACTGCTACACCAGTAGTATCCGTCTTTTTAACAGGGGTAGTCCACGAAAATTCATTTCTATTAGAAATTTTCTTTCAGTAATAGATTTTGTAGTGACCATCAAGATTTTTTTTTTTTAATTGAATTTGCTTTGTGGATTTTTGTTTGTGTGGCATTGTAGTTGAATATGTTTCTTACGTCAGAGTTCCAGAATCTCCACTTCTCCCTGAAGCCTTCTCTTCTGGGAAGGACAGATTTCTTTACCTGCACTTCAGATACGCTAAGCGTTTAAGTGTTTTAAGTGCTAAGTGTTCTAAGTTTTAAGCAGGAATAACGTGGAACTTCCATTCCTTTCTCTGTGTCCGTGATCCACTTCCCCGCTCTGCTGTGTATGTGCTGGAGAATTCAGCCTTTTCCTTTGTTCCAGGTTGGTCACTGCATTTGTAAAGGACTGACTCTTTCCAAAATGGCCTCAAACATACACCACACCAACCATTTTCCTGGTGAGAAGGTTGGTACCTAGTGGTGCTTTGTAGATACAGGAATTGCAGCCCTTCTCGACCCACTGGGTCAGCTTCCAGAGGAGTGCAGAGGAGACGTGGAAAGGGAAGAGGAGCCCAGAGGGGCTATCAGCACTCGAGACCTGCTGTTTGGGTCATTTCTGGCTTCTGCATCGTGAAGGTTAGCCGTAGTCAAGAAAGTGCTTCCATCCACTAATGGTTACAGTGCCGTCAGTCGTGTCCCCACAAAGTAAAGGTATATTCATTCGCTGGCAGCCCACTGGAAGCTCTGTGACCATTTTGGGTTGCTTCTGCCTTAATCCAAATCCACAGCTTTCCAAGTACGTGGCACGGGGCAGGTTACTGCGGGTCACTTGGCAGCGTACAGGTTGAGTGAGGCTCCCACGTGGCACTTGTGAAGGGGATGGGAGCGTAACAGGTAAGCTGAGTAAATGGATTAGCTGTAAGCAGTCCTATTGTTGGCACCGCCTGAAGATGGATTGTGAACCAAGCGGTCACGTCTTGTGAGCGATACTCTTTCATCCTCTGGTTACAGAGGAGTATCACAAATAGAGTGGCCTACATCGCAGTGATTCCTGGAGGAGAGAGGCGACTTGGAGCAAAGCGTTCAAACGTCATACCGTTTCCGAGAAGGAGGGGAGGGGGAGCGGGGAAGGGGCATTAAGCCAAGCGTGTCTCTGTCCATCTCTGTCTGAGTGCTTGAGATGCTATGGACAAATGATTCCTTCGAGGCACGCAGCAGTCTTCCTTAGGACCTTCGTGGAGTAGCTTTTACCTTTAACTATTTTTAGAGGTTGGCTGCTGTTGGCTTCAGGGGGAGACAGATGGGGAAGGTCGCTTAAGAGGGCGCCTTTGCGTTTTATTAGCAGGACTGGTTGGGAGGGGTAACCGCTGTTAAAAGAACCATTGTGTGCTTCTTCAACGTTAGCGTTTTTAGAGAAAGTGCCAGTCTGCCAACAAAATTCACAGTTTATTCCTACGCTCCCTGTCCGGGAAGGATACCCAGCCCTATCCTCTTTGCCCAAAATGTGAGGGAACGTGGCTCCCGGCACCAGCTGGGCCACCGCTGATGGTGCCCTATGGCTTCTCTGGAGGGTGAGCTTCCTGATCTGCAGCTTTGGGGCTTGCTTTTCGTGGTGTGGTTTGTGCTTTGCTTCTGGTGTCTGCCCCCAGAGCTCCTGGAAACGCTGAGGAAGGTTTGCAACGTTGCAAGTGTTTGACCGGGTGACTCGCTGCGATCAAAGGAACTCGGGAGGCTTCGGGATGGATGTTTATGCGTGTGTTTATTACCTGCTATTGTCTCTCGTATTATCTAAGATCACTGTAACTGAAAGAGCTCAGGCAATACACAGTTGCCCCTGTGATTTTCCTTTTTGTGCTCCTTGCGCTCTGGAGGGATGGGCAGTCTGCTGTCCCCCTTCCTTCAGGGGTATGCAGGGTCCTCAGGAGCAGCCTCCTGCCCCTCAGCTCCTCCAGGCACTGTCCCTAAAATGCAGGCACCCAACTAAAAGACAGTCGGCAAGGGGAGAGAGGGTCCTCTACATCCTGGCTTAGGTCTTTGCTGACTTAAGTTGTGCTGTCGAGGAAACTCTCTCCACTCCCAGTCTTTCCCCTTCTGGCACTTTGGCACCCAAGGTCCCAAGGAGTGATCTCTTTAGGTGAGAAGAAGACTTTCCCAGTCCCAGCATCAGGTGGGCTTTCCACCTGGGCATAAATAAACCTCTTTAGGCAGGCTGCATAGGACTGCAAATACACAGAGCTCCTGGGCAATTCCCAACCCTAGCCCCACTCTCTTTCTTTCTTTTTTCCCTTTTCCTTTTTTCATTTTATTAAGCTAATGTGTTTTTGAGATGATAGCAGGTCTTTGATGAAGATGAAGACATTTTTATTGTGCTCATGAAAGCCCCATGTAAGGTAAATGACTGCCATGCAAACCGCACAGTTTAAGAGTCCTGCTTGTTTCTGCGATAGGGAGTTGTGTGAATTAACACCGTTTTATCGCCTAGAAACAATCTTTTGCTATCTGCAGGCAAAAAGATTCCAGGAAATAGAATAAAAATCTGGGTGCTTTGTATGTGAAAGCTAAGACTGCTCAGAGGGCACGCTGAGCACTGAAGGCTGGCAGGGACAGCTTCCCTCTGGGACCTGTCCTTGCCCCACCGCAGCCCCTGTCCTGAAAGGCACAGACTTCTCTGAGTCAGTTGTGGGAGCTGGGGCAAAGAGTGCATCCCCAAAACGTGCACGTTCGGGATCAGCCTGTCCTCTCCTCTGTCTCACCCACGGTTTGTGCCCATTGTTAGAGACTCCAGAGCCGTCCGGGTCTGTGTCAGATTTGTTTCCACACGTAAGTGGAACAAATTTTGCAATTTCTTCAAGTGCATGTCTATCTTTTGATGTTTCTCCCCCTGAGTAATAGGATTGCAAGTCACAGCGGTGGTGCAAGCCAAGTTAACAGATCCCTTTTCGGACATCGGTCTGCACAGGGCCTGGCGTGGCGGGTGATGGGCAGCGGGGCACGCGCGTGTGCTCTCGGAGGCCGTGTCCGGCACGGCGCTCGCTGAGGAACACTTACATAAATGTTCTCTGAAGAAACTCACTGGCAACATGGAAAAGGAAAAGGTCGTCCTTCCTTTTGACAGAGGCAATGAGGCTTTGATTTGTGCGAAGCTGCACGTGCGTAAAAACACTGGTGTGAGCTGGCAGCAGGGGCTGTTGATGGTTTCAGGCCCAGCAAAGGCCCGGAGGTTCGCTCTCCCAGCGCTCCAGCCAGGCCCGGAGAAGCAGCAGCAGAAGCTCCTAATGCACTGCTGTTCAATTAAAACGTCCGGCTATTTAATTTTCACCACTGAAAGCCGACACAAAAGGCTTCCACGTTTTTAAACGGGAATTATTATTGAAAATATTTTAGGATGTCAGGATGTCGTGTGCTGTGATGCACCTGTGTTGGGAGCAGATTAACTGCTCAAATTGATGAGTTAAATAAGATCCACCGGCACGTACCGAGCTCCTTCAGCGGCTCACATTCATGAAGCTCTCTCTGTTGGTGAAAGGGAGATTGAAACAGGCCAGGTCTCTTCTAATCTGGTTGTTAGGACAGAGATTTTAGGATGAGAGAGAACCACGTATCCATTTATCCAGAGCTGCCCGTGTCAGGTCAGAGCCCGTTGGAAGTACGGCACGTTTTTTAGGAAGACATGGACTTTAAACAATTGGTCTAATAGGATTACTGATTTTCTGATGCGTTTGATTTTAAATCTTTGTAAATCTCCACATGGCTCATTTCACCCTCAAAATCATTTTTTTTTCCATGTGAAATATCGCACACTTACACTGAACAGAATTCATATTAACATGGCATGGAAATAATGTAATTTGAGTAGGTCCAATTTTCATTTGATTTTTTTTAAAGGAGTTATATTAATGCAGATCTTAGAATACCGTACAACGCTGCCTGCAAATACAGGCATGAAATTACCGTGATGCTTAACTGCCTGCAATTCACCAGCCAGGCTGAAGAGCTTTCTCAGTGCATTGCAATAGGTCAAAGGAACTACTTCAGCTGCATTCTTCCACTGCCATTTGTGTGATTGCACATTGCTGCTACCATAGGAATGTTGAAGTGGTATTTCACATAATTTTGCTCCTTTGGCAGTTCTTCACAGAGGACTTTGTGAAGCTGCAATGATCCATTTGAACTCCACTTCAGGCATTTAACGTGTCAAAGAGTGGGTATGTGCCATCAGTTTTGGCCTCATTTTATGTGAAGAATTGATGAATTTCGCTTCAGGAATGTTAATCAACCCATTTGAGTTCAGGTACGAACTCCTTACATAACTGCCTTTTATAGAGGGAATGAATCCGCATAACCCTTGCGTGTCCCTCCTCGCTTCTGTAATTTCTTTCGCTCCCTGCAGCCCTGCTCGTCGCTTACTCCACTGAGAGGATTCCATAATCTAGATTATGGCCCAAGGCAAGACCTACATAAGCATATGGTGCACGTTGCACGTTGCATTATCTGAAGTCATGAGGGTGTGATTAATGGGCTTAGAGTTTTAATTTGGCCTGCCTTACTCTTATGTCTCTCCTAAGTGAGGTTGCAAAGCCTGACAAGTGACTGCTGGATGCGCACACACAGTGTTGAGGTGACACTCATCTCCTTGGGCAGCTGCTGGAGGTAAACCTGTGGTGAGGGCAGGAGGGAGTATTGGCTTCAGACTGGCCAACGTGCTCCAGATCCTATTTTTTCAGATCTTAGTGTCTCAAGGCAGCTGGGTCTCTGCCTCCTGAGCTGCGGTGCAGAGGGCAGGTGGTCTAACTGGTGGGTCACATCTCATGGTGGCAGTTCCCACTGAGGTGCAGCTCAGCCACGTGGGGCAGCCTACATGCTGCATGGATGCAGGAGGGAGCTGCTCCAAGCGTGCTTCCTCTGGTGGGGTTCGTCAGATGTGCATGTGCACGTATGAGCTCTATAGACCAAGGAATAAAATCCTCCCTGTACTGTCAGCGCTGCTAAGCCAGAAGTCCAGTCTGCCTGGCCAATTCATCATTCGGAAGTTGAAGGTTGTACCTTCTTCGTGAAATTTAGTGCATAAAATGATTTGTTAACATAATACATGGCTGTCCAGGAAAAATATGGTAGGAGGCTGTTCTGCACAAATAACGAGATGCAGTGGCTGGCCAGGCAGCTCAGTGCTGGAGGGACAGGGGCTGTCTGCATTGCTGTGCTGTCTGGCGCAGTGGGAGAGGATGAGTACATGAAAACAGCTGGTGTAGGGGCTTCTGTATCTCCACTAAATTCAAACTTCACATGTTATTCCACGTTAGATTTACTCCAGTGATGGGTGCTGGTGGGCCACTGCACCTCCTACTGCTGCCCCATCTGCTGCAAGGAAGATGGGTTGAGCTCTCCAGGTAACAACTGGTTTATTACAGCTGAATGCCCTCCAAATATTTCCTAACCGTTGGGGTTCTTGCAATTGTTGCATGTGTGATACGATGGGAAGTGGGGATCCTGCACTGTATTCATCTTTTCTGTTGTCATCTTTGCCTCTTTCGCGACAAAACACACATTCATAAAATAATTTTGAATGGATAGCCCTAAGTATGGGGCATGCTTGTCAAGAGATCAGCTTGCTTGTCAGCCATATTATCTAGATAATATTTCAACTGCAAAAGAAAGAGTTGTGTTTGCTTGTAGTAACACATCTTAGAAAGGAAGAAAGCTTGTTTCAGGCCAGCTTGCTTAAGGTAGTGAAATTAGCTTTAGAGATACAGAAGTTGAAGTTGTATCTGTTTTATCCATGGTGCAGTGTTCAAACAAACTAAATTAGAAACATTGTTTATGGGCTGATAGTCAGAATTCTAAGTTTTTATTTATCTTGGAAAGATCCAATGGTTTGTTTTTAGTAAAAACAATTCTGCTAATTTTTATGTTAGGCAGCCAAATGTTGTTGGCTTAGCTATCTATGTCCTCAGAACTGCTGTTTTTAATTTTTGGATTTGGAACAAAAACAGCATCCTATGTTAAATGCAAAACTTTTCTCAGCAGGTTGAGACAAAAAAGAAAGCGATTGTTTCACAGACTATATGTGCTTAGCAGCTGAGTTTTCTGATTCCATGGTTACAATAACAAACCCCCCCCCAAACATGCATATAGCCAGTTTGTGATTTTATTGTTGAAGTCGGATGGCCTTTCCTAAAACGAGCTTTAATGGACAAGCAAGAAAGAATGTATTCCTGTACTTGTGCAACTGAAGTTTATGAAATATGATTGGAAAAATACACAGAATAATTGGGCACATCCTGTACTTCGTGAATCACCAGGCTAGTGCAATAAACATTGCTGCATTCAGGAATTTAGATCTATACCCCGCTTTGCCAAGAACACTGGGAATTGCTTGGGATCATGGATGATCTACAGCGCAGGCTACCTGAACCATACTCTGTGCAAGGGTTTTCTTCTCTGCCTATTTTGTGTTCTGAGGTAATTGCAGGTTTCATGACACAGGCATTAGTCCAAGGCTGTGACACCTCACATCTGCTTACACTAACAGGGTGGGACCTAGGAAACAAAACAGGAGTTGTGGCTGGACCTGTGTATACATTATTATGATAAAGAAGAAAGGGTCCTGAGCACCAAAGTAAATGTCCTAAACAACATATTTCTTCAGAAAAACAGCCTTTTGTCTTCAAAAGTGAAAACAAAAGCTACGAGCATTTGATAGCTCCAGTATTGTTTGCCAGCTAACAGGGATAAACTTGTGGACATGTTTAAGAAATTACTAAATTTCCAGAAAACAGGCTGTTATTTAAGGGACATGAAAACCATTTTGAAGCCAGAAACAAACACAATGTCAAAATCTGCTCCTGAATACACACGTGGCTCTCACAAAATCTGAGGGCGCAGCACATGCACAGACTTAATGGGATCTTGATGGAAACCATCCAGGGCTGGAGTCTGGCTCCTGGTGAAATGAGGACTGCTGTCTGGCTAGGGCTGACGTTCAGGTCTCAAGCTGACCGATGGGGATGTTTTCCTCCTTCAAGGAAATCTGCGGGTAGTAGTTAAACAGAAGGACGGGGTGGCTTGTGTGCAAGGCTCCTGCACGCAACGTTGGGCTTCCTCCATCTTCTTTGCATTGCTGGTACCATTGAACCGAAAGGGAGAATGTGAGCGTTCTATCAAAGACAATAGTAGTGTCATCAAGTGTCTGCAAGGATGGAGTCACAGGTCCCTCAGGGACCAGGGAACACCTAGGAAACAAGAGCCAAGAAAGCTGGAATAGGTCGGAAAAGTCTTAGTAGCCCTTCGCTAGGAAATTTGGAGAGATGCTTCTGCTCAGAGTAGCGGGACAGACAGCAAGAAATTGCATTACTGACATTTTTGAAAAGAAAAATTTTCGGAAGTTGAACTTCAAAAGCATTGCCTTTTTTTGTTGAAGAGGTAGCCTCTCTTGGGGGAGGAGAAATGGATTCAACCAGCAGAAGGTGCACGTGGATCTTCTCGCCCTCCCGGCTAAAAGCAGTAATAGTGCAGAATGTTCTGGGGGAGGCAAAATCAATTTTCTGCACTTCAATGCAGATGCAGCAGCACCGGCCATGCAGTAAGTGGCTCAATCTATGGTGATCTTTTTAATGATGAAACTATTATGTGCTACATCTCCCATTCAGGCGTTTTGTTTTCTAATTCTCTACCCCTGATTCCCAGAAACATGAGTAATGAGGCTTTTAGCAGGGAGGTGGAAATGCTCCCTGAGACGTGCCACCAGGATAGGACATGCTGCTGGTTCATGCTGTGGGTAGTATTAGGGATATGGGGGCTTAATTGGCTTGAACTTTTGCTCACCCCTAAAATTAAATCCAAAGCGTTTTTATCAAGTTCAGATAAGGTCCCTCCCTGTATTTGACTACCAGCAGAGCTCTGTCCTACTGTGGAAGTCCTGGTGTTGTCTCTGCTCCTGCTCAGGGTTTCAGTGGGAATGGCAGCACATTTTGGATGGAATAGCTGAACCCTCGCCTACAAGACGCAGCGGGCTCAGGTGGTGAGGGAAGGCAGTTTGTTACTCCAAGAGTTGCCTTTCCCTCATCAAGTAGATTTGCATCAGGCAATTGCATGAATCAGATCTTGATCTTCATTATCATAAAATACAGTAAGGAAAATCCCTTTCTGAGCGTCTTCCGAAAGCATACAGATCCAGATATAAAGCACTGCTCTGTGCCCAGCGAATGGGACTTGTATGTATTTTATTAATGTAAGTGTAATGTAATTATTCTCTTGTCCATCTGGCAGGTGGTGTTTTCATTAAGAAGTGAATAATCTAAGCTATAGGCTCTGTAAAGGGGGATGAGTATGGAGGAGATTCAGGTCATCTGCTGTGGGACCATAAATAGAAGCTAACAAGGGAGTCCTTTCTGTCCTTGCCTACAAAACCCGAAAATCTGTTGCTTTTATTTTTCCTTTAGCAGACTGCTCACAAGCTTAGAAGCTAGTCTGTTAATGAAATCTTTTCACCATCATGCAGTTTAACTCCTCATTTCTGGTAGTGGCTGGAGGCACAGTGTGAAAAAATAGGTGTTATGTAAGAGAACGAAAATTAAGTCCTTATATAAACCACTATGCATAGGAAGATAAGATTAAAATCACATTTCTGGAGGTGCCCAGCACGTCTCAGGGTGTAAGTACCGTTTGAAAAAGAAATATGGATTACTTAAAGCTTTTTATTAATGTAGAAGGTCTTGATTAAAAAAAAAAAAAAAGCTAAAACAAAATCATGCAGAAAATGAACAACAGGCCTGAACCGTCCTACAGAAAGTTTTGAGAAGTGTGTGCAGAGCCTACACTTCCCAAACAAAATCTGATTGCTCTGTGACCTTCTGCGTGGCATCGTCTGTTTCCGGACAAAGTTTTCAGATGTCCACATGGAAACGAGAGCAATTTCCTCTTTCCATGTCCTAGCAAGACTTTTCTTGGCACAAGTGACAGCACAAGGCCTACTTTGAGTCCTGCCCTGGAAAGATATAAATATCCTGGCACCGTCCCAGGAACGTTCAAGCAAGGATTAGGTTTTATTTTTTATCTGGTAGCATTCAGGGAAACCTATCAGGGTGACCAGACTGGGAGGGGCGTTCACTTGGTAAAGCCTGTAAGTCTAGAAGAAAACTGAGCTTTTTTTTTTTTTTTTTTTGATTCTATCATTTTAAATTTAGGAGGGACGCTAAAATGATGACACTGGGCATCGTTTCCTCATGTATGCTGTGGGTATTGACAGGCAGAAGGTTAGAGATTGTGTTGCTGCTGTGTAAAGGAACAGATTTCCATTCAGACAGGCTTGTTATTTCCCAGAGGAGCCTGCTTATTTTTCTTCCTGGTAAAGCTCAGGTCAACTGACATCCACGTTCAGTGGCTGTTCAGATGTGGTGGAGCGTGGAGGATGCTGCTCTGCCCCATGCCTCATCTTCCTGACTTCCAGCAAAGCACCCGCGTGGATGCTCGTCCTGGCAGAGCCGTCCCGCAAGTGATGGAAACCACAATCAAACCTGAGCAGCAGCCCCTTGAAAACCACTCTCGAGGCTGGGTGCCAAACAACGTAGCGTTGTCTGGAGTTGCTGATGTAATTCCTTCCAGTTAAGGATGCTGCTGAGCCTCTTTCTTTTGTAGGTACTGAGAATATTCGAAAGGAGATATTTAACTACTGCACAAGCTGCTCGGTGCAGGGAGCAATGGAAGCTGGAATAGTAAATGGAGCATCCTATGCAAATGTTGAGCGAGAGCTTTGCAGGGCTGTAAAAAGCATGGGTGACCCTGTGCCAGACATGCCCTTTCCTCTCTATTTGAAGATGTTATTTATACCCCAGACTTCCCCAGGTGCTATCTGAAGAGAACGACTGTGCAGATCGGTCTTTATCCTAAGCCTTCTTTGATATACTTTGCTTAGGAGGGTTCTTCAGTTTTTGCTAGAGTCGGTGATCTAAATGTTTCAACAGTTTTATTGTTTCAAACAAGAATCAGCTTCTCTGACTGTATCAAGCCTCAGTCATTTGTATGTATGTGTGAAGGTCAGTGGACTTGTCAGATACCCTATCGTAAATCCTGTCACTAAATCAATTTCTTTTAATTAAAAAAATGTGCTGCTCTTCAGAAGAAGTGCCTCCTTTCATGTAGACAAAACCCATTATATCCCAGTGAAAATACAACGCCCATGAGCTCTCTGCTATTCTCAAGTTGGCTGTTTGTTGCAGCAGGTTGAGTTTGTGTTTTTAAAATCTTGGTGGTCGGAAGGGGCTACACTTTCCCCTGCTCTGAAGGAAATGATCCCTGCGATGCCAACATCACCTAGCTTTGCAAGGTCAAATATGGAAAAAGCCAACAGCAGGAAACAGGCAGCCAAGCCAACAGGTGAGAGACGTCCAAGCCCTTTCCATGATCCCCCTGCCACATTTGCACCAGCACCACACGGAAGTCTGACACAACAGCTAAGAGCAAGCCAGGATTTCTCATTCGTTTAGTAATTCCCTTGGGGTTATACTCTTAGATTACTTAATGACTTAGTGTATACCCTGTCTGGAAGATAAGCAGGCATAATTCATTGCAGGCAGGTCATTCATCCTTTGAGATAACCAGCAACTACATGCCATAGGGAGCAGGGAGATAAAGATACTATACATCAGCAGCAGTAGTTCAAGGTTTCAACCTCTCCGCCTCCTTCTGTGACCCAGAAGTCATTTGCAGTTGATTATTCAGCCATTTGCTCTCTTTAGAGAGAAACACACTGGCAGCACTCGGTAGAAGTGAATGCATTTTCCGTTCTGCCCGTGCCTTTCAACATAGCCGTAGCAGATCTGTACCTGGAAGTGTGCATCCTTGTGTAGCTTACGGGCTTTACGGCTGCATTTAGTGCCGGTTTTGAAAAGTTATTGTAAATTGATCTCAGTGTTTCTGGTGTTACTTAAGTGGTGACAGTTGCTCATCTACTGCTTGCAGTGCTGAAAGGGGGAGAGAGCGGGAGGTGTGTCGCTGGTGAGTGTGCAAAGTCTGTGCTCGTAGCAGTGTGTAGCCATGCACATGCTTGCACCTGGCTAATTTCCAGTTTCAGTCCAAGAGAAGCTTTTAGGGGTCCAGTTTGTGTCTTGGCAATATATATGTGTCAAACTGAGGCACAAAGATAGAAAGGGTACGTATTACATAGTACATAGTATTACTTGGTTTTCCTGTAAAAATAAAATTATTTTCAGCGTCAGCATTTACATTTTAAAATTGAACAAGTTGCATTACAACATGCTGCTCCTAAGTCAGCAAATATTAGGATCAAACGTCCAACGTGACCTCTCTCTAGTTAATATTCCCTCCTCCAAAAATCTGCAGTGTGTAATCAGAAATCAACATCTTGAGATACCCTGCGTTGCAAAGATAACGATTGACTCAGCAGGTATTTTGTGATGACTAACTCTGAGCAAAAAGATTTTTCTCTTCCCTACACACACAGCAGAAGAAATAAAAAATACAAGGCTTTTGATATGGACATATGATGGCCGTGGTGTGATTCACACCATGTGATGTTGCTTTATTTGAGGAGGAGGGGAAGGAGAGAAAGAGTCTATTTTTGTTTGTTTGTTTTCTAATTACTTGAGCTGTTTTTTCTTTGACTCAGCAACTGCAAACAGTACGTACTGTACTACTGTAACTAGCAGTCAGGGCTGGGAAGTCAAACGATGGTGATGATAAAAGTAAATATCCTGCATCCTCAGAAGGGACTAGGAGGAGATGGAAGAATTAGTCTCGTTACGGCTTTGTGTGGTGTTACGGTCCCTTTCTGCATCAGTCCTGTTCTGTAGGTAGTTTTCAGAACTGTATTTCTCAAGTGAAGTGCTACAAACAAACAAGAAATCAGAACAGTTCTATTTTCTCAAAATATTCTCCATTTATGAAACCTACCTGTTTAGATGAAGAAAATATTTACCTTGCACAAGAAAACACTCTGCAAAGAAGATGTGTCTTGTTTACTTCAGTAGTGCTTATGACTTACTTGGAGAGTGTCTTAAGAAAGGAGTGGAGAGTGAATGTCGTTTGATTGACATGAAATACCCCAAACCTTATGAAGCTTGCTTGTCAGTCTGCATGCTACACGTCAATACTTCTGCTCTTTATGGCACTACTTCGCTTGGTTGTCTTATTCAAAACAGTGTGAATTCTAGCTTCCAAGGCAAGCCCATACTACTTCTAAAGGTGCTAAGTAGCATTCGTGTTTTCACATAGAGAAACAAACTTGTAATGGATTGCAAAGGATTCTCTCTGCAGAGCCCCAAGAAGAATTTGCAGCCCTGTGACTGCTTTGTGCAAGAAGGGGTGCCCACTACTACGCTTGGTGTGTTAGCATGTTTCGCTAATCTGCTTCGTTTATGCAAGACGTTCACGTGTCAGGTAATGTTTAATACCAGGTTTTCTGGCGCTGTGGGGGAAGAGACCCACTTTAGCCAGAGTCATTCACTGGGGTTAGCTGGGTGTGCATTTTAAGCAGGATGTCCAGACAGAAGAGTTGGTGTTGGCAGTCACTGGGGAGCAGATTCCAGAGACTTTCTTTATGGAAGAGTCACAGCCCTTCAATAACTGGGCATCGAAAAATGCTTACTACTGTATCTCACAGGCTAGAAGCCCCACAAACCGTGTTCCTCCACTTTCTCATGTGCTCTTCTGAGAAGTTGCAAGCGATGAGGAGGTTTTGTGGGAAGACAGTGGGGGTGGATGGGCTTCCCACCCTGCTTCTTGCATGGGCAACAGCTCCCATCAGCTTCTTCCCAGAGGCTGTGACAGTTTTTGAATGCTTTATTCTATACTCTTGCTTCCAGTGCTCATCACAGTACTAGAAAACTTAAATGTGTCCTCTTGCAGCCTTTAATTATGTGATAAAAGCCATGTCTATTTTAAAGCCTATTCTTTTTCTGGACAGTATGACCTGTGGATGGCATTCTCTTGTAAAGGAATAGGACTTCATGTTTGCTTGTGCTGTCTTTGCCCTATTCTCTACCATACTTTTTTTCACTTCAGAATGGCTCTCTGTGATTGTAATTGCAGTAAGTACATTTGATAATACAGAAGTGACCTATTTTGAGCACAGTTCAGCTGATTCTGCAGTTGCCTGCAGGGTTTACTAGTGATGTTCGTCAGTTGCTCCCGGGCTCACAAAAGCCCAGTAGGATAAGTATGGCCAGCATGACACGCAGGAGGCCAGGAAGGTTCACGGTGGTGGAGGAGGATGGACCATACAGGTGTGAATGGGCTGAACGGAGTGCTTTAAGGGAGGGTGGAAGCCTCCAGAGCAGATTGGGAGGACCAAAACAGGCCTCATTAATAGCCGTTGGTGGTCCTTTGTACAAGTCGGTTAATGCCCCAGTGACATGGCCAGACATTGTGCCAAATACTGTGCTCAACAGTGAATGTGTGGTACTGCTAGCATCTGAGGAATGTGCTCAAGTATAAAAAATTAGATGGCCTGGGACCCATGACCGTAAGCACTGTTTGCAGCACGAGGCCTGGTAGCCACAGAATAGAAAGGTTCTTAAATATGGCTTTTTTTTTTCTTTTTTTTTTCCTGAGTTGTGTCCCAAACCAGAGATGAAATAATGGCAGAATTTGCTTTCTTAGAAGCTGCAGTCAGCTCCGTGCTCGTGAAGATTGAGGACGCAGTTCCTCAGACTAGAGGCTGGGTATAGATTTATGTCTGTAGTGCTTGCCCTTTTTTTTCTTTAAATCTCACATAAGACACTGTGAAGTACTTCCTCACTCTTCACTGGGAAGCACTTTAACACCTATCTTTCATCTAAACGTGACTTAAAATGTGAAAGTTAGCATTACTGATTTCAAACAAGATGAATCCAGGTATGTCTATCACAACGTGGATCTTTAAATTTTACGGTTCTTTGAGTGCAGCCTTTGGGAAGATTAACAAGTCAAATTCAGTAAGACAAAATACGTAGAGAAGCCAAGTTCATGCCACTGTTTAGGGACAGATTATTAAAGATTGCCACTAAAGGTTTTAGAAGATAAGCACATTACACAGTGATACGGCATATCCAGCAATTAGTGCTAATCATATACTGCTTCAATTTGTAGTGAGGCTGGACATGTGCGAATGGTTTTCTTCAGATGAAAATTCAAATGTTAAAAATAAGTTAGTATAATCTGTACTCGCATATCACAGTCTGGGTGTATTATAGGGAGTTAAAAATAACTGAGTTTTTAAACTCTGTAGTGAGAAGTTAACATCTTGGCTTTAAAAAAAAAAAAGAAGAAACACAAGGGAAAAAAACAGATTCAAGAAGTGTAAAGGGCCTTGTTTACAAAAATACGTAGACATGTAATTAAGTTCATCTTTCTTCAGAAAAGCAGGCAAGCACCTGCTTAAATCTAAATGTGCTTAAGTAGTGTTTACTTCAAGAAACACTTAAGCATGTTTGAAGTTAATCATACACACAAAATATCCTCCCGAATAAAGACTTGCATACACACAAAGGGAGAAAGGTGCTTCACAACTTAAGTATGATTATAGGTGTACACCGTGGTTCTGATTTTAGAACCTGAAGGAAGTTGGTGCACAGATCTAATTGAAATTCAATGAGTCTGCAGCATCTAATTGTCTGAGGTCCCTCTGAAAGCCTCGACCTCTTTTAAATGCTAACAAATGAGCAAGGTGCTGGCTCCTCCAAACTGATTTTGCAGTAGCGCACCAACACCGTGCTGCGTGTTTCTCCCCAGATGCTCGGCGTGAGAACGTGTTTCTCCAGTGTTGCCAAATACTGGTGCTGCTTTCAAGATTTTCGTGAACTGAAAAAAGAAAAAAAGACATCAGAATCCCAGCATGTTTACAAACTTTAGTACGTATTGCTTAGGGAGAACTGGAGAAGTTAAAGAGGGGAAAAAAATAGACAATTCTTCTTCAGTGCTCTGAAGTTACTTGGGAATGTAGGAGCCCTTTAGAAGCCAGCATGGTCTGGATGAGATTTTTAGTTGATATGTGCCTGACCAGAAGAGAACAGGGAAGACTTGAGCGGTGGCTTGTGTTAGCTCTCAGGGCAGTGGGACCAAAACAGGAGGCACGTTACCCAGCACAGCACAGCTCTCACGTGGGGTCTGCAGAGGCAGGCGTGCAGCGGTGCTAATCCCAACTTGCAGGTTGCTCCCATCGAGGAGTCTTGCATAACGGGGCCTTCGGGATCTCTGAGACGGCCTTTGTTTTTGTTATTAAAGACGACTGGCAGCAATATGCCCTTCTAAAGTTTGCATACTTCTCCATTCGCTCTTCCACTTGCACGTAGACAAATAGAGCCCAGCTCGCGCAGCAGCCTGTCACATGCAATTTGTATTCTTTGTTTGAGAAGCAGCTCATAGACAAAACCCGTTTGCTTCTCCCTTTTGTTGCATTAAGCTATTACCGAGGGGATTTCAGAGGCACAAATGAGTTAGGCACCTGATTTCTGCTGACTTGAGTAGGAATCAAGGCACCTGCCACTGCCTCTGGTGACCGAAAATCTCCCCACAGGCTTTGGCTCGTTGAAAGCTTCTTCATTTCATTTGGAAAAGGATGAATAAGCAGCACGTGCTCTTTGGGGGTGATGGCCTTGTCTTGTTAGAGCTCTTAGCATGCACACTACATGAAATAAAGCCGTAAATGCTAGGGCAGCTTTGCCACGGTTTTTCTGCAGTCACGTACCTCCGTCGCAGCGAGCGGGGCAGGCGGCCAGGGCTTTCTGCTGGGCTGCCTGTTGCTTTCTTTTGTTAGACGTGGTGGAAGCGTGTCGCGGGGCTGGCTGGCCGCGGGAGCCTGCGGAGAGACGGGCACACACAGGGCTTTGCACTGGGGTTTCCGAAGGCACCTTGTACCCATGTTCTGCACCTGTGTGGTGGCTGCTCCTTGTGATCACTACCCGAGCCTCAGACCTTTTCCACTTTGTCTCCTGTAACATCAAAGTGCGATTTCTCAGTGACTTTTTGGTTAACGGGGTTTTAACCCTGGTTGTTATATTTTCTTGGATGGGGTGTGGACTGTCCAGATGCAGAAGGAGTTTGCAAGTGCTGGAGAAATACAGTGGCGCAGGTAATAGCAGTCTCTGCATAGCTAGTAGGTTTCAAAAGCTCATACCAAAGACTGTTTTTAAACAGGGAAGCACTTTGAAGGAAACTGAAAGCGTTTCGCATGGTGCAATCTGCACGTCCTATCTCAGATCTTTTCCTGTCTCTTTATACTAGCCAATCCTTGCTAGGGTATAAGCACCATAAAAACTTAATTTTCCCTAGATGCTGTTATGTTTAAATCGGGGCAAGTTAAAACGTTTAATAATTTAAAATTGCGCATGCAGCCTAATTGAGTTTCTGTTTTGCTCTCTGCGGCTGAGTTTCCAGCCCCGGCGCTTACGGCTGCCCTGGCGCAGCGGGGCACGCTCTGCCCTTGCTCTGCCCCCACCGCTGTCACACACACAGGTCCGGAGGAAAGACCGGGATCTGTTGTGCTATTTATTTATTTTTAACTAGCTGCTTATTTTCTGAGCTGCAGGTTCGGGTCTCCCAGCGCTAAGGCAGAGGTTAATCGTTGCCGCGTCGATCGCCGCGGCACAGCCGCTCCTGCACCTGAGTCCCCCGGGAGCAGCGCCGAGAGCAGCGGCTGCTGCCCCGTTTGCTTTCGCGTGACACCCACAGAGTTCGTCTGTTTCACTGCTTGCTTGCGTGCACTTCTTGAACAATGTATGCTGTGTGCATTGTTCGTTTTTCTGGCTGTCACTCAAGCAGAAAGCCAACTTTTTGCACTTTAAGCCCAAAGCGATAGAAGTATGCTCTCTGTATTCATAATTAGACTCAGTAATGAGTTAACCCATTTGATACCTCTTGTGAAGTAGGCTCGGTGGAAGGGGAAGGATTGAAAAATTGTTGTAGTTTAGGCACGTGCTGAAATTTAAGTACTTCTACTTTGATGGGTGATGCATAGAAATTCTGGGCAGTAAGAAATACAGGGGAACTCGCAGTGAAATCTTGAGCAGTCATTAGTGTGGATGATTTTGATACATAGATTAATGTGCAACAAATAATACATGTTCTGGTTTTTGAGCCAAGGCTGTAATTCAGCTAAGAGGCTTGTACATAGTACAAATGAAGGGAGCATCAAAATTGGCTCCCTTCTCTTTTATTTGTACAGCTTTTTTCTAACCTTTCCTCCAGTTCTTTATTGGGCTCTCTAAGAAAGAAACACATAAAAGGCTGGTGGGTATAACCTGTGATTTTCGTGTCATTCTACTTATTTATATCGGACTTCTTTTCACCACTTCTACATCTTCAGTGGAAAGGGGCTTGGCAGCAGCACTGTGAGTCCTAGGAAAGGTGCTGCCATTCTTCAGTTGGCAGGGCGAGGGAATACTGCAAAGTGTATTACAGGCATGTAATATCCCTCATTACAATCACGAGTGTGAGGATATTAATGTTGTGACATGTGAATTACTATTTTGCCATGCCAGTCACTGCAAGGATCCTCTGTTGCACTAACTGTAGGGGGCAGCATATAGGGTTGAGACAATAAATTATCAGGGAAAAAATAAAGCGGGTTGCAAGTGTTTCCCATAACATACTGTTTGTTTTCACCACCGATCCAGGCTGACTCTTTCTGGTGAAAGGCCAGCCACCTACACCTTGAGGACTCTGTTGCCAAGCTTGGTAGTTCTGACAGAAACAGCACAGTAACGCTGATTTTGGTTTCTTTTGGGAGGAAAGTGCAGCGCGAAGGCCCTTCACCGGGATCGCTAATGACAGGGCGCAATAGCCTCACCGCTGCCTTATTAGCGCGATATTAAGAACGTGCTCCGTGGAGTCTCCCTCAATAGCACTGCCAGCTCTCCATATGCAGCAGGAGCAAGGCCTCCATTAGGACCTTGACTCACCGGGTGGTGGGGTGAAGCTCACACCTCGTCCGCTGGTGGAGGTTCACCCTGGAGGGAAGGCGGGCGGCGTTGGCCCCGCCAGCCCAGCCCCGAGGGCTGTGCCTGGGCCGGACGGCTTCGTTTTGTGGATAGGACAGGAGACATAGCCTGATCCTGTGGGTGGGGATCAGAGCCGGAGGCTGCCCAAGGGGCGTACTGGAGGAGTTCACCGGGCTGTGCTGGTGGGGTGCTGCCTGTCCCCATCCCACAGGCTGTCTCTGCCATCTCTGTGCCCAGCTAATGCCATTAATGTGGGATTTGCCCCTTGTGGTCCCATGGTCTGACCCACACGTATATCCTCTGGGGATGTGGCAGTGTCTCCTCATAGCGCCCGCCCCGTCACGGCCTTCACGCTTAGGCCCCGGCCAGCATGGCGTGGACACGGCTGGGCGCCTGCGTTGTGGTTCGCCTGCCTGCTTGTGTCCTCTTGGCTCTGGCCTCTAATCCCAGCTTGAAATTTCAAATATTGACCAAGTTAATTCTTGACTGCTTAAAGCTGCAGAAACCGGGCTCCGATAAGGCTGTGTTTAATGAGGATATTGGTGGTAAAGAGCTTTGTTGGCTAGACAGAGCTTTGCCTTGCTGAGCTGTGCTGTGGTGGGCGAGGAAGAGGAGCTCCCTCTGCATGGGCAGCATGGCAGCAGGTAGGAAAACTGGGGGGCAATGCCTCTTTCTCCCCCCCCCAAGAGTTAGCCCACAGAGCCTCTTCACACAGCAGCTGCGAGCAGCACGAGCAGCCAGAGTAAACGTACTGTTGCGGAGAGCCTTAACTCTTCAACAAATGCCAAAAATAAAAGCAGCTTACCTTACTTTTTCCACCTTACATAGCAGTTTCCAACCACATCAAGTGAAACGTCTAGGTGGGTGTATAGTGTTTATCATCACTGAGTAATACATGTTACATTAACTGGGACGTGTGTTTTGTTCCTGGCTACTGGTTTTAAAATGGTTTTAGTGAGGGCAGGAAAAATGATTTAAGCTAGATTGTCACTTTACAGATAGGAAGGTGTTCCTGTTTTGGGGAGGAGAGCTAGGAAAGTAAGTAATACCTTTATTTAAAAATATAATCCTTCCACTGCAGTTGTAAATAGGCTTCAAAACAGACAGTGGACATACGTACAGAATCCAGTGGTGCAGGTCTGCTTCTGTAAGAGATGCTGTTAGAGTGGTTTTCTGCTCACATTCATCTGCAGCAGTTGTGTCTTCCAGGATTTGAAAATTGTTTACGTAGCTGACAGCAAAATTTTCTATCCAAAGCAACAAAAAATTGCAAACAGAAGCTGTACAATCTTCCCCCACACTATCTCTTGTGTTTGCTATTGCAAGCCTCTTCCCTGTGAGAGGTGCCGTGAAGGTGGGAGCTACCCCAGCTGAGAAGGAGGGCACATGGGATGCAGGCTGTGGCAGAGCATCCTTACCCAGGGTGGCACTGGGGGGAGCAAGAAGGTCTGGAGACCACTGAGGGGACAGCACAAATGATGTTGCTGGTGCAGCGATGCTTTGCAAATGAAGAGGCTTCTGTCCACTCCGTAAAATCAGGGTGAGGTGAAGACTGAGTCTACTGTTTTTTTCTGGGCTCTGAAAGTTAGAAATGTACTGAATATAGACCCAGAGGATACACAGGAGCTGGGGTGAGGGGAGTGCTGCTGCATCTGGAGATGCTGGACAAAGGAAACCTTGTTACCTTGCGGCGCTTTAGCCTTTGATGCATTCGTTTCAGTCACAAGATGTTCAAGTTTAACCAGGGGTTGGCAGACAGACGGACCATGAGGCAGTTCACAGAGTGAGTCAGTCTAGGCGAGAGTGGAGAGTCATCCACATAAAGGTAACCTATTAAAACATTTTCACAGAAAGTTGTGCTTTTTTATTTATTTATTTTTCTTCCTCTCCAGGTTTTCATGTTTTTGTAGTAAAATCTTGGGTTTTCATTCATGTTAGTTTTCCAGTTGATGCATCGCTTCCTGCCTGCTTTGCCACCCAGTCGCATCTCCCCCTCCTCAGAAGAGAGATGGGGGCATTTTGTTTGCCTGACCCCCCGGCCATTCTTGACGGTCAGATAACCTCGCCTTTTTGAGGAGCTGTCAGGCAGAAGTACAGTCAGCATAAAAATTGCAGCAATGTCTCTGTATTTCTTCACCACTTCCCCGCTCCCCGTCTCCAGCTGCAGCAGCTGTACTTCCTTTTGTCGAGTCCCAGACACCCTTTTGCCTCTTTGAGGACTGAAAAGCAGCTGTAAATTTAAGGAACGCAGTTGGCTGCCCGTGGCTCGGTGTGGCCCTCTTTCTGTAGTCAGGCAGACTCTTCAGGAACAACTGTTTACTTGCCTTTCTTTCTAGAAAGTTGTGGCCTTCGGGCTGCATCACATGGTGGTGTTTTTCTTTCTAAATGAAGAGGGGAGAAAAGAAGTCTGCTTGTTTATGCCAGATTTTCTCAGATGGAGACAAATAGGAAACTTTCTGCTCTAAACTAGGGTAGAGACATGTCTTTGATTGAGGTTTATCGGTTTGTTATCTTGTCATTTGATGCCCGTTTAATTACTGTAGAAGCGCCACAGTGAGGAGCTAGTGATTTTTTTCAGAAGTAAGAGAAACAAAAAAGAAGGATTAATAGTTTACTATCTAAGGCTAAAATCGCAGGTATCCAGTGCTTCATCTGTTTCATTGGAAGAGAAACCTTTATTCTTTGAGACAAGTCATTTACAGGAGAAAGGTGAGAAAAAAGTCTGTTGGTTTCTGTTGGTTCAGGCCAATAACCCTGTGTCTCTTCCCCTACCTCCCTGCTTGCCTGCACTCCCCCTCGTTTGGGGCATAAGTGCTGTGCCTCCGGTCACTTCAATAAAAATATTGTGGTCTTGAGACAAATTTCCGCTTTTCCATACGCTGTTATTATCATTTGGTTTATTTCTCTGGGGCTCTGATGATGATGAGAACAGCTTGCACAGTGCTTGCAGTCTTAGCGACAGAAAGGGAGAACCCAAAGGAAAAAAAAAATAACTGGGAGGAAGAGGAGAAAATCTTCGCAGTCTAACTTCAGGTGCCTCTGCTGCATGTGAGCAGAGAGGGAATTGTGGTCTTGGGTGCTCTGAAATAAGCCTCACGTTTAGGACAAGCTGGGGGCACGGGGAGCCTCAACTGCCAGCTTTGGCATCTGGGATGCCCGAAATTGGGCAGCATGGCTCATCCCGCTCTCCATCCCTCTCTTCCTTGCCCTCTCTGCCAGCATGGCGCTCCTCTCCTGTAGGGGATGGAGAGGGTGTACGCCCCAGTGCTGGGCTGTTTACTGTAGGGCTCTGTGGGGCTGGTTTAATAGCAAAGTAGTTTTGAAAACAACCAGGCAGGCAAGACGGTGGCTGCTGGTAAAATGACTCTGGGAAGATGCCTCAGGGGGGATTAAGATACAATGCCTGAGCTATTAACTGGGAAGATCCTACCTCCTCAGCTCCAGTTTGTTTTGCCAGTGCTGAGAAGGAACAGATCAAAGGCACTATAAACAGTTAAAAAATCTCTCCAGGCAGAAAGGAGGCAGTTGTTTGGGAGCTGCTCGCTGGGAGCAGACACCTGCCCGCCAGTCTGCAGGAATCTCAGCTTCTCAGCAGCTCCCGGAACATGTGGTGGTGCGGGACCGGGCGAGGAAAGATATATGTCCCTTATTGCACTGGGTTTGGAAAACATTATGCTGCCTCCCTTCTGGTAGTGGTAAACCTTGTGGAAGCTGTTTCATGATGCTGCTGGCAGCCGACAGGCCCCGGGGACCCCGAGTGCTGCCCTATGGGGTCCCTGAGCCCTGCAGGCACTTTCGGAGAGGGACAAGGGATGCAGCTGTGCCAGGGAGCCTGAGCATCACTGCTCACCGTGTTGGCGTGAGCTGCCCCGGCACACCCCAGGGCAAGCCACAAATCCCTGCTGGGCAGGAGGGTGCTCAGGGGCTCGGCAGGTAACCCTGCCTTCCTTCCAGCCCCAGCCCCAGAGCGGCATCCTTGGCAGGAGGCGGCTACGGCCATGGATAGCGGTGTAGCCCTCAGCTCGAGGCCCGTAGCTCCAGGGGGGCTGGGCATGCTGAACAGTCAGTCTCCTTTGCAATCCATCGTGTCTTCTCTGAGGGTTTCAAAAATCTGCTTTTCCAGTAAACAAGAGGCTCAGTCCTTCCCCTCGCACTTCCTTGCCCAGCCCACTCCAGAAAAAGGAGCCGCTCAGCCTCGCTGGCAGCCAGCCTCTCATAAATCTCGGGCGGCTGGATGGCTGGTGATTTATGGCCCACCTCTCCCACCAAATACTTCCCAATACTCGTGCTACTCGACGGCCTGCCTTTTGGCCTTCTGACAGGCCGTCGAGTAGCACGAGTAATGGGAAGCCGTCCATTCTCCCCTTCCTTTCCTTTTACCAAAGTATTTTTCCCACGCATAAAAAGCCTCAGTGTAGATGTATCGGAGAAGTCCATCTCCTCTGTGCCAGGTACAGTTCTCCCCTCATGACCCTGACTTCTCCACAGCAGGACCGGGACACGGCGTCACGGAGAAACCTGCAGCTGAACCTGCTGGAGGCGTGACGTGAGGCAGCAGCCTCTGAATTTTGGAGGCGTAAGCTCTGTCCTTTCCTGGCTCTTTCCTGCCACATGTCACTTCTTGCCGTCAAGTTGTTTGTTCGGCTGGACGGTGGCATCCTCTGGCTTGTGCTATCTCTGCGGGCCCATATGGTCCTGCTGATAGCGCGCCCCGCCTCAGAGTCGGGGGTGGCGGCGGCCTGCGCAGGAAGAAGCGGGCTGCGGGCGCTGCGAGCGAGGCTCTGCACAACCCGTCTGCCTGGGGGAACCACCAGCCGGGTCTTATCGGCCACGGCCCGCCGCAGCGAGGTGTAGAAATCGAATTAGCAGGCGAGTCGATAGCCGACGTCAGCGCGGAGCTGCGCGCTCGGGGCGAGGCGATAATCCAGGGCCCCTCGCGGGTGGCGGTCCTCGTGTCGGTTGTGAGATCTGCCGTGGAAAGGGAAACCTGACAGTGCACTTCTGCTTCCGTCTCGCTTTTCCCCCGCCTTTCCTTCATGCTCAAAACGTTGTTCTCGCTGTCATTTGGGGCGAGCGGAGCGGAGTCTGTCCTTGCTATGTAAGCAGAGAAAGCTTTGCCCTGTTATTTTACAAAACGCGTTGTTGTGACACACCACCCGGTTCCTCGCATCACTCAGTACTTCATTAGTCTGTCACCGTACGAGCATATTAAATGACAAGCTAAAAAAACACAGGACGGCACAACGGTCCATTAAAATTCATAGAGGATATCAAATATTCAAAGTAAAGGCTGCAAAAAGCAGCAGCTTGCTGTAAATACCCATACCTGTGGTTGCACAAACGGAGCGAAGAACCGCTGTGCGCCTGGGAATCCCGGCGGCTGGCTGCTTCCAGCGAGCTGCTGCCGTCCCCACACGTCCCCTTCACAACCTCGAGCCTGCCGTGTGAGCCTCTTTTCCCAAGCACACGCCGCAGCTAACCCGAAATCGGAGGCAGGATCAGTTGCTGCAGAGCTCTCGGTGACGTGGAATTAACAAGACAAGATGCTGTTCATATCTTTTGTCGGTGTGAAGGCAACGTACCTTGCGCTTAGTGTTTTGGAGTTGTTTGTTTTTGCTCGTACTGCTTTCCCTGGAGCATTTATGGCACATGTCGTGATATCCTGTGATAGTTCTTACCCATCCTCGTAACTACAAACTTGTATGAGCAGAGAGAGACAGGGCTCCCCACACTTCCACCAGTTCTTCCCATAGCAAATCCCAAATTCAGCGCCAGCTGCGTCTCGCCTTTCGAAGAATATCTAGCCCTAAATCCAGAAACTTAAGGCAGTGAGGAACCCACCCACCTTAAAGCGTGTTTTTCACATGATCAGTTACCTTTATTGCTACCTGCACATGTTACTTCGGCTGTGGTTTTAGCTCCCAAGTATTTGGGCCTTGCTAATCCTTTGCTAGAAGGACAGTCCCTGTCCTCCTCTACCCCAGTCTGTAATAGATAAGTTTTTCGAGGCTTTTATCTCCGGCATTTCTAAAAATAATTTCTTCTTGGAATTCAGTCGAACATGAGGAAAGCGAGGTGCTAATCAGACGATGTCGTACCGAAGCCCTGCACTGCGTCCCGCCGGCTGTCAGTACTAGCAACTGTTGCTACGTACCGCGCGGAAGGTGATACCCCGGCCTCTCCCCGGGGCCCGAAAGCTCCCGTTTCAGCGCTCGCCGGGCCTCCGATACCTGCTGACGTGTGTCCCAGGCTTCTCGTCGCAGCTTTACATGTTGGGACAGCCGTGAAAGCACTCGCATCGCGTCCTGCAGGATGCTGAATTTCTCTGTTCATTTTTTCCTCGCTCTCCTCGCAAAGCACTGGTAGGGGTGTCACGCATCCGCTGTGCGCTTTTTATTTCACCCCGTGCAAAAATGATGGTGCGTGCTCAGGAAAGGGTAGATCCCCCTCCTGATGAGCATGTGACAGCTGTTAATAAAAGAGTTAGGCTTTGTGTTACCACCTCTGCTCTTCTGCAAGGCAGAGCCCCAGGTCTGCAAAGACCTTTCCAAGTGCTCCTCTGGTGTCACGCCGACCTCTCTTGCTCCGTCCCGGGGGCCTAGGAGCCGTCCTGTCCCCATTTAGCGCCGCTGCGTGCTGCTCCGGCCCTGCCAGCTGGCTCCTGCCCCAGCAGGGACGGAGCAGCAGGAGCTGGGCTGCCCCGCTCCCTGCTTTGTCCCGAGCTGACCCCCACCCACCGGGGTCTCGTGGTGCCGGGAGCGGGACGAGAGCGGCGTGCTCAGCGCGCCGGGTCGTGCCAGAGCGCCTTGGCAGCCGTCCCCTGGTCTGTGTGCGTGCAAAGCGGATTACTCGCAGCCTTTGTCTTCGTTTTGCTACACTTGTAAGCGGAACGCACGAGCCCCGGCTTCGTCTTTTGAGGCGGTGGATCGCCGGCAGCCGGAGATACGATCCTGTTGCTGTACAATGCCTCCTTTTTCTGTCAAGGCGTGTGGTTGCAAACAGTAAGGTATCAGGTTCTAGCGCTGTCCTAATCCTGGAGCAGAGCGGGGAAGGAGAGGGGGCAAGGCAGAAGAAAGCATGCCGTGCTGCCCAAAGCCACGCCACCAGTTTGAGGCACTGTTATTCCCAGGGACTGCTTTCCAAGCTTGTCTACCATCTCAAAATACAGCAGCAAGCCAGAGCTAAGTGACACGTACGTGCACGTAAATAGTGGAGTAAGTAAGTTTTGCCTTTCACCAAGTAAAAAAATAAAAATAAATAAAAAAAAATTCTGGATGTGAAAAGGAGTGGAGGAAAAAAAGGGCAGAGTACCAAACTGCGGCTCATTCAAAGCAGCTTGGGAAAATATCTTGAGGTAGCCTTTCCTGAAAGCCTTTGAAATTCAAACCATGGACTCTTGCCTCCTGGCGCACAGACCGATTCCTCCTCCTGGAAGACTGTGACTAACAGTTGCCCTTTCTTTCCCTCTTTTCAATACCCTTGAATCACAGAGCTTGCAATTCTGCTTCCCTTGGTTCAGGTCTGAAGCCTTAAGGACCGTGTCAAGGCAGCGAAGGGAACAGCGTGTACTGGATGCAGGGGCAGGCAGAGGGAGGACGTTGCCCTATCTTCAGGCCCTCATTCTGCAAATGTTGTCTCTTGCAGAGCCCTGCAGACGTCAGGCAGGTTTGGGAAGCTGGGCACCAGCACCCGTGGCCTTCCCAGGGGCTCCCTGGTGGCGTGGGACTGTTCCCTGCGTGCCAAGTGCCTTGTGGGCTCCCCTGCACCGTGCCTCTGTCTGACCAGGAGGCAGTGGCCTGGTGGAGATGGCAGCTGCTGCAGATGCAGGGAAATGCCAGTCCCCCATCTGCTCCCTCCCACTTCCTTCCCCGATGTCAGCGGGGACGTTTGTCCGGCTGAAACCTTACATGTCTGCCACTAAAGGAGCACACCGAAAGGCTGTGCTGCCGCCCCGTCTCTCCCTGCTTATCCCTGTGTCGTGGGAGGAAAAAGCCTCGATGGAGATGGGTTGTCCAGGGTCATCCTTTTGTACCTGTGGTGACGGCAACAATTCATAGCCGAAGCATTTGATTTGTTAACCTTATAAAAGGAAGCTATTAAATACTGTATTTAGCTCCTCAGGGGAAGCAGCCTAGTTTCTTGTTCATTTTCCTTTTCTCATCCCTGTTTTAACATTAGTGACTCAGCTGTCACTCCGCTTCCGAAGGACCGCTGGGGTTATAACTGCGGTTGGACAGCACCGGGAACCCATTTCTGCTGAAAACAATTAATATGGTCTATTTTCACCTCAAAGAGAGCCTGATAGAAAACTGCTAGAAGGTTTTCATTAACTTTTGCAAGCTCTGAAACTTGCCTATGGAAGAAATTGGAAACGTGTACGTGTATGTGTGTCCTTTTGTTTTTCCTTTCCCATAAGGCAAAGTCTGGCAAAGATGTGTGCATATCCCCATAAGCATTTGCCACTCACTGCTCCTTTCTTTTCTGTCCTCATCTGCTCAGCTGCGACTCGAAGGTACTTGTTTCTTAGGTACCTTTATTATGAAAATGATACCTGGCGTGCTTAGGAGGCCTGGCATTCTTGAGCTGTGAATAACGTGAACAGAGTCATAGAGCAAATAGCGATGAACAACGGCACCGTCATTCTTAGCATTGTCCTTTAAAATCCACCCATGTCTTGGCCACGTAGGTGTTAAAAAAGGATTTATTTTCAAGCAATGAAGCTCCACTAACATAACTCACTAACATAACTCACTGTATTCCTGATATAGGCTGGCCATGGTACATGTACCCACCCATCCCACCCAGGTCTGGGACCAGTTTTGTTGGGAAGCAGACATCAGTTTACCTGTCTGGTGCTGAAAGAGAGCCCGTATCTGTAGGCAGTGAGGGATCACCTCGGAGAGCAGACAGCTTCTGCAACCCTAAGAAGCACAGATTTTGATTCAGCAAGATGATACTTTTATTTTTCCAGAGCAGGGGACAGTGTCTGCAAAGTGCCACAGTCTCAGGGTACTGAAAGATTGCCTTGATGCTTGTCCTGAAGGCTGGTTTGTGCTAGCAAATAAAACCAAAGCCACTTGATTTTATATCCTGTAGCATTTTTATTGAATTAAGACTTCTTGGTCCACCTGTAAAGTTTCAGATGCAAGCATCTCATACGTGTGCAGCCCTTCCCACCATGGGAGTCAAATAGACTGCAAGCTGCAGGGTAGGTATTTCATGTCCTAGTGCATCGTGAAGACCTCAACCATGCAAAAGGGGTCTTGAAATCCATTGCCCTTGTGGCTCCACGGCTGCCTCTGAAAAATGACCCAGTCTGGAGCGATACAAACTCAAAGGCCCCAGCGTGGCCGAGCGTTGGCTTCAGGATGTGTGACTCATGGGCACAGGTTCAAATTGGGAACATGAAAGGGCTCCACTCATCCTTCTGCTATTTGGGCTCTGCTGTCGGGGTGGGGTGCTAAGAAAGCACGGGGAGGTGCCGAGTGCTCGGACACGGCCTCGCTGTATGCTCGACATTTAGCACCTGTGACTGGGATCATAGCATTGGCAGTGATGGTAGCTTCCCGGATTAGGTAAATAGCTTAAAAAAAAAAGAGAGAGATTTTCATACCTGTGCATTTACCTCAATTCTGAGGTTTCTGGGATGGTGCTGATGCCAGTTACGTGTGAAACAGGAATGTCCTGCTTGCTGTAGCAAAGGACTGATTCATTGGCAGCATAATAGGTGTCATCTTCCCTTTTGTCAGCTCCTGAGGTGTATTTTGCCCCTGCAATGAACAGAAAGTAAATTAAAAAAAATCCAGTAAAACCAGTAACGTGCAAGTCATCTGAGTGTGCCGAGGTCTGGTTCAAACGGAGTTAGGTTAGGCTGAGATGAACCTGAAAGGGTGGAAGGAGAGCTTGGCGTGAGCCAGGACAAGCTCCCGGGATGCTGCCGTGCCCTGCGAGGCACAGGAAGGGACCTTCCCAAAGCAGACACAGCGCCATATCACAGTCACCCAGGCTGGGGGAGGCAAATCAACTTTTAAGGTTGTAGAAAGCTTTTTTTCTGTAGGAAATAAAAGAAAAATCAAATCCTGGGAGAACGCAGGCAGGGCACCGCAGCATGGTAGGCCGAGCCCTGTGCCTCTGCTGAGTTTTTGGCAGGGCAGTTTTGGGGGCTGTTTTTCCCTGCCCCGATGCGATGCTCCCATAGAAGTGAGGTTACAGAAGAGGCTGAGGAAGGGCTGCTGATGTGAACCTGCGTTGCTGCTGGTGGTGTAAAACTGGTGAGAAGATGGATATTTTTGTCCATCCATTTCATCTGGCATAGCATGAGCTTCGTTTGTATTTGCAGAAAGCAAAGTCTGTGTGATTTTTCAATATATTCCTAAGTGTTCAAGGTATGTTCCCCAACACTGAGGGAAAAGCTAGGAAACCATAAGAAACAGAGAAGGAAAAGGCTAGGGGGGACTTGTATTCTCTAGCATATACCCGGGATGAAACAAGAACCCACGTCAGAACCCATCAAAAGGAAAACTGATGACTTGCTACTTTCCAAAAGCATTAATATTTCATAGCTACCATTATGTTCTGAAGAGCGCACGGGTCATATGTTTGTTGGTAGCACCACGGCTGCCCGGTGAAAGAGAAGATACCCGTTCTTCAGGCTGCTCTGTTCCCTCATCCTAATTTGCATCCCATCCTTTCGCCACGGTAGGATGCTGACTCTGGGTTTTGGGAGGTGCAGCGCTGCCCTGTCGCCCAGCCTGGTGTCCCCAAGGGCTGGTGCCCCAAAAGCCAGAGCCAGACCCTTGGGCAGGCGCCCTCAGGCTCATCCCTTACACCCCTCGTGCCCAGGGGTGCGGAGCAGGAGCCCAGGTCCCTTCCCCGTGCCAGCTGCCGGCTGAAGTGCATCGTATTTTAAAATGCACTTACTTGTTTTTAATCAGATAATATCTACTGGTTCGATAATAAACTAATTACGTGCTTAAAATAGCGCGGGAGAGGGGTCCTGTTTCAGATTAGTCACATAATAGAGATGCCCAGGGCTGTTCTGGAGGTTGCTTGAAGGCTTTTTCTTGCGAGAAGGCCTCGTGTGCCTGCGCCAGCTTTTGAAGGGCTTACTCAGGCCTGGTCAAACTTGGTCGGCCGACAGCGTATCAGATCCGTTCCTCTAATCAGTCACATGTTAGCCAGAACTGTCACCAGATTCGCAATTTAATAGGTGCAGCTCAACACTTCCAATTAATGCAGCCCGTGTACTTAGCGATCTGTCATTTCAGAGCTGTGTCACTTCGGAGCTGGCACTTGGCAGAGCCCCCTGCAAGACAGCGCTGCGCCTTGGTAAGGCAGAAGCCTTTTGCAACACACCCCGAGTTCAGTTGCATTTCCCAGGCTGAGCAAGTGTAAAAAAAAAAAATCAACACATAACTGCAAAAACTTCTAAAACAAATCACAGAATTGTGGAAGGGCTGAGGTGAGAAGGGACCTCTGGAGGCCATCTGGTCCAACCCCTGCTCAAGAAGGGACACCCAGAGCTGCTTGCCCAGGACCATGTCCAGAGGGCTTTTGAAGATGTCCAAGAAGCCTCTCTGAGCAACCTGTGCTCCTTCACTCCATCACCCATACAGCAAAGTGCTTGCTGGTGTTCAGAGGGACCCTCTGTCTTCCACTTTGTGCCCAACACCTCTGGTCCTGGGACTGGGCACCACTGAATGTGTATAAATACAGATTTATAATAGGTGATTCAGCATCGACAGGCTTTTGTGTGATCTTCCATGGGAAGCTGCTATTTTTAGTGAATTATTATAAGCAGTAGCATCACTCACATTTATTTATAAAGGCATGAAAGAACACCCATACATGTTTCTAAATAGTCGCTGTATAGTAACGGCCATATGCTGAGAGTGAGCAGAAACAGAGCCTCGGCACCCTGGTTTCCACAACGCTGCGTGGGGGTTTTGCTGGGATCTTTGCATCTAAGAAACAAAAAGCAGAGGGAAAAGTTCTTTTTCTAGTTAAGAAAAACAAACCCAAAGGCTTCAGGGTGGAAGCCTGCCTTGCAGTGAAATTGCATCGTTTTCATTGAGGTCTCACTCAGTGACCACTGAGATTTGTGAGGACTCTCCCGTTAGCTTCAGCAGCTTCTGGATTGGGTGCATGATGAAAACAGGAGCTATTTTTATGAAAGATACCACGTGGATGATATTCGGGTTGATGGGGTGTGTGTGCTTGCACATCTCCTGGGGCTCCTGGTGGAACAGAGGAGGAGAAACGCATTGGTTCCCTACCAGAGGTGCTCTACAAATAGAGGGTGGTGCCATTTCCAGAGTCAACACACAGAAACACTTGAAATGCTGGGGTTCTCCATTAAAAAAAAATAGAGAAGAAAAAAGTTATCTGCTGGTGGCACTGCTCCTGAACAGAGACTGTAACTCTTTCAGTGTGGCTCTGCAAAGACCCTGCTGTGTGTGTCCATCATGGCTTTTTTTATGCAACCCCTTGTATTTAAGGTCCCTCAAAAAACAGTAAGTGGCGACATTTTTTGGTTTTACCGATTGTGTTTGTGTGGCAGTCAAGCCCGCACTGATGTGCCTTGGGATTTTCACGAATTCAGCACCTTGCAAAATCAATGTCTGAAAGTAAATTCCTGCTCTTAATTAAGTTCAACCCTTTGATTGAAATTAATTGCGTTCTTTAATTTTGTGCAGACACGGTACAAAGCAGGTGGAAAGGGATGAAAAAGGAGGCTCTTGACAAGGTGCCTTTAGCAACTCCTGATGCTGCTGTGTGATTCTGGAGCCTAAATCCCATTTTAATACAGAAAAGCATCAGCTCCGCATACGGAGGCAAGCACTTATATTATTACCAGCTTTTATTTTTACAGCGTAGGTGTCTTCTGGCACGGGGAGCTGTTGCTGAGTGCCCAGGCGAAGGGGGGACACAGCCGTGGGCTGGGTTGCAGGAAGGGGATGTTCTCCCCAGCCTTCCAGGAATGAAAACAGCTGGGCAGGAGGTTTCTCAGGCAGCTTCTAAACGTATAAAAAAATACATATACACACTGCACGGCCATTGCCGTTGCTCTTTATGAAGTTGGTTACACTTTTTATCCTCAGACCGTGTTCCTTCTCTGCAGCTGCACAAGTTAAACTACCGGCATTTCCCTCGCTCTGTTTCCCTTCTCCCAACACACAGTGGAAAAAAATAAACTGCAACCAGCGTGCTCTGCTCACAGCAAAACAAATGTTATTTATTAGAGTCCTCCTGTGGTCAGTAGACGTCTGACTGTAAAATAACTGGAGATTTTTCTGCTAACTGGAAGTGTGATGCTCTGAGACAATTTCCAGGCAGCGTATATTTTCAGCTGAGCTTTATTTACGTCAGCGTAGTGATTTGCAATATCAGTGTTTGCAAAGAGTGAGGCAGCAGTTGTTTTAATTAGACCTTTTTTTTTTTTTTTGGAAAAGCTTTTAATTACGCTGTGACTAAGTTCCCTCAGCTCCACATTTCGAGATGCCTTTCCCTTAGGAAGGGAGGGCACCCACCTCCTCTGGGGGCACGTATCCTGCCCTTGTGTAAGGGAGCAGCCCCGGGGCACGAGGTGTGCATCTCAGGGTTTGTTTTCCCTCCTCTAATCAAGTTCTCCCGTCGTAATTTGGCATAGTGCTGAGTCCTTAGTTTGGGACCGGTGGAGATACATGCCCTGCTCCTCTGTGGTTGGTTGTCAGAAAAGATCTCTCTTTTTTTGTGTAATTTGCTTACTACTGTATTTTCCCCTGAAACTTTCATAATTTAGGGAGACTACAACAAACCAAAAATAGGTGATTTTTGGTTTTGTATGGAAAAAATACAGGCAATTAAAAAGATGTAAAACATGGCTGGGCAGATACTGTTGGAGGACTTTCCTTATGTTTTAATTCTTGCTTTTTCTGTTCCTCCAGAGCACCTTCACTGCTTTATTACATTTTTTTTCCTGGTTTGCAAAAACTTAAGGGAAAGATGAGTTCTGAGACCCAGTGTGCTGGGGATGTTTAAGCTACTTGAGAAGAGCAGCACTGCAGCCTTGCACTACTGTGTGGCTACCATACCACCTCATACGGTGAAGTTAGAGCATTAAATATGTTAATAAAGTGTAAAATAAAGTATAGTTCTCCCAAGTGAGCATTAGCAGCAGTTACGGGCCTGCAGATCGTGTTTGTTTTTCTCTCATCATTTCCCAGTATCCCAATTGTTAAAATAAACCGCTGCTTTTGATTTGTAGTAGCAACTTTACGGTTTAGGAGCCTGTATCTGAAATAATGAATTAAATTCTCATTGCAAAACACTGAAATGAAAACAGAGCAGTGTGTAACTTGGACCCGGCAGTCACCAGCTGCACCTCATCTTGCTAATCTTCAGCCTTTTTTTTTTTTTTTTTTGGGCCTTTAAGAGTTAAGTTACACAACTCTCTTTATTTTTAAAGTGAGTGGATTCCTTGTTGCGTTGTTGAGAATGATAAATTGATACCACATGTTGCTCCCAGACAAAAAAGACTCTGTGTTGCAGTGGAAGCACTTGCAGCTGGTGTCTGAGTTAATGGACGGGCTCCACAAGGTAAACACAGTTTGGAAGAGGCTGAAGCAGACACGGGCAGGAGGAGCAGGGGGGAGATTTTCTCCGTCTTAAAGGCTCGAGCATTTGCTGCTTTGGCTCGGCCAGGGCTGCGTGTTGAAATAACGCATGGCCTAAGCTTTTCCGGGAGGCTCATTTATATGTTTGCACCAAATCAGGTATACAGCGCGATGGAAATGTTTGAGTGTCCTCTCTGGGAGCTTATCCGTCCGCACTCGTACCAAAATACCAAGAGGGATGTGTAATTAGGACATGCTAGCTGATTTCATTTATTTTCCTGAGCAAAAATGTGGCTGATTCCCTCAAGGAGCATTAATAAAATTGGGAGCAGCAGATCAGCACTGACCCTGGTCAACATTGGCTCCCCATGTGGCCCTGGGTTTTGGAGAAGTACTGTCACCCCGTGTGTTGCTGCTCAGGGTGCTCAGCTCCGATTTGTTGCTAGTGAGACCCCGTATGCTAGCTGGCTACCCCCTGGCCTGCTGTTTCGCAAAACCAGGCAGGTTTATATGAAAACCCAAGGGGTGTGAGGTGTATGGTGAAGAGAAGTGCCTAGCAAAGGGGTCAGGGAAGATCACCCCCCCTGATGCCACCACCGAGCTTTCCTCATCCCGGGGGCTGCCTTTGGGAAGCCTTATATCCCACGGCCTCTCAGCACAGACAGGCAGGGAGGTCAAGGGAGGGCCCCGCCGTGCCTAACTCTGTCAGGGCTGAGTGCCAGCCCTTCCTCCGCCATTTTCCCTGGTGGCGCCATCACTTGGCCTCGCAACGCCTTCTGCTGACGCCTTCCTCTTCAGCTCTGCGTGGGTCTGCTCCACCCCACCCTGCTGCCATCCTGGTCCTCTCCTTCCCTCTCTCCACCTTCCATGCTCAGCTTCCTTCCTCCCCAGCAGGGTCACTTCACCTGCCCATCTCCTCACAGCCTTTCCCCCACCTGATGTCTGTCAGGGGCACATAATACTCCTCACAGATGTATGTATTTTAATTTAACGAAAGCGTGCAGTAGCCTCTCGGCAGCTGGCAGCCGAGCAAAGCGGCCTTGTTTTCCTGCGGCGCTGTACCATTCTCCCCTCGCACCACATCTGCCCTGCCTCGTGGGCTCCTCTCTGCTGGGTCTTCCTGGCCTTCAGGGCCAAAAACTTTTCTTGCAGGACTACTTCAAGAGGGATTGGGACCCAGCTGGGCCAGGCACAGTGCCATATGGTATGCTCTTGATCTTATCTGCAGGAACCTTGGTCTTCTGGCCCTTGGTAGGGCATGCAGCCTACTTCAAGTCAGGTATAAATAGTAGCGCTAATAAAGGGAGGAGCTCGTCATATTTATTTTCTGCTCTGCTCTTGTACAGTCCTTGTGTTGTAGCCTTCAGTGGTATGTGAGCTCTTTCCAAGGTGTCTGCAGCCTGGCTAGCATCTGTCCCATGGACATATGGTCTCCAGGACAGATTCATGGGCATTCCTTTATAGATCTTTTAAAGTTTCTCGTTGCATTTTGGCATGGAAAAATGTGTTTTGTTTCCATCATAGTGGCCTACTCCTTCCCTCAAATAAGCCAGAACAAATTCCCATTAATTTGAACAGCAGCGGGTTCAAATCACAAACTGTTTTCGTTCCTTCCCCACCTCCTCTGTGGTTTGTCGCAGGATCATACATTGCTAATGCGTGTGCCTGGGAGCAAAACTTGTGCCAAAACGTTTTCCTGTATTTTATGCAGCCTTGAACATTCATTGACAATCCTGAAACAGGTAGAAAGCACAGTTACTTCCATCCAGGTAGCAGCCTGGTAGCCCAGCGCAGCAGCCTTCACTCGTAGATTTCCGTAGCAAAACTCGCTTGTGAAAGCATAATAGGGTCCAGCCATAATTTGATTTGGCAGGGCATCCAACACGTGGAGAAACCAAGAAACTCAGATACTGTTGTTGAAGAGGTTAGCGGGGGAGGCTATGTGAAAGAAGTGGGTTTCAAGGCAGTGTTTGAACAGAGGGTGGAGATGAGGTACACAAAAATAAATTGGCCCATAATTATGCGTAAGAAAACAGTTTTTCTACAGGAGAAAAGTAAAGAAAAACAAGCTGGAGCATAAATGGCATATTGCATAACGTAAAGGAAAACAAACTGCTTGGATTTTTTCATAACTAACAATTTTCAGTGCAAAAGTATTATTATATTCTTCTGTTATTTGTGTGATACCAACACTGAGCGAAAAGATATTATAGGAAGATTACGCATGTGCACATATATCCACACATGCAGGAACCCTCATCCTAAAATATTCTTCAATTTCGCATTGTTACCAACTGACCAATTCGGGATTTTTCATGGTTTTAGACCAGATGTTTTCATACTACACCTACCACCAGCAGAAATTCATGAGAATACCAGAGGTCACACACTGTTAGCTGCTGGCACTTTGGCTGAGTGCTTTCACGTTTGAAGCTATATGGCAGTCTGCATCTGCCATCTTGGGTGTTTCTTTTCTGGTTTGGGAGATTGTTTTTCATCTGTAGGTATCACTTGGATACTTATTCTTGTATTCAGCATTTGTAGGTTGTGTACGTGATGGTTTTTGGTGTGGTGTTCTAGCTCTGGTCATCCTAATCCAGCCACTGGGAGAGATTCCCATGCAGATATTCTCACATGTAGTTGTCACAGTGGTTGAATGCAAGAGCTGCCTGCATTGATGCAGTACAAGCTGGAATATCAGGAAATACTATTTGAAAATAAAAAATTAAAAAAAAATCAACAAAAACAAAACCAGCAGTCTCCAGCCAGTTGAGAGAAACATGAGGAAGTTAGCAGCGGTGCCTAGTTATTAGAAGTTAGAAACAGACTTTTACCAGGCTCAAAATATAGTTAAAAATGTTCATCAGTTAAACAATAAAAAACACTCTTTCCCTCCTTAGACTGAAGAATTATGATGCTGCACCTCAATCCAACATATTTTAATGGCATTATAGTTCCTTGGAATTAGACAAGTTTACAGTTGAAATGCTGACCCAAACATGTCTTGAGTGCGTCTGCAAAGCCTGGTCTGCTGTTTTGTGCAAATTGTTTAAAACGGAGCAGTTGCTATTTTGAACCGCAGTCAATACGATTTCTCTTTTCATCGCAAATGCGTCTGCTGTCTGCATGTGAGAAGAACTTCAGGCATGTTTTCCATTTCACAATCTGACAAAAACCACAACACTTAGAGGGGGAAAAGGCATCTTATGCTGAAAAGGATTGTTTAAAAAAAGCTGGGCTGTATTTCTTCATACATCCAGTGTGTCTCCAGTTCACATATGTCAAACATCCATTTATCCTTACGATGCAAGTGCTGATATGCTTGTGAATGATTTGTTGATTGATGCGTTCTTTGCGCATTTAAACCTGGAATTTCTTCAGTGCTTTGTAAATTAAGGTCATTTATTCTGGATGGTTTGATTATGCTATCGTCCTGTTGACATTGTGCTTTAAAGCATGCTGGTAGAACAAATGTAATTTTACTCTCTTTATAGCTGGTATTTGCCAAAATTTAGGAAAAAGTGCAACTTTTAAAACTTGACCATCTTTAACATGCAGGAACAGCACAAGTGTTTTGTCAAAAGAATATGGCATCACTCCAAATATCTTTGACTTGCACATGGGAAAAAAAATCCAGCCCCTTGGAAGCATTCTCAGTTGCCAATACTACTTGTGTGTCCTTTTTTGAGCCCTATTTTAAGCCCCAAATCATTAGGATGAGTAGAGCTGGATTTTTATCCCTATTCTTTGGGTATAAATCTGGTGTTCTTTCACTGGGTCTACCACAGTAGCTGGTTTTCTCTGCCGCTGTCTTGTTCTGGGGTGATTATCACCGGAGTGTGGATGTTGCTGGGTGGCACAAGCCTATGCCCCGACCTCCCCTGCAAGTGCTGTATTTTGTGGCATCCTCTACAACACGGGGTAGACAGCTTTGTGCAGCTTCATACAGATGAGTATCCAGCAGCTTACAGGGACGGGAACGTCACTGTGCGTTGTGTCACATCGCATTTTGAAGACTGTGAGGATACTACAGCGGGGGGCAGCTGGCCGGCTGCTGTGGTACGGGCGTGATTCTGGTGTCTCTCATGGAGAGAGAGAGCACGGCTTACTCATGCACAGCGTGCTCGTGGGAGAGGAGCACCAGCACACGCAGTTTTCGCAGGAATGATTATAATAAGTACACAAACACACATGCCAATGAAGAATTACAAAGACATTTGCCGAGGCTGCAATGAGTGTGACTACCCCTCCAGTCAGACTTTTGCAGTGTCTCCGCAGCTTTTGTTTCAAGGAACTGATGGCAAGATTGCTGATGGTATAGAGGTTTGTCCTGAGTGGAAAGTAGGGGAGAGATGGCACTGTTGGATAAAGGGCATGGGCATTGGCTTCTGGTTTCACCCGTATCCCATCAGAGGGGGGGGTTGGCAAAGGGGAGCTGGACATGTTGTTCCCTCACTCTGACGTTCCCAGCTGTCTCGTCTAGCTCCTTGCTAGCAGGACCAGAGCTGTGTCACACCCCGTTCCTTAGGATGCAGCTTTTGGGGAGTAAAGGTGGGCACCAGGAATGCACATTGCTTGCTGTACAACAGCATGCTGCCACGGTGCTGTCATGCTCCAGCCCTCCCATGTCCACCACCCAAGAAACCCATGGTGATGTCCTACAGGGGCCGGTGTTTTTATCAATGTCGTTTTCATGTGATGTTGGTTTTGTGGTTGAGGTTTGGGGTAACAAGAAGTGCTGGCCTTGACATTTTGTTTTCTTCCTTTCCTGCAGAACTCAATCCGGCACAACTTGTCACTCCACAGCCGCTTCATCAGGGTGCAGAACGAAGGCACCGGGAAGAGCTCCTGGTGGATGATCAATCCAGATGGCGGAAAAGTGGGCAAGGCGCCACGGAGACGCGCCGTGTCCATGGACAACAGCAACAAGTACACCAAGAGCAGAGGGCGGGCGGCTAAGAAAAAGGCGGCCCTGCAGACTGCCCAGGAGGCAAGCGAGGACAGCCCTTCCCAGCTCTCCAAGTGGCCGGGGAGCCCAACTTCCCGCAGCAGCGATGAGCTGGATGCGTGGACAGATTTTCGCTCCCGGACGAATTCCAACGCCAGTACGATAAGTGGCCGCTTGTCACCGATTTTGGCAAGCACCGAACTAGATGATGTTCAAGACGATGACGCTCCGCTTTCTCCCATGCTGTACAGTAGTCCATCGAGCTTGTCCCCCTCGGTAAACAAACCGTGTACTGTGGAGTTGCCTAGGTTGACTGATATGGCTGGGACAATGAATTTGAACGATGGACTGACAGATAACCTCATGGATGATCTCTTGGACAATATTACACTCCCTTCCTCCCAGCAGTCGCCCACAGGAGGGATGATGCAGAGAAGCTCCAGTTTTCCATATGGTTCCAAAGGTTCAGGGCTGGGTTCCCCCTCGAGTAGTTTCAACAACGCCGTATTCGGGCCGTCGTCCCTGAATTCCCTCCGCCAGTCGCCCATGCAGACCATTCAGGAGAACAAGCAGGCCACCTTCTCTTCCATTTCCCATTACAACAACCAGACGCTGCAGGATCTGCTCGCCTCTGATGCACTTAGTCACAGCGATGTCATGATGACACAGTCTGACCCACTCATGTCACAAGCCAGCACAGCTGTGTCCGCCCAGAACTCCCGCAGGAATATAATGCTCCGCAACGACCCCATGATGTCGTTTGCCGCGCAGTCCAGCCAGGGCGGTCTGGTCAATCAGAGCCTGCCCCATCACCAGCACCAGTCTCACAACTCTCCTCTTAGTGGCAGCCGTGCCTTGTCCAATTCCATCAGTAACATAGGCTTGAATGACTCGAACAGCTTGGGTTCCTCCAAACATCAGCAGTCACCCGTCAGTCAGTCTATGCAAACACTTTCTGACCCGCTCTCAGGCTCCTCTTTGTATTCCTCTAGCGTGAACCTCCCGGTCATGGGACACGAGAAATTCCCAAGTGACTTGGACCTGGATATTTTCAATGGGAGCTTGGAGTGTGACATGGAGTCCATCATCCGCAGTGAACTCATGGATGCAGATGGGCTGGATTTTAACTTTGATTCCCTCATCTCAGCTCAGAACGTTGTCAGTCTGAATGTGGGGAACTTCACTGGTGCTAAACAGGCTTCATCACAGAGTTGGGTACCAGGCTGAAGGATCTTTCAGAACAGGGAAAAATGGGCAAACAGGTCAGTGCCCCGTGGATGTGCTAAAATGCTTGGTTCCTTCGTTTTATTGGAGTCTGCACCAAACACTTAATTGTTAGCGCACACTAATAGTACTAATTTGGCTTGCGATGGCTTGCTATGTTTTGGTATGCAACAGCTACAACCAAGAAAAATTTGGAGGTGTGGAGGGAAATGAGGCTAAGCTATAAAAGCTGCAACAGTGTCAGCGCGCATCTGATGCTATGTGTCCTTCTTAATTTAGGCATAAGAAATGTTAATGACAAATCAGGCAAACCGAGGTGGAATATTTGTGGGTTCCAGGAATCAGAGAGCTCCAGCTTGTCTTCTTTGAAGTCGCAACAGGTGGATTCGTCTCTGCAGCTCATGCTGCACGTAGCCAGGCCGTGTTACATGGGGATGGGGCAAGGGGCTTTGCAGTCAGTGCAGCAATACTGCTGCAGGGGAGGAGGAAGAGTGCCCTTGAAAGATCAGTGCTTGCACTCGGGATTGGGTGCGCGGCACAGATTTGGACTGCATTAAGAGTTATACTGCTGCTGTGGTACAGCCACTCTAGTGCAATTGTTTGATTTTATTTTTTTAATGTAATTCTCAGCAAAAGAAAAGTAGCAAATCAAGGACCTGTATTTTGAAATAACACAGGTAGGATCCTGGTCCCAGGAACATCCTGTTCTAAATGCTCTAAATACGCAAAAATTGTTGGTCCCCCTCAGGGCCTGTGTAGATACCATTTCCTTTTGGACTCCACCAAGAGAGTATCTCTAGGTTTGGGTTTTGACACCAGTGCTTTTGAAATGTTTGCCTCAGATTAATTTTTTTCTAGATTGCTGTGGTTTTTCTCAGTGTTTCTTTTCCACATCTGGGGACACCAGAGCCTGTAAATGTTGTTTCTGTCATCCTTTGTGATTCTGCAGGTTCCTGCCCATACCTCTCTGCCTGCTTCCACGTACATATTCCCTGACTCATAGAGCAGGTTCCACACAAAGTGCCCTTTCTCCTTTGTTTATTTATTAGTATAAGGGAGTAGATTTCAAAATACAGTAGGATAAAAGGTTAGCTATAAATTATTGAAAGTATTGTGTTAACTTCAGAACAGTGTGCAGAGTATCCCAACACTGGGGCTAAAAGAGGCATTCACTTGGTTTGCAGCAGACTTCCAACTTTCTTATTTTCTGGGGGAAAGATAGAAAGAAGGAGTCACAGTGTTTTCTGACTTTATGGTGCATCATTTACTGATGAGTGACCCTTTCATCTTTAATTGAGTTTTCATTCTTTGTTTCACAGTTAGATGTTCATGGGGAAGCTTTGCAGTCTGTGAACAGCAGTGGTGAGCCTCCTGAACTCTGTCTAGAGTACCCCCAAAGATACGTGCTGATCTGCTGTCTGTAAGGGAGAAAAGGACTGTACAGGATGCCTTGCTGTAGTCATCTGCAAAGCTTCCTCGCTCCAGTGGAGCAGGTGGTTTGCGCAGTACATTCAGGCGGAGGATTTCCTCTGATTCTTTCACATCTTCTCTCTAAAAGCATGAGTGTTGCAGAGTGAGGTTGGGAGATGGGCTGTAGAGGATGCTGCATCCCACTGACCATGCATGGGATGGCATCGTGGCAAGGACAGGGTGCCAGCTGAATTCTGCTTTTTTTCAGCTCCAGTGCTTGTTAACGTAAGAAAAGAAAGGGGAGAAAAAAGAAAAGTGGTTCATGAACTGGGAAGCAAAAACTTGCAGCAGGTCACGCTTGTCAATCAGGTGTCTCTTCCTCCAGGTGCATGAGCTTTTTGGATTTAGAAACCCTCTTTGCCTGAGGTGGAACATCCAACAGTACAGCCTGCTTAAAACAGAGATGTTATTGACAGCTGTGCTTGACACACTTCCAGAAGGGCGATGTTCTAGCATCATCACTTACTGTGTGTAGGTAGAAGGTGCCCAGGGAGACCCACCAGCAGCACCAGGGAGGCACACCACCAGCCACCTCCTCACCAGGGCTCCCAGCTGCCTCTCAGCCCTGTCCTGTGCCATGCAGGGAGAGGGAAGCCACCCAGTCCTTCCCAGGCTGCGCCTTTGGAGGAGAGGACCTGACACGTCTGTGCACAAGGAGACTCATTTCGGAGGACAGATTTATTAAGGAGATGGCTTTCCTCAGTAGATTAATGGCTGGTCACCTGTGGAAGCCTCTTTCTCTCTCTCTGGCAGCTGGACTGGCTGCTATGGGGTGCCTCCAGTGTCAGGTGCGAGTGCAGGTGATTTCTGCTGTGCTGGTTCACCTCCCACAGGTCCTGCTCTGTTGAGCATCACCGCCAAAGAACTGGCCTCTGAGCGAGTGCCTCCTGTTTTGGTAGGAGTGAAGTCAGGTGTCATCAGCCTGAGTTGTTTTCTCAGCTATTTTTCTGCCTCGCTGTAGCATAGGGACCCCTGAATTAAAATCTCTCAGCGGTTTTCATGACCCCAATAACAAAGCTTTGTGGGCTTGGAGGCTGGGAAACACTTTCAGCAGAACAGCCTGATGTTTGCTCATGTTAAATCCATTTCATGAAGTGAAGCAGTTACAGTGGGCTATTGGCATACCTCAGAGTGCTGTGTTTTCTATGAAAAATAAGGGAAAGGTTGGAGTCAGTTTTCAGGAAGAAAAGAAAGCAGCCAAATACACAGTTCTTTAGCTTATACATATCGTAGGTATAGAAGGGAGGTTACTTTGGAAGAAAATTGACTACACTCTTCACAGAGGAGGGGAAAGCCCTGTGCAGAAGATGCCACCGTTAAGATTTGGTGGCCATGGCTCTGCGCTGTGGGGCTTGCTGTGCCCGGCCTTTCAGTGGGCCCGAGTTGATGCTCATAACCGAATTTGTTTGTTTGGATTTTCCTCCTACAAGAAGGAAAGAAGAAAATCAATATGCTTTTTTCTTAGGTTACTCACACAGCCATGATTTCCCCCTATCTCCACTTGCTTCCCAAGAGCACTGAATCTGCCCTCCACCCACTCACATAATCATCGGGTTGTTTTTTCAGCTCATTTATCAATACGTGAAGACATCGCTATTGCCTAGACTTTCTCCAGAATACCTTTTATTTATAAATCAGTGGGTCTTTCCTTGGTTTGCTGGTGTTCTCACCACTTGGCTCTTTGCTCTGTGGTCCTTCTCAGCCAGAGGAGCTGAAGGGAGTTGGTATTTGCCGAAGAGCAGCCCCAAGCAAACTGATGGGGGCTCTCCCCATCAGTTTGGGGCAGAAATGGGGGATATATGGGTGCTGGTGATCAGCAACTGCTCTGACATCAAAATCCCTTGAAGAAGCTGTTTTTGCCTCAGTTATTCCAGCAATCCAGCTTTCGAGAGAGCCCCGCAGCCGGCGATGCTGGCAGGGCTTGGGAAAGGGGTGGAGGGCGGCTCTGTGCAAGTAGGGCAGGAACTTCTTGAGCTGGTTTTGCTGTCTGCAAAACTCATCTAGCTGCATCTTCTGGGAGAGGTTTTAATGTGCCATTTAGCTGGATCCCTCTGGGCGCTGTAACAGAGCTGTGCTGAAGCCACGTTGACTTGTTTGAAAATTAGAAGTAAAATACTTCACAGAGCAGTTAGAGTCACTCATTTTACCCAAGCATCGTTGAAGTCCCAAGTCATCTTGCTGTAGCAGTAGAGTGCATAAGTCTCTAATAGCAGTGTCCTGAATTAGTTCACAGAATTTGATGGTTAACATCTCTGATAAATCAAAATCCTAAAAAATGTAATAAAATGCCTGTTTATATTTCATTAGTCTGTATCTGTGGACTACTTGCTGATTTGTTAATTTACATTCAGCCTGCTTCTGGGTAAAATTCATACCAAAGACAAACCCATAGGTCTAAGGATGACTGCATTGACTAAAAGACTGTCTTAAAAGTGGAAATAGTAAAGAGATCTCTCTTTGGATGCAGTTTGTCCCCTTTGAATCAGAGCACTCTGACTGGACAACATGCCACGAGGAAGATGATTGTCATTCTTTTCCACAAACCTTGTTTTCTGCTTGTTAAAGCTGACATGTGGAGAGCAGATTTGGTGGACCCTGACTGCCTCAGCACCATGGATGCGCTCCCTCCTCTCTCAGTTTCCAAAATGAGGTCTCACGGGCAGGGCTGACAGGTTTCCTGTGCGGCTACCTTTAAGAAATCCAAAGGAAATTCAAGAGGAGCAAATCCTTCTGCTCCGTTTCTAACAGGTCAGTGGTTAAGGCGGTGGCGTGCTTTTCGTGTTTCAGTGTTGTTTCAGCCAGCCCAAGTTTTGAAAAGTGGTTTTGTGACTAGCTGAACGTCATGCGCGCCAAGTTTAGTCTTTGAGCAAAAATATCTGTGTGGAAAACTTGGTATTTCTCTGGGAACAGGGATCCCATTAACTCCAGGGAGGGCCTGCCCCGAGCAGGCTCCCCAGGGGCCTGTCCTATGCTTGTGGAGAAGCTGCAGCCTCTGCTGCTGCCGCCCCGGGCACGGCTGGGCCTCGGTCCCTGCTGTGGTGTTGCAGGCGGCCACTGTCCCCAGCTCGGCTCCAGAAAGTCCTTGTCACAGCCCCGTGTCGACGGGAAGCAGCAGCAGATGCGGCTGCTCCTCCCCGGGCTGGGCCGGGTGAGTCAGGAGGGTGCTCGCGGGGCCTCTCCGCAGCGGGGGTGAAGGCAGCAGGAGCCGGCACAGGAACGTCATGGATCCCCTCGCTCCTTCTGGAAGAGCTTGGGCTATTTATTTATTTAAATCTAAGTTTTTTGTTTTAGGGTTATTAACCGAGGGAAAAGGTCCATCAAAGCCAGCGTTCTGTCCGCAGGCTTGTGTTGTGAGCCGTCGGCAGCAGAAGCCAAGATAGTGGTCTGATCCTGTGGTTTGGGTGTTCTGTTTTTGTGATATATATATATATATTTTAGTGCCTCATGCTTTGTCATGTGATTCAGCAGCAATAATTAGGCAGAAACTTGCTGTCCCTGCAGATGCCAAGATTACAGGATGACATACTCTCACCAGATGACAGCACAAACTGGTATTTTTAGAACAGCCCGCATCAACTGGTCTCCCCAGTGCTTTCCTCCCTGTATCAGCAGCACTTGGGTTTTATTAGAGAATGAGTCTTTGCAAATGTCTTTTCATGTGAATGAGCCGTTATATGATCGTTTAGAGCTGCAGATCTGCGTTTGTCCCAAGTCGTGCTCTTGCCCGATCGCTGGGTTGGTTACAGGTGGTTTGTTTTTTTATTTCTGTCTTTTCATCTGGGCTTTTAAATACCCCCCTAAAAAGCATATTTTCTTGAAGAAGTGCATAATAAGAGATTTTTTTTTAGAAACATAGCATCATGCAGCTGAGGAAAGGTCAGGATCTTCTTTCATGGCAATTCAGTGCTCAGCCGCAGTGATGAACTGACAGCCGGAGAGGCTTGAGTCTTAGGTTCATGACAGCCAAAGGGCACAGGTATGGCGTGGGCAGCCGAGTGCATGCAGCTGAGCAGTGCTGTGAGTAAATAGCCGGGCTTTTTCTCCTGGCCTGCAGAAGGAGGGTGAGGGACACAGATGCTCGCACAGCCTCCCTCTGGGCTCCTGGTGCTGGAGGTGGAGAGCGAGAGTCTCCAGCAGGATGGTCACAGCAGCGTTGCCCCCGATTGAGTGTCCACGTGGCACGTGGGGACACTGGCCCCATGAAATCAGGTACCAGCAGTTGGGTGGCAGGACCACTCAGCTCCAGTCCGGTTTGTGGAGCTGTTTAATCAGCTTTTCCACTCAGATTACCACACAGGGCGACCGTTGCTGGAGTCTGGCGGAGCAGACATCTGTTGAGCAGTAAGCGGACGGGGACGCGGCTCAGCTAACAGAGCCGCTGTGTAGCCGTGGCTGTCTGCAGTTGCTCCAGGGAAAAAAGGATACTTCCCAGAGGGTGCCGTGGAGAATAGCATGTGTTCATGCACTTTTTCATCTGAGCTGAGTGCCTTGCCCGTTTTTCTTCCCTGCACTGCCTCGTTTTGCAAACTGCTTCTCTCAGCTTCCACAGGTAACATATTTCGTACAAGTGTAGGGAAGATCTGGTTTAGAGGAAGGGCCTTGGCTCTCTTGCCTCCTCCCAACACTTCTAAGTCATGGTAGAGGAGGTTCTGCCTTACATCAGCTTGGTGGAAATCCTTTTCAGTGATCCATGTGAGCATTATTGGCCTGCGCTTGGCAGAGAAAAAGAGACAGTCTGTGAGGACATTCAGAAAAAGAGTACATAGCAGGTTTCCATGGCACTGTAAAATGCGTAATTCACGATGTTTCCAGTCAGGTAGGTACCCTTTACTCTCCAGTTTGGAAAGCAACATTTGTTCTCCAGATTCAAAGGCATAAGCAAAATCCTTCTCTGTATTTGCACAGGTATAGTAGTTATCCATTCTTTTCTCATCCTCAGCAGAGGTCTCTTTGCCACTGCTCCCATGGGCCTGTTATTCAGCTGATGTACTCTACCCCTTTTAGAAGTTACATTTTGCAAGCATTTTGGTGTTCTTCTTCTGTACAGTTAACTGTCCAGCAGCATCCTGCCTGAAAGGTGCTGATGTCTCTCAATCAGTGGCAGTGTTATCCATAACTGATATGGTTTCCACACACCTCCTCAGGCCCCTGAAGAAAAGGCAGGGGATAAAATTTACCATGAAATTGTAAAGAAGCCTGGAGACATTACAGGGAGATGGTGCCTCGTATCTAAACCCTTCTCAGTTGTCCAGGGCAGGGGATTGAACCCAGCCAGATGTAGTGGTTCTCAAAAGCAATTGGATGTCAGCAGTGCTTGTGCTGGAAAGCCAACGTAGCTGCACACTGGCATCTCTGTAGGTGTAAAAACAAGTGTCACAACATATGGTCTTTTTGTATGGGCAACAACACAGTAACATATGCAGTGTCGTCTGTACGAGCCTGCTCTTCTTGCAAACAAGTGCAGAATTTCCTGTGGATTGGGTGGTTTAGTATCAGGTCCCAATACATAAGGAAAACCCCAATCTGTTTTTCCTTTTAAGTGTGTGAGCAGGGGTGGGCCAATTTCTCTAGGTGTCTCCTTTTTGTATGTAAAATGGGTAGAAGGGACCTCGGCCACCATTGAGTGTGAAGTCAGCTGTCCAGAGGAGTGGTGGACCTTCTCTTGCTGGAAGTTTTCCAGGCTTGCCGTGACAAGGCTTTGAGTAATCTAACCTAAGCTTCAGAAGAAGATTGATCCAGATGATGTTCAGAAGTCCCCTCCAGCCTAGACTTCTCTATGATTCTGTGTGATTCTGTGAAGAGTAGTTCTTCAAAAGCTTCATAAACAGTTGTGAAAGTTCAACATTTATTTTTCAACCTGTTCACATGCATAAAAGAGATGGCAATGTATTAATGATTAGATTACATTCAATATGTGTTCTTCAGAAAAATAGAAGAGAAAAAATCTTCTCCTTCTTCTGTTTTTCCCCTGTTGTCCTACAGACAAACTATAAAGTGCGTGGCAAGATAAATGTAGATTTAGATGAGTAAGTGCTGAGATCAATAGGGCTAACGTCATTTTTTGCTCATCTCCTCACATTGCAGTCTGGTTTAAATCTTCACAGAGGCTTATTCTGTGCAGGGAAGTGAAAAGAAAGGCCCGGCTTTTGGCAAAGTTGTGAACTTCTGTGATGCTGCAGGTTGGTTGTTGTGCAGAAACAAGCAGCAGTGGTATTACAGATACGACAAACAGCACGGGCCTCTGCAAGGAGAAAGGAGGTGGAGGAAGGTTTATCAGAAAAGCATGCATGCCAATAGTTGTGGCACCTTGCTGAGGTCCTGGGTAAGCCTTTTGTTGCAGAGCTAACACAGGGAGAATGATCTGACATCTTCGGGTACATTTACTTCCAAAGTATTCGGTTGTCTGCTATGGTTTGCAGCTTGTTTTGGAGAGAAACAGCAGCCACAGAAGGAAAGGATACACTTTCGTGCTTTACGTGCCTGTGCAAGTACCAGCACAGCAAATTTTTAGCTCCCATATGTCCTAGTTCTCTGCTGCTCTCTTCCTCTTTCCATTCTTTTCCCCTTGTTCTCTGCCTCTGAGTCTGAACCAGAAAAAAAAATCATTTTTTCTGAGTACAGTTCAAAGAGAAAAAGTGAAGTTGCAACATGCCTGAAAGTTCAGGCCCTTGTAAGAAAGCCCATTAAGCTGCCAGCTCTCTTCTTTCCCTTGGACTTTGCATCCTGACCTCGTTGCATTTTGGCACGGTGCCACTCTAGTGCAGCATATGCTAGGCCTGTATGGGACCACAGTGACTTACCTGCCATGGCATCAGCATTTCTGATTTTTATTCTGCTCTTGCCCAGAGAAGCTGTGGGTGCCCCATCCCTGGAAGTGTTCAAGGCCAGGCTGGACGGGGTCTTTGGGCAACGTGGTCTGGTGGGAGGTGTCCCTGTCCGTGGCAGGGAGGGTGGGACTAGATGGTGTTTTAGACCCCTTCCAACCCAAACCATTCTGTGGTTCTGTGAAAAATCTCATGCTGCAACTTTGTCATTGCAGAAGGCCACAACAGTTATTTTCCTTGTTCAGTTCTAGCAAGTATTTTGTATTTTTTAGTGTTGAACTGTGAAAACCTATGGCAGAATATTACCTTAAACAACGAAAAGGCTGTAAGCATACCTAAGCACATGCTGCATTTGAGCCTACCCCCATGTTAGAGGAGAAGCCATACTGCTGGTGGCAGTGGAAGAAGCAAGGGCCAGAGGCATTGGAACAAATACACATCTGTCACTAAAGGACACGAGTTTCCTTCCAAATGTTTCCATTTTACAGTCTGTGGATTGTTACTTGTAAAAGGCATTATTGGGATTTCCCGTCTCTGGGGAGTCGTACTGAGGGGTACCCAGGGAAGACTCTTGTCTTACAGACCTTTGGGTGGTGATATTTTTCAAGATGCAATATCCACTCAGCAGGGTTTCCAGCCAAATCAGCAGGTCCTCGGTAGGCTGCTTTGCAGAAGAGCTGCATGTTGATGGTGCAGTGTCAAGTACTACGATCAAGGAAAGGATCACATCCCCTTTCTTTTTGCAAATCGCTGTGTGTGCTGGTGGTGATGTTGACTTACTGATAAACGTACCACCAGTGGGAATCACCTGTGCCTTTCTCTTGGGGAGAATCAGTGCGTCGCCTTCGTAACCTGAAGAAATTTCCAGTGCCACAGTAGGAACCAAAGGGAGAAAGCAGCACGGAGCAGATGAGGCTTCAGAGCTTGTCTGATAGAGCATAAGCTGGCATGGGGCTTGGCAGACCACTTTCCCCTTAAGTGGTGGAGATGCACTGTGGTGTGAGACAGAGGTGAGGAAATGTTATTGCGGGGAGGGATATCACAGCATTAAGCCATGCATTAAGGCAAGAGTAGCATTTATAGGAGGACAGTAGCAAGGTAGAGGATGGGAGAGCATAGGAAAGGACAGAAGGAATACAGAAGTCTTTGCTTTTCTCTTCCACCAAATAGGATAAACAGATTTAACATCTAGGGTTCGAATGTCTGTGGGAAGTGATGAAGCAAGAGTTCATCCCGAACTACCCCTAATTTAATGCTTTTTCTGTTTCTGTTTTAAAGTTGTCATTTTCACCAACCACATGCATGTGTGGTTGCATAAGTTATAGTTTGGTATAGTACTATGGCTTCTTCTGATGTCCAGCAGATGTGTCTTGTCCAAGCCGCCTGTGCCCAAGGGGTCAAAACACCAGGGTGGAACTGCCTCTGCGTGTCGCAGAGCCCAGGTGTCATCTCAGTTGTGGTGACTACACTTCAGAAGAAAATTTTCATTTTCTTAGAAAGTCTAAGAAGAGACTGAGCAAAGAAAGTCTAAAACACTTCAGGAGAAAGTCTGAAATTCCTTTCCTTTCTCTGATGATTGAAAATGGGCTTCAGGTTTGGCAGAGGAGCTGAGGAGCTTTTTAAGGGAGAAGTGAATTTGCCAGAGAGTGGCTTAGGAAGTGTAGGCAAAGGATGCCCTTCCTCTGCCTGGGAGTTTCCCCCAGCCTCGGGGAACGAGGCTGTGCTGCAGGTAAGAGCCAGGGGAATGGGTTTGCTGCAGTAAGTTAGCCATGGCAACCTCCCAGCTGCTGCCATGGCACTGCTTTTGAGCACTGATCTCTAACCCACCAGCCCTGCTAGATTTCCTTTTTCTTGTACCTACCCGTTGCCTCTGTTCCATGTATTTTTGCAGTCACTCCCATGCACATGCCTCTGTTACTTTTTTCCCCAAAAAGAGGCCCCCAGTAGTACATAAAGGCCAGAAAACAGAACGAAGTGGGGACTGCAGCACCTTACCTGGGGAGCTGCTTGGTGCCCGCAGAGGACAGCGTGGTCCTGCCTCACCCGAGGAGATTCCCCTGCAGACACGCAGCTTTCCCAAATGCCGCGGGGAACGGGAGAAAACCTGGTGGTGACTCAGGAGGCAGCTGGAGGTCCTGGAGCCAGTTGTGGTGGAGAACCATTGCTACACGAAGATGTAGCCGGAGTGTTTGCTTCCCTGCTTGGCATGGTTTTCAGTGCTGTGAACTAGCAGGCACCTAACTCAGGGTTGACGGAGGCTTTTTGTGGTCAGACAGAAAGTGAGAGTGTGTGGGTCTGTTACGGACTGCAGCGGGGTAATTCAAAGGCATGTGGGTTAAGGCTTTGATCTACTTCTTTCCATTTTTTAATCCATCTGCAAAGTCTGCGTAAACAGAACTGTGAAAATCGAGCGTGTTTCGGTTCTGCTATGAGCAGCTTTCACCTCCTCCGTGCGTTTGTCTTGGGTAAGCCCCAGTCTCACGAAGGTTTGCGCTGTCTGGAGGACCAGTGCTCCCAGGAAGGAATACGAGGCAGTGCCACTTACACAAATCCTGCTTGTGATCACCTGTCCCCCATTTTTTTTCCTTTGTCACCTCGTTCCGTAGCACTGTATTTTACATAAGTTTTTAATTTAAATGTTAAACACTGCTCTGGTACTTACTCAGGAGTTTCTGTCCTTATTTCCTTTTAATTAATGGCTCCATTTGGAGCCAGCAGGACTTCTCACACACTCGGGTTAAGCCCGTGGGTGCTGACTGAGACGTGCCTGGCTGGCCAGGCTGAAGCCCTCCCTCCTGAGGAGCCTGGGCCTTGGGAAGCCACCAGCTTCCAGCCTCCCTGCAAAGGGATGCGCTCGGTTGTTCTGCAGACAGGCCACTGGTTATACTGGGAGTTACTGGGCCTGTCTGGGGAACTTGTGGTGACCTTCTTGTGGCCACGGGGACACGCTTACCAAACGGAGCCGTTGCCAGACAGTCACATTAGCAAAGGGCTAGCATTAATTTACTCTTTGGAAACGAAGAAATCAATATGTTGATCCAGTCGGAAATCCCTTTATTCGTAAAACAGTCTACCCCAAAACCCCGCACGTAATTAAGGCTAAAGCCAAATTTTGTTTGGGTGAAAGGCACAATCTGTCTGCTCCCTAAGCCACTCTGAATGAAGGTCTCCCCTAATGGCGCGGGGAGCAGCTGTCGCCCTGTTGCTCTAATAACCATCAGACAAAATGATTAAATTCCCATCAATCATTTAGCATTATCAGAATAGGTCATTTTAACAAAATGTTATCGTAGGATCAGCGCCTGGCACCTTAGAAAGGAGGATCCTCGGGATAGTCTGGGCAGTAACGGAGTCGTCTGACGATACCCCGTCGGGTGATTTCCCTTGCAGGAGCTGCTCTGCCGGATCAGGCCAGCGGTGCCCCTACGCGTTCCTGAAGGTGGCTGATACCAGGCATTTTAGAGAGTAAAAACATTCCTGTAATCAACTTGGATTGCTTCAGCAATCCCCTTGTTCTTGCACTGTATAAAAAACCACTGATAATGCGTGGCAGGGAAGGCCCTCAAAAGGCTCTGGGTGGTGGTGGGGACTCGGCCCCAGTTTCAGAAGCCGCTTGAGCCAGACCCTAAAGAGGGGTTATGTGCCAAGCACTGGGGGTGGCTGCCAAGTAGGACTGCTGAAGATGTGGAAGGATTTCATGGGAGTGTTTAAATGTACACACTTTTCAAAACCCTGCTTGGGAGTGTATCCTTAAGCCACTGCTTACCTTTGAAACCTGCCCCCCTGTGCATGTTGAAATGTTCCCGTGTTTGTGGTGATTTACCTGCCCTAACCCTGCCCTAACCACGTTTTTAAAGCCCAGCCATGCCCGCCTGTCATGGCGTGCTGTACTGCGGAGGAGAAGGGAGGGCTTAGCAAACCCGTGGTTCCGTGCTGCCTCCTTCGAACAGCCTCCTGCGGCCGCCGTTCGGGGCTGGTGCCCGGTGTCAAACGCTGACAGCAGATGTGCCCAGCCTCTTGGTGGTGATGAGGCAGAGTGATTGTGGAACATCTCCTCCAGGAGCTGAAGGATCCTTTTGTGCTTCACCTGGAGATATGCTTAACGAGGAGACAGTCTACTGGGTTCCTGTGAAATACACTTGGCTATTGCTTTTATTTCGAGGAAGGGTCTTTTCCTTCATGCTCGGGAGCAGCTAAGCCTGTAAAGAAGGACTCAAACCATGGCAAGAGAGAAGCATTTTCATGAGGGGTAACAGTTTAACTCATCCTTTGCTGTATGTCGAAGCTTCTGGATGCAAACAAATCAAAATTGCTTATCAGTGCAAACTGTCATTGGGTTTGGAGGTTTACTCAGGTGGCTTTTTGTTGTTGTTTTGTGGGTTGTTTTTTCCTACATGTAGCAATCTCATTCTTTTCTTTTTCTTCCTCTCCAGGCCCTCAAACTGACACGAGATGTAGAGAGAGAACCCTTTGCCAAATCTGCTGTCAGCAAGTGGACAGTGATACTGTTTACAGCTTACGACCTTTGTGAACCCTGCATTATTTTCCTAACGAAGCAGACTGTTAATAGGCCCCATACCTGAGTGAAGATCCTCTTTTTTCTTTTTTTCTCTCTTACTTTTTTTTGGAATTGAACTCATTCTGAAGTATGCAAAATCTTCCTTTTCTGGGATGGCCAAGCACCTGCTGTGGAGACAATGTTCAGCACCATCCTGTTGAGAACACACTGTGTAGCCTTTACAGTAGTTACTTGTCAATGAGTATGTGGTGTTTCAATATATTAATGGTTTATGGGATGTTTTAAGTTGGCTTTTCTTTTTGGAGGTTTTTCCTGTCTGCCCACCCTCCTCCCCCCCCCAACCTCCAGTTTGATTTCCTTAGATTTTTTGACCATTTTTGCTTTCTCTCCCTGGGGAATCTGAAACACTGCTTACGCTCGAGGAAACGATCATAACCCACCACCATGGCTCAGATGCCAGGGCTTTCCGAATATACAGCATCCATTACGCCAACCGACCGACCGAATTCCAGAGGGATGCGATTTCGTGTGGTCTGTTTGCCCGTTGGGTTGGTTTGTTTCTTTTCTTTCTTATTCTTTCCTTAAACTTCATGGTACGCCCCCGTGTTCCGTAAGCATCGAGCCAGGGCTGATTGCGAAGCGAGGGAAAACCGGCGAGGGAAACCTCCCGGCTGGTGCTGGCGAGGACAGGACGGACTGACCGCGGGTGCCGCTGCCCCCGCCTCCTTGGCCGCAGGACCCCGCTCGCTGCCCACCAGAGCAGGCTCCCTGCCTGCTATACGTTAGTTAAAAGTTTTAGGCTGAGCTGCCCTTCGCTGCCAGATGTGTTGAGCGTAACCACCTGTAGGGATCAGTCTGCAGAAGCGAAAATTAAAGGAAACACGCTGCTTCGCAGGAAAGGGGAGCGAACGGGCATCAGCAAGTCACTCGCAGCGGCGACGCCGGGCGTTCAGGCACAGGTTATTGCAGTGTGTGTTATTGCATCAGTGATCCTTTTTTTTTTTCCTTTTTTTTTTTGGACATGTCCTTGATGATTTTTTTCCTTCTCGTCGTGTCTAACCCATTGTGGAAGAAGAAGCAGGAGAGGGAATGGCAAGGTGACAATATCGTACAAATGGCTTTTCATACGAGCATAGATTGTAACAGGATAAATGACACTGAAAGACAAGGCAGTTTTATATATTTTGCTTCTTAAGATTTTCTTTTGTAAAATGAATAATAATTAATAATAATGAATAAAAGGTATGGTGCTGTATAGATCCTCTCTATAATCTGGAAAGTTTGATTACTTTTTATTAGTATCTGGGGGGGAGGGATACAAAAAAAGAGGGGAAAACACCAATGGTACATAAGAACTTGGTATGAAGACGTTCTGAATAGGACAGTGTATACATAATTCTCCAAAGCGATATATGACGTTTTGTTTTTTTTTTCTTTGCATAAAGGCATTATGCATATAAATATATAAATATATTTTATTATGTACAGAAATGGATCATTATGCATGGATGTTAGGAAAACCAACTAGCATTTTAACCCAAAGTTTCAGTGCATGAGCTGCCACCGGTCCGTGTACCATGCAATGTGGAGTGACTCCCTCGCGCCACTGCCACCGCACACGCACACGCACAGTCATGCACACCCACGCCAGCGCTCGTGGGCCCTCCCTCGCTCCTCACTTCCCAGGTCCCTGAGGTGACGTTGGTGAAATAACAGCTCCCCGTGTGATGGAAGTTTTGTTCCGTATCGTAGCCCCCCTCACGCTCACGCTGTTCTCGTGCAGGCGCCCCTCTTGGTTTCATCCCGCGGTTATGACTGTGTAAACTCTGTGCAGTTGTGGTTATCGTCGCCCCGTAGCATATCAACTCTTCCAAGCAGCCAAGGGTTTACCATTCTCATTTTTTTTTTTAAAAAAAGGGAAACTTCTCTTTTCTTTTCACACTAAGGTGGTCTATTTGTCAGCATGGGGGCGAGGTGATTACATTCGCGGGAGGTAGCTGATGCTCACTGCCCATCTCCGCATTCGAGGAGGTGGGTAGGTACCAGCTGCCGGGGTGCTGGCATGGCACAGCGGTCACCAGGCCTGGGGTCACCTCGCTTATCAGAGTCCAGCTGCAGGCACCTCTTATCAGTCAGTCGAGAGCTTCTCCTTGAGCTTCTGCTCTGAGCCTGCAGCGTTAGCCGTCAGCTTCCTGGTACACCCCAAAATGTGAGTGCACGCCGAAGGCCTGTCCTCCGGTGGTCCTTCCCAAGGCTGCCCCGTGGCTGCAGCCCTGGGCTGGGCTTCTCCCCATGCCCCGTGGATTCGGCCACAGGCAGAGCTCCCTCGGCAGCTCCCTGGGACTCGGCATGGCCCCTGCACAGGTGATGTCCCTGGTGAGACCCAGGTGTCTGCCCAGAGGCCACCACCAGGTCGCTGGCAGCACCAGTAATGACATGGTGGCACAGCCGACGTGACAAAAACCCATCATTCAATTCTGTTTCTTGGTACGGCTGCAGTTCTGGTCAAATGCAAGGGAAGGCCCCTTAGTCTGAAACAACCCAGGCCGATTTCCGCTCCGCCAAGGCCGCCGCACTGCGTTGAGTTCAGTGGAGCTAGCTCACACCGGCATAAATGAGAGAGAAAAATGTGGTCACTGTTCATAAATGGTGGAAAAAACGATTGATTCAGAGACAGCCAGTCAATGGCAGAGAAATTTTCTTAAAAAATTAAAAGCATCAGCAGCTGGAAGGCTGAGTCTACCTCCCAGCAGTGTCAAGGGGAGCATTTCCATTGGCATGTCTAGGACACATCGCGCCCCTGCCTTGGAGACTATCCCAGCACCCGCTGAAGAGGGATGGCCTTGGACAACCTCTTCAGCTTGGTTTGGTTTCTGCTGCTCGTTTTAGTGGCCAAAATTTTCAAACTGAAGTGCCTCATGTCAGGCATCACGAAGTCTGGGGCTTGGACATGGTGTCACGGGGCTGTCGCTCCTCAGACTGAGCAGAGGTGCCTGCTGCCCCACGCGCTACCCCGTCTGCATGCTGAGGTGCCTAAAATTCGCCCTCGTCTCCAGAGGTGCCGAGCAAATAAATGCATCTTAATGAATTCAAAGGGTCACTTGTCTAGGTGTCAAAATACAGATTAAAATTGCTAATTTGGAGAAAATACCTTTTGAAAACTTTTGAGTTTTGGAACATTCCCCCGCATAGTTTTCCTTCTGAAACCACATAAAACAGATAACGGCCCAGAAGATTACACAGGAGCCATTTAAACACTCTGTCTAAACAGAAAGTCTAAGGTGGCATTTAATGCAGTTTCCTAGTCACAGTTCTGGGGGTTTATTTAATAATTTTGTAATTTTTTTCTTTCTCATGAGAACAATTGGATAGTTGGCCACAGCTTAACTCCAGAAATCTTTGTGCCACTGCTTCAAAAAGTTAACCTTTTAGGTCATGTATTTCTCTCGAATGATGTCATTGCTTGGCAATCAGTGTCCTGTAATTGTTTTTAGTACACGATATACATTAGGAATTGCCAACAGATGCGAAGGGGGACCAGATACATTTCGTTACTATGGGTTGGAAAAATGGATTGTACATTTGGCTTCACATGTTTAACTTTTTTTAAAAAAAGTTGCATGATTGGAAAAAAATATGTATACAGTATCTGTAAAACTGTTTTATCTGTTTTTGTTTCAAGCCATGTAAATTGGAAGAATATGAAATCCACAGCCTTAGCGCGCATGGCCGTCTTTACATACCGAAGAGCTGAACAGTTTATACTTTTCATTTGGGCTATCTTGTACTTTCATTTGAAAGCAGACACTCTCATGTTGCAGTCTTACTGAGGATTTTATAAAATAATAATAATTAAAAGTTAAAAAAAAAAAAAAAAAAAAGATGCTGCCCTGGATGAATATACTACCTTACTACACAGAGATTGGAAGGAAGTTTGTTTTGGAGCAAATCCTGCCCCGTTCCAGACGAAGTAGAGACGCAGTGCTTACTCCACTTGGTGTTAGTAGATATTGCCTTGTGTATTCCATTTTAAATTGTAATCTAGTTTGTAAAAGAGATGGTGACGCATGTAAATAAAGCATAATGGATCTCTACATTGCACAATCGCCTTCGCTCTGTTTTGTTGTCCTGGGCATCTGGAACCTGGAGAAGGGGCTGGGAAGGGACACCGGCGGTGGCAGGGGCCACCAGGCACAGGGCTGCACAAGGTCCTGTGGCTCTGCAGAGGCATCTCCAGGAGGGTTGCCCATGACTTCATGTCCCTTTGTCTGTAAGCAGCATGCAACACGGAGTTAACAAAACCACCCGTCCCAGGTGCTGCGCAAGGGGACCGTTTCCCCAGGGCGCTGGGTGGGCGAGCAGGCTCGGTGCCCCTCTGCGAAGGGCTGAAGGGCAGCAGAGCAGCGAGGGTGCCGGGTGAGGGTGGTGACACCAGACCCTGCTCACTCGACTGACGGAGAAAATCCTTCCAACGTTGCACCCCGCTGCTGCAGCCCAGCTCGAGCTTCCCGGGAGAAAACCAGCCCGACTGTAACCCAGCCAGAAGAGCTGCATCCCCCTGGGCTTGGCTGGCTTTCAAACTGTGTTTGAAAAATGTCTGGAGTACTTGAAACCACCCATTTGGGATTTGGGATAAGAAAACCAGCAGCCTGACTCAGCAGAAAGTTGTGTCGACGGCTCTGGCCGAGGCACAGGAGAGCGTGCTGAGAAACATGAGACGCGTCGGCAGAAGTTGCTCTCCCGCCCTGACGGGAAGCCGCAGATGTATGTTTTCTGGAGTCGCTTTTCCAAAGCAAACGACGGTTCCAAGAAAAGAGGAGCCTTTTCGTGCAGCAGGGAGGGGTTACGATGGTGCTGGGGGTGCGACGGCTGCCTTGTCCGTGCAAGGCTCGCGGGGAGCTTGCTGTGAAGTGCTGCAGCACAAAAGCAGCCTGGATAAGGATAGCTTGAAGTATTATAAGATACGGTCAGAAAATAACCGTTTACTGGGATGAATTGTGTATTATCTCCCAGAAAATAGATCTATTTTGCTGAGTTTTCCAGGGGCTCCTCCAGCTCTGATCCTCCTCCTCCTTGGCATTGCCCCCCGGGTATTTGGGACAATCAATGAGAGCCCTCAGCCCGGTGAGGTGCCAACGTGGAGGGGCCTCAGCTTCAACCCAAATTTAGGTCGGGGCAGCAGCAACTTTGAGCCGATCGAATCCCATAAAAGTTCTGCGCTAAGCCTACTTGGTTGTGTTGTGCAATGTCTTCACGGCGACCTGCGGTTCACCCGGCCTTGAAATATATCATCTTTATCTTTCAGAATACTTTCAAAATAAGCCCAAACATCTTAGAGTTCTCCAAGTCCCAGAAGACAAAAGGCCTTTCGAGCTGCTGCCGAGACTGGTGAGGCAACCCTGAGCTATTCTGGGAGCTCCCCACCGCATGTGCTGAGTCGCTAGTTAGACCAGACCAGGGAAAACAACGTTTTACAGCTATTGTTTGGCTACTGCTGCCAAGGAAGTTAGGGGTGCTTTCAAGAAGCTTGAGATAAGCAAATCTGGGAGTCTGCCTCTTTTCTTCTGATGCAGTCGTGGTGACTGATATCTCGCTTTTCAAAAGGAGGACTTCTAGGGCCAAGCGGAGCCAAGCCAGATGAAGCAGATATCTCCACCTGGCACACACAGTCATCCCACTACTGGCGACTTCTGCGGTGCCTCATCACTTCTCTGTTTGCCCTACCCAGCCCACATAGCTTTTTTCCCACTCGCTCTGCCTGTGGCATTTTTTTCTTTTTTCTTCTTTCTTTTTTTTCTTTTTTTAATTTTTTTTTTATGAAAATGCTATTATCATGTAAAAATGAAACAGAAAATTCCATTAGAAGAAAAAAAAAGAGTTAAGTGCATTTCTCTTACTGTTATTTAAATCTTTAGAAAACTTTGCAATTGTCTGGTAAAATTCTGAAACTTTGTTCTGGATTTTTTTTTCTTTTTGCACTTGGATTTTCTTTTCATACTAATGACACCCGTAGTTTTGCATGTGCCACAACATTTACCTTATAGAACAAAGCGTCTCCTGTTTGTATTATTTGATGCTTTGATGACATACCAAGGAAAAGATTTAATCTGGAAAACAAGATAAAATGTCTCAATTCAGAAGTAGCAATTGGCCTAAATGACGTGCAGGTTTAACGATATCTATATCCTGTGAATGACACCTAATGAAATGGGGGGAAAAATAATAAAAATAGAAGTCATCTCATAGAAGTCTTTTCAGCTTCCAAAATGAAAATGAGCCAGATCAGGTGCTTCCCTCTTGAACTCTCCCTCTTTTCTAGGGGACACCTTAAAATTTTGGTTGTGCTCAAAGTGCAAGGAAATTCATTCCCAAATTCTGCCTTTCCCACGAAGGGCTGAGCATGCAGATGAGGGATGGGAGCTCTCAAACAAACCATTCCCTCCACTCAGCAGGATGGGGACACGGGGAGCCCACGGCTGCAGGACAAGCTCCTTTGAGGACTTGGCCTCCTTTGGTGCATAGGTCAGACGCAGGCCTGCATGGGAGGAGCAGGGCCCCCAGAGGCCCTTCGTTGCCATGTTTCCTTACAGCTTCGTGTAGTTCCTAATGGACAACGACCTAGAGAACAACTTTTTATGCTTCCACCCCCAGAGGGAAAAGTTATTTTAAAGCAGCACTTCCTATACGGGGGACCTTGGCCTCCATAGGACAAGGCTGTGTGGTCTTCATGGGCTGGAGGCTCTAGCAAAACCTGAGGCCATCTACCACGGGCGTGCAACTTGGGCATCCCCTTGTCTGTGTCTGACCGTGCTGTCCTGTGGCATGAGTCACCCCAGCACACCAGGCAGCACTACTGGTGGTGGGAGAGGGCGAAAGGGAGCCTGAACCCAGGGCTGCCACTGTAGGACCAGCTCTGGGGGCCCTGACCAGCCAGGCCACCTCAGAGGTCCTTCCTGGGGAGCAGCAGAGGCTGCTGCTCTTGGCACCCTCCCATCCAGGAGACCAAGGTCCAGCCTTTCCAAGCCTCCACTACGAACAAGAGGTGTTATATCTATGCAGCCTCTCATGTTGCATTTGTTTTTTCAGTCAAAAAAAAAAAGAGCATATTTTACCAGCACTTTATTTTAAACCTCTATAGGCTCCTCTATTTTAAGGCTATCCAGGCTTGTACACCGTAACTAGTTTATGGATGAATGTCCTGGAGAAAAGTCAGTACTTAGAAGCAATTTGTAAGACATAAAATGCTATTTTTTTTAAAAAAAGTAATCCTTTTATTCATTAAATGAAGCCCATTGTCATTTGCACTACTCTTGAGAGTCATACTTGCAATATCAAACTGGGTTATCAGCCTCAGTGTGCATCCATTAAGAAAAATTTATAGCAATGCTGTCTCATTTATATAGAAGTTTCTGCTATGCACTGTCACTCAGCCTGGTAGACTCCTATGGAAAAGCCACAATTTAAGTCAAAACTCTACTGTGCCTGAGTGGTTTTAAAATTACAGCATCCTTCAGAGCTAGGAGGTATCCCAGCCTCCTCCTGAGGAAGGCAGCTACCTTCACGTGTCTGCTTTGAAGCTTCTGCATCTGGGACGCCAGCTAAAACAAGGTAGGACGGGGGAAGGTCAGGTGTGGATATACGAGTGTCCTCGCTTTGTAACTGAGTTGTGGTTGCTCTGCAGTCAGGGTAAGGCAGGATTGCCTTGTCTTCACCAAAGGGTCAGTGCAAATTGGCTTACTGCAGCAGTTTTGGGGAAGTTGCCCTAGAGCAGCTAATACAGGCAGACACAAAGCCTCCCTCCCTTTTCTCCAACTCATCTGCAGCTAGCATTTTAAGGTAATTTCACCCTGTTTCATTTCACTCTGTTTTTCACTAGAGGACACAAAGGTGATAATTCATCGACAGAAAGTGCCCTGAATTGCTGGGCCCTGGGGGACCTGGCTGAGATTTTGCTGCTGTGTTTCCAAACTCTGAAAGTGCCTGAATATCTTTGCTTTTCTGAAGTTTCTTCACCTTACCTTGCTAAAGCTTTGTTCCCTTTCTGAGAAAGGGCCTTAGGGGAGATGACACGATGTTGCTGTTAGCAAGAGTCTCTCGCAGTTTGGTTCTCCTTCACAAATGCATGAGTCCCACATGGCCTGCGTCATGGAATATGCTTAATAGTGGACTTTTTTGTACATGCAGAGAAAATTGCAAGAGATGTGAGGAAGACAGGCATCTCAAATAAAGCAATGCATGGAAAAGGCCCAATAAAATGCAATCCTTTAAGTCATATGTTGCCGTGGGGGCACCTGAAACACTCCTTTGTGCCCTTCAAGCATTCTTCGATCCACGTGTGAAGTCACCCATGTTTCCCACTGCTGTCAGAAATGGTCTTCCTAACCTCTGATCTCCAGAAGTCTTTCTTTGAATAGATTTTTTTTCCTCTGACTTTTTTTACATTCTCTGGTTTTCTAAGGCCAGATATTAAAATGTTTGTGGGCACAGTAATGTCAGTTATGGGTATGATTATTTTTAATGATGTTTTTATACAAGCAAGAATCCCAGCATAGACACAGTTGGCTGGCAGGAGCTGTTTGCCAGTACAACTCACTTCATTCCAGCTATGCTGGCAAGAAGCAGTCTTTTTTGCTGCTACAAACTATGTCTGAGTCTAAAGACAGAGTTTGCTGGTCCAGATACGCCAGCCACCTTTTTTAAATATATGCTAAACTGTAAGTGTTACTTTGCACAGAATAGCAAATCTGCAGCCAATATAAACTGTTGGCTGTATTCAAAGGTCTGCTAAGGTCAGGAGATGTGGAGCTGAGCATGAGTGAAAATGGTTTGTGGCCCTCTTACCAGGTATGGCTGCTCAAACCGACAAGAGCACACTGCTTCAGAGCGAGCCTCTACAGCCAAAGGAATGGGAAAAATGAATGCCTCTCGCCTTTTAAAAGTGTCTCTTTGTTCATGCTCTGCTGGGCCTTTCTGTGAGAAATGGATGTTGTAAAGTACCTTTGTGCAGCCTAGATGCAGCCCAGAATAACACCATGCCGCCGGCCCTCTGGCAGTGCTGGCATTTGTGACCCTGGTCTGTAATCCTTTAAATAAAGTTGGCAACCTCTGGTTCTCTTTATTTGAGCCAGTCAAAAATCTGCTAACTTCTCTTGAAGGTTAAGAGACTTTGAATGTTTCATGCTGATCACTTCATCTGTAAGTGAACAAAAATCTTATCTGTTCCATTTCCACTGTAATTGACAGTCCTCCGTAGAGGCGTGTTCAGCATTTCAAGACAAACCTGAAGGTCAGATTTATCATACAGGCAGACTGGGTGAGCTCATGGTTGAGGAAAGACCAGCTAAAGGTGAGTTGTCTAACATATCTGTGCACACACGCACACTTCTTTTTGGTCTAGCCTTGTCTCGCACATCACTTATGTGCCAAGGATGGAGCTGTTCAAGGGTAGTAAAGGTGAAGGGACCAAACAAAGAAGATTCATTCAGAAATCAGTAAAGTAAAATTTCATTCTTCTGACCCCTCTCATCTGAAACCCTCGTTACACCAAACTGCTCAAGTGCCCTGTCGGCCTTTAAGCACTTTACTCCCAAACTTTGTGCACCCAAGGCCGGGGCCATGCTGCACACACAAAGTGTACGGCCGCCCACACCCCACTGCAGGCGTCTGTGTTCAGCACAGCAGCTGCCACAGCCGATGGCGGCCTCGTTACAAACCCTGGGGATCCCTGAATCCTGCTCATGGCATGGTATTCGGTGACCAAAGCTTCTCTGGAAGCATAGCTCCTGGTGCCCGTACTGCGTGTGCTCAGCTTCCTCACACAGTGCTCATGCATGGACCTTGACATGAGGTCAAGCTGTGGCTGAAGTTGAAAGTGTGATCTGAGTAGGGAAGGTAGATAGCTTCCCCCAAATGAAATCAGGTATCTTCAGCAGCATCTCCTCCTCCCTATTCAGCAGGGCACTGAGGGATGTCAGCTCTTCTGTTTGGAAACTGCCATCAGCTGTAAATCCCTTTCCTATGGGGACTTCCCTGTCATATCCCACAGGGAGGGTTTTTGGCCATGTCTTGGAGGTGGAAAACAGTTCTCCACCGAGACACTTCAACAGCTGTCAGCTTTCACACGTGAATTTCCAAAGCAGGACACTGCATGTTATCTCCCCTCCCACCCATGCCGTCCTCCTCCCGTGGGCCTAATCTCCTGCCACACATGTCCCCATGAGGCCTCCTCCACCCAGCTGGATTCCCATGGCCATGGGGGGCCTGGAAACCCAAAAGCTGGCCACAGCCTCTGTCTGCTGGTGTGTCGCTGGCCTGGCCGCTTCAGGACACGTGCTGCACACCCTAAGCAGGGCCTACACGCAGAACAGGGGGTGCTGCCAGATGTCCCCACATAAACCCTGGGAGAAGGCTTCGTTCTACATTGTCGGAGAAGCATTCCCCTGGGTGGGTGTACACTCATCACACAAGCATGGTCTCACAGAGGAGTGATGAGTATCTCCCTCCTTGAATCACAGGCATTTCAGAGAACCTCTGGCCCTGTCCCACTTCTCTTCAGCAATTTTTAGTGGTGGCTTGGGCTGTCGGGACAGGATATACACTTGCAAAGACTGCAGGAGACACCATGCTGCAAGGCATTTCCAGAACCCTTGCCTCAGCAAGCTCAAAGTGAGCTCGAGGAATGGGGAGAGAAACATCAACAAGATGAAATGCTGTAGACAAAAGTGTACAGCACTATGCTAAGGAAGGGGAAATCAGCTACATGTATACCAAGAGGGGCACTAACAGCCACACGGAAAAAAAGGTGTTGTGGGCACTAATGAGCTAGAAATTGCCCAAGCTACTGCTGCGGTGTTGTAGCAGCCCTGGGTACTGGAGCCACTCTGAAGAGAAATAACGAGTGGAGACAGAAAAGATGGGTACCTATGAGAAAAGGCCAGTCGTATGTTAGAACAGGTTGAGAGGGGACACAAGCTTCCCTTTATTTAGTAGATGACTGAAAAAAAACCTTCCTGCTCACTAAGGAGAGGACATATAACTGTGTTTCATTTGCAGCAAATGTAGCTTATGTTCTCCTAGTTAGGTGGGTAGTTAACACCTTTCCTAGAGGTGTGGACTCTTCTTCATTAAGAGTGTTTTTGGGAGACAAACATTTGCCTGGATTTTCCTTGGTCTTGCCTCAGAACTGGAGGTACGCTGGATCCTGAGGTCCCTTCTAACCTTACACTCTATGACTTCCCTCAAAGAGTTAAAAGCTTTAGAAACAAACCAAGCCAAAAAAAAAAAAAAAAAAGTGAAGAGGCTTCTGCCCTTTCCTACCTGAGGCAGAGGTCTCTATGTACAGTAGCAAATCGTTATCTCTTCCCCTGGGCTGAGCATAGCAGGCATTGAGCAACGTTGTCCCAGTGTGTTGACACATGAGCCAGGGTTTGCCCTGGACCCCAGAGAGGTATTGACATGACCCAGCTGCCTGCTGAGCAGCCTGGGGGTGTTTGGTTTCCTCCTGCTTTCTAGTGTCTCCCTTTCCCCACAGAGAAGCTGCACGTTGTCCTGATTCATTCTCCATACACGTCTTGCCACAAACAGAAGTCATCTACTCCTGTTTCTGGTGAGACTCAAAGTGTGGAGAAGATCCCCTGCCCTGTAGGTTTCTTCTTCATGGTGAAGGGTCAGAAGCAGAAGTTCAGGTGAAAAGGCAGCTATTCCCACAGCAGGTGAGGGTTGCTTCAGAGACAGCCACCTTCTCTTGCTGAGGACATGTGTTAGCCCTCCTGGCAGGCAGGATGGCCTGGATCAGAAGACACTGTGAGTGGGAAAGCCCCACCGACCAAAAGGACAGGGCTGGGATGGGGAAGGCATGGTGGAGCAGGAGAGGCGACTTTGGGTGAGCAATTGCTTATCAGAAAACCCAGGGCTGGAGAAAGAAGCAGCACAGCCAGCCAGTAACTTGGACTGGACTTGGGCTCCCAGACAGAAAAAACAAACCACCACATTTTCGATGTTTACATTAGATGTTTATTTTACAGTCTGTTTCACAATCCATTTCTCTTCTTGCTTTGCAGTGATTTGATTTATGGTGCCACAGATCCTATCTGGCTGCCCTGCCCAGAGCACGCACTTGGAAAAAAGTCTTGGAAAAGGGGTCTTACTGTTGTTGCTGTTTTGTCTACAACTTCTCTTACGTACTCCTTAAGCTAGAGTAGTTCCTTCCAAACCACAATAAGTCGGTCTTTTTCTCCTTCGCCCTTGCATTGGTATTTTGAGGGGTTGTGGCTCAGGTCCTGGGAGAAAACCCAGAGCAAACAACAAAAGCAAACAGGCAATGGGCACAAACAGGGACACAGGAAATTCCCTCTGAGCACCAGGAGGCACTTCTTCACTGTGTGGGTGACGGAGCACAGGCACAGGTTGCCCAGAGAGGCTGTGGGGTCTCCTCCTTGGAGATCCTTAAAAGCCCTCTGGACATGGTCCCGGGTGAGCAGCTCTGGGTGTCCCTGCTTGAGCAGGGGATGGAGCAGGCGGCCTCCAGAGATCCCTGCCCACCTCAGCCCTCCGGTGATGCTGTGATCCCCTCAAGTCTGGTCTCAGAGGAATCTGGGAAGCCGTATAGTTTCATCAGTGTATACACAGCCTTCCCTCCACAGCTGAAGCTGCAAAAAAAGAGATGTGTCACGTTTTACTGAGAAAATATTGATCTGGTGGAAAATCCCTGAGCAAAATTTCATTGCACACTTTAAAGGAGGAGAAGGATTCACTTCTTCCTCATACAGGGCCAGGTGAATAACTGGACCCAACCTAAAAGAAGAAGGAAGTGCCTTTAAAAAAATAGAGGTGTGGTGATGACACTGTCGTGCTTTCCACGCCTTGTGCAATCTGTGACGTGCACGGCTTCTGAAGAGCCTGTTCCCCAGTCACGCTTAGATCACTCCCTGAAAACAACAATAAAAGACCAATAAGTTGGCTGGCTGCAGGGTTTTGTTCCTTTTCCCCAGTAAAACTGCATTCACCGCAAACAAATGTGGGTTTTTGTGGGTTTGTGTGACTGAAATGGTGGTTTGTATAAATCCGAGCCAGAAGTTTTGAAAGGGGAGAACGTCAGCCCTCCGAGTTCTGTTTATCACCACTAATTGTCCTAACGAGATGTTTGTGAACGGACAGCAGGAAACAGATCAGTTTCATGCAGAGGGCACCGAGGGCCTGTGGCTAGCTAAATTTGTACCTAAAGAAGTGCCTCTGCACAGACTTGTTCTGCAGCTTACACCGTTCAACCTGCAGTTGTGTGAAGAACTGTGGGTGGGGGGCTTCATGTTCAGAGATTGCTTTCGTATTCATCTTGTCTACAACAAGGGAACCAGTTCTCAAATAAATGCTTTTCAGCTGTCGGACACTGGTCCAAATTTAGCCTGCTCCTGCACTGGTAAAATTTCTTACAGGCAATATGAAAATATCTGATTTTTCCTCCTTTCTTACAAGAAATGTAGGTACATTTATTTAACTGAGGAATTATTCTTTCTTATCTGTAGTAATTCTGCAGGCATTGGGGAATGATGTTGGAAATAGAGAAGTGAAATGGTCGGGCAAGCATTAACTTCTCTGCTTTTATGCATGTGGGGATTAAATACTTAAAAGGAAGATCTGCTAAGTTTCACAACGTCATGTGTCAATAATGCCTCTGAACAGTTCATTAAAGGATAATAATACATATATAGATACTGTGAGTATAAAAATTGCCTCTAGATGAGGAAAATTATATACGATAAACTCCAACAAAGCCTTAAACATTTGCATCGATGCTGTGAGCTGGGGTTGGGTTTAGGGGTTTCTTTTCCCCTAACTGAATCTGTGCATTTTAGGGAAAGCAGCCAGGACAGCATTGCTTGAGAGTGGCTTGGAGATGCTTCTAAAAAAGTCTGTAAGAAAGTCAAAGAGAGCAATGGAAATCTGCACAGTGGCAACACTAGTGAGGATGAGGGTTGTTCCTGCAGGAGTATCAGGAGTTACATTTCACAAGAGAGAAACCTTCTCCCTGAATAATTTTTCATAGCTAGCAAGCATGCCTTGCACAGTTTCTGTATTGCAACAGAAGCTGTACATGGAGATTTTGTCTCCCTACCTGACCTCTCTGACTTGCAGTGGAGTGCCACCAAGCCTCAGGGAAAAATCCCAGCCCCTGGGGACTCCTGCTGACACCTCCCTGCGTGCCTTGTGTCCCCAGCAGGCCACCAGAAAGAGCAGTGATGGATGGGGCTGCTGAGGGTGGCCAGGGGACCTGGAGGAATGGCAATGGTACTTGCCCAGGCTGAAGGCCCCCAAGAATGGATGAGGGGTGGGAGCACCCAGGGATTGCTCCTGAGCTCAGCTGGGCACCCCAACATTGCAGAGATGCTGACACACCAACATTGCAGAGATACCGTGGGTACCCTGACATTGCAGAGATACTGACACCCCAACATTGCAGAGATACCGTGGGGAACCCGACATTGCAGAGATGCTGTGGGTACCCCAACACTGCAAAGATGCCGACACCCCAACATTGCAGAAGATGCCGTGGGTACCCCGACATTGCAGAGATGCCATAGGTCCCACGGTTTTGCAGAGGTGCCACAGGTACCCTGGTACTGCAGTGGTGTTGGGGAGCACTCAGGTAGGCTCAATCCAGCCTCTCGCTGCCTGCTCTTCCTCCTCCATGTCCTACGTGCTTGGCTGTTTGCCTGCTCTCCCTGCAGCCAAGTTTTGCTCTTCCCTCCCCGTCACGTCCCTGACTGTGGCTTTGGCAAAGGCAACACGTAAGCAAACCCCACCAGGGCTTTGCCAAGCAGAACAGAAGCAGAGCAGCCTACCTTTTTACATGAGTGCCCCCAAAACTGCCCGTAGCCTCTCACACTCGGTGTAAACTCTGCCCGACAGGCATTTGCACAACACAGACTTTCTCCGGGCAAGCCTGCCTTCATGTAGAGCAGAAGTGGAGAGGTCGGCACACTCTCCTCCTCTCCTGCCCCACCATCTGCCCAGCTCCTAAAACCCAAAATCCCTAAGGGAAGGATTTCACCGGTGTTTTGCAATATCCTTCCTCCATCTGTTTTTGCTGACTCTGTTTCTCAGCCTGTTGGCCACAGTCAAGGGTAGTAGCTGGTCAAGGACAGCCTGGTCCCATGCTTCTCTGCTCCTCAGAGCAGTGGGGACAAAGGGAGATAAAGATCTGAAAACACTCATTTACATTATTTTGTAATTTCTTGGGAATCTTAGAGCAAGTACAGCAACCCATAACCAGAGGAAACAGTAAAGGGATTGTCAATATATGCAATGAGGATTGGAAAATGGCAAGCATTACTGTATTCAAAACTAATGGAAATGTATCTGCTTGAATCCAGGTCTCCTTTGTCTGGAAGTCAAATGTGGTTCCCAGCGAGGATGTCCAGCTCCCAGTCACCCAGCATTTTAACTCCCGAAGTTTTCTTCTTGCAGCAGGCTCCATAGGAGTGCGTATCTGCAGGTTTTTTTCTACAAAAGTCCTGGCAGATGCCAAGGAATGGTTTGCCAGCACTTTTTTCCACCATATCTCCAGACTATAAGATTAAGGCAAGTCTACGCTATCTCTTCAGAGCAGTTTGTACTCAGCAGCATGGTACGTGTAATATTTATCCAGGCAAATCTTCTCCTAAACATGCGTTCCTGAAACAGGGCACGGGCTCAGGGCTCGCCACATGCAGGGTGCCCGGTGTGGCAGTACCGGGGATGCCAGCAGCCATGCCCCAGGGCAGTGCATCTTCGTGCAGGATAGGCGGCATAGGGGTCTGCTGTGGGGTATCAGAGAGCCGCGGACCTGAGGATGCAGAGCAGATGTAACGGAGCAAGCTGCTGGCATGAAAAAAGCCCCTGCTCTTTGTTCTGCATCCAGAAATGGCCTGTGATATCAGGAAGAGATGGATCAGAGGTGTGCGGCGCGCTTCTTTGTCTTGCTGATTGCGGGGGACTGCATTAATAGGGCTGCTGAATGCTGATAGGGGCTGCTATAGCAAGAAGAGCCAACCCATGGGGACAGGTATGTATTTTTGTGTCACTTTTTAAGCCATTGAATAGCGCTAGGTGGGAGTGGGGTGAACCGGAGCAAAAGTTGGTTTAAAAGATGTCCTTTATGTTACAGAAACCTACTTGAACTCACTTGCCTTTAGTTTATATGAAAAACTTGGGTTAAATTAGTTCTGATAAAGTGCTGACTGCATGAATTACATTCACAGGCAGGAAAAGTGAAAATTTCTATCATAATTCTCGCCATGCAGTCTTTTGGGTTTTTGATGTGTTTTTGTACAACCCCCATAGGATTGTACTCGAGGCCTTTCCCAAATAATAGCATCAATTGTAGGAAACTGTGTGATGCTTCTGCGTCCCTGCCAATCCTGGGACAGGAATGCCGAATGTGCTTTCATTTCAGATGATTTGATTAACCTCTCTTTTAAGTCCGGGACAGGCTATTGAAACAACTCGGACACTTTTTCTGTGTTTCAAAGGCTCAAGGTGTTTTTCACCCAGTCCCTCCCCATTCTCACAGCGCGCAGAAAGCCTGCAGCTACGGGCAGCTTTCAAGACTCACGGCTCTCGTGAACAGCCAGGGCTTGTTGGGGCACAGGGTGGAGGAGCTGAAGTGCACTATGGAAGGGACAAAACCCATTTCAACTGGTGCCACTTAAACCTGGGGAGACTCCGATCTTGAAGCCAACATGGGGGAAAATTGGAGCTGGGATCCTGGGGTTGGGATGTACATACTTAAAAGCCAGGATCTGGCCATTCAGCTGGCATAACCCATCATTCAGGCTGTAGCTGGCTGCTCCTCTGCCATGTGGAACAAGTACACAGTGCCACATCCTCCACTTGCATCCCAGACCCTTCCTGGTCAAGTGCATGCTGAAGGTTTGCTTAGGGCTTCAGCATCGTAAGGTGATATTCTGCCCCCATTCATTCTCCTGCCGTATAATAAATGAGTGCACCAGGGAGGCATCTCTTCTCTACCCAAGCAAAAGTAGCATTTTCATGAAAACACACGGGAACAGGGCGATCACAGCAGTTCTCACTTCCTGTCACGTTTGATTGAAACCAGCCAACAGTTTCAAGAGCTTCTGTACAGGCTGCGTCTGACCTTATTCAGCTTGTTTCCATAGAAAACCTAGCTTAAACAAATCCTGAGCTGACCTGAACGCCTTTGCAGAAGATGAAATTTCTTCAATTGTCTTCTGTTCCGTGGAGCTCCTCAGAAAGGTTTTGGGTCTTTCTATGGCCTTTTGTCTCTGTCCCTCCCAAAAGTACTTATCTGAAGTGTTTGAATATGCTTGCAAGCTGCTGTTTTTCATCAGAAGACTATGGTAGCGTTAACACACAGCAACATTGAGATGAATAGCATGCAAAAGATATCTCTAGAGGAAAGGGAAAAGGCACCATGTATGAGCTTTGGTCTTTTTGGTGAGTGTCAGAGCTTTCCATTAGAGTATGGCAAATTGTTCCTAAAATTTTACCATGATCAGGCAGCTCCCTTTTGTAAGCAGCTGTGTTGGGACTCACCACCCTGCCCTGCTGTGTTTGGACCTATGCTCAAATCTAGGTGTCCCTTTGCATGCTTCACTGTGACAGATTTGTCTCTGGAAGGGTCTGTCTCCAACACTACAGGAAGCTCTGCCCTGTCAGCCTGTAGTTTCAGTAGAAAGCTATTTTTTACAATGCTGTAGTACATTTGTGGAGGGATAAGCATTTTCCCTCTTGCAGAGGTGGTTCTGTGGCACGAAGTCTAGCAGCTTTTTGTCTTGGCTCACGGGGTTGTTAATGTTGTTAATGGTCATAAAATTATCCCATCCTCTACAAACATCAGTTGTTTTTGGACTAGAGGGCTAGCACAACCCTTAACACTTCAGCATTTCACAGGCTGGCAGTGAGAGCTGGCTATGAACTGATCTGCGCAGCAAGTTGCAGCTGTGGCATTGCTTCACTTAAACTTTTCCACGTGTTGAATTCAGGATCAGAGTTTCTTTGTGACTCCCCCGTATGTGAATGTGAGACCTCATTTTTTCCTCTGCGCTAGTTGTGATGGAGTTTGAAAAATTAGTTCCTCTGAAAGCCGGTCTATTTTGGGTTTGCTAGAATGAACTTTTCTTTCCAGACAAATGGAGTACTGGGCTAAGGTTAAACTTCATGATTCAATCCTTCAGCCTGCAACCACTTTTCTCCCTTGGCACGGGGCTGAGGTGACACAGGGTAGAGTCTATTTCCTTCAAAGAAAAAGCAAAAAGTTCTTCCAAGAAGACCTAAATACCTGCAGGCTGAAAACTTCCTCGGGAATATAATTTATGGTGCTTGTTTGGACAGGAGGGGAATATCAGATATATATTTTTATCTGCTCAATGTGCATGTCTCTTCCTATGATCATTCACTAACAATTATATCTTAATATTACAACCAAAGACATGTATTTAATTCTCATGGTGCCTACAGGACACTACAGGCTCCTCTGAAGCCCTCTGAAACTGTGAAGTGTTTCACAATGTATCAAGAGTTAATTTGCAATGGGAATCAATATGCTAATTATTGTGTCAACACTTACTGTTTCGTTGTGTTTCTTGGCCTCTTGTCCCGAGGTATACAGGCACGTACTGTCTTGGCTCACCCATGACGTGTAAGATGTGCCTTGGCGATGCGATGGTCACACAACTCGTCGGAAGAGATGCAACCCGAAGATGAAGACCGGTAGGGTTTGTACTGTCTTATCCAGTCCAGCTTCATTCTGTCAGGGAACATCGATTAAATCAGATGAAGAAATTAGGCAGCTTTTGTCTAGCTGGGAAGTTAAATAAAAGCGATTGTTAAACAGATGAGTCAAAATAACTACCATACCGATGAGTATGGTTTGCATAACGTTAAGTGTTGTTGGAGTACAAGTGTCAAATATGGGCCCAAAAATGTTCTCCTTCTTCATTTTATTTATTTCTAACATGGTTGTGCCCTGAGTCATGGACCAAAAATAGCCAGGCCAGGCACTGTTCTACCTCAGAACAAAAAGATGAACTTTGCCTCTTGGCTTCGTCTGCAGACTCACACCTCCTTGGGACACCAGGGTGATGCACACGGAGGAGCATGAGGAACAGACGGGTGGTATGGCTCGCAACGTCGTGGCTCCCAGCACGAAACAATACAAACACAGGACGCACACCATGTGTGACTGCAGAATAGTTGGCTCTAAAATTCCTGCCATATAATACTCCGTGACAGGGCGAGGCTGAGACCCATCCAGGAGTTCAGCCAAAATGGTCCTGGGAGCTCGGAGAAAGCAACCAGAAGACCCTGGCTGTCTCTGACAGACCTGTTAGATCTTAGTTGCTCTGTGGTAGCCAATGACTAAGCTGCATAGGAAGAATTATAATGCAAACTTGGGTTATGCTTCCAGAGTTTTTAAAGAGCTTGCTGTAGGGGCTATGTGTACGTGCAAGGCATGGGGAGGAGCAGTGATGTTGTGGAAGGGTGCTGTGGGTTGGGATAAGTGGTTGCATACATCTTTACTCATTCTTGGTATCCCGGGGTGCCTGAAAACACAGTACAGACAAAAGGTACAGACAAGCATCTGAGAGCTCCTCACTTTCTAGGTACTCCCAGGACAAAGGAGAGTGGCTGGACATCCTACAGGTGCCCAAATATTCACTGCAAACTTTCTGGCAGATAACATTGCATCCTCTTTTTCCCTTCTCACCTGGGAAAAAGTCTGTGGGATCACTGCTTTTCTAGCTCTCTGTTAACCCAGTAGCACACAACTCATTCTGACACCCCACTGGGCTCAAAGTTGCTTAGCAAATCCCATTACTCATCCCCACAGCATCAAATGGCTCTTAAAACCGTCCTGTGTATGTCTTCCCTGAGACCTGTGCATCTGCTGCAGATTCCAGACACAGGGGACCATGGGCTGGCTGCGGGTTGGGCTGTGCTTGGTCAGTGATGCACCCTCTGCACGAGGAAAACAGTTTTGTTTTTTGTCTCTTTACCACAAGGATGAAAAACAAAAGTTAGGAAAGGTTTATGGTCTATTTATATTTACAAATAATTTTCAGATAATTTTTTTTTTAAGTCTCCATGATGAGGAGCTAGAAAAAAAAGAATTCATACATGGTGCTACTCCACACCCAAGGCAACCATCAAAGCATTTTCTTCTTCACAGGAAGCTCTACTTTGCCAACGCTGCCAAGGCTGGAGGCTATCGAGCCTCTAGAGGCTGATGGCAAGCCTTTTCCTTTGAACAAGCACAACTTTGGGTGGGTTTTTGCCAACGTGAGAGTTGATACATGTGCAGAAGGAAGCTAACCAGCAGGTGAACTGCTGGCTCATCTTTTCTTTTTTTTTTTTGCTTTTCTTTTACTATCACATTTCTGGGCTGCATTTGTCAAGGTTATGTTCTAACACCTTCTCTAATATTTTGACTTCACATGTCAGCTTTTTGTTTTCAAGTTGCTAACTATTATCAGATTACTGATTTTACTGAGTTTCTCTTCAGCTGCAAGCTTCTTAGCTGAGAAAGAGTACTTGACCGAACCCCGGGTATTCTTGACAAGACCCACTAAAAAATGGGATGCTTTCCCTCATTTGCCTTCAGTAATTAACCTTGAGGCAGCTCTGGCAGCGGGATGCCTCCAGCAGCCGCTCTCCCAGGTGAGCACAAAGGGTCACAAAGCAGAAACGCCTTCAGGCCCCACGGGTGTCAATAGGTCTGCTCAGCTCTGCCAAGTGTAGTCATGCATTTTAAGTTTCTTCCTGAATCAGGGTCTTAATTCTTGTGCCATTTCACCAGAACAAAGAGGTCAGGTTATTTATAGGTTGGCCATCTTTGTGTGCTATCGATGCCTTTGGGGCTCCATTTCCTGGTACTCCTTTTTCCCTCTGGGTCTCAGGTCCCAGCTATTCCCTCCTAATGCAATAACAGGCATTGCCCTACTGCCGGCCATGCCAGCACCCTCCATTAGTGCCTCCCTGACCTAGCCAACAGCTCAGGCTGGCAGCCAGGGAAGGCCCATGTAATTTATAGCTCGTCAGAGAAGCCGACCAGCCCACGGTCTTCCTGTTTTGTAAAGAGACCTATCACCCAGACACCGCTGCCATGGGTGCACTGGAAAGGCAGGAAGATAAAGTAGTGCACAGACAAGCCCTGGCCCCGTCTCTTTGTTTTCGTTGCTGTTGTTTCAGCCAGGCATGCACTCAAGCAATATCAGCGTGACTTGATACAACCAGGAGGCAATGCTGACATGTTTTGAGCTACGCAGAAGACCTGTGGTATTTCACAATGTGGTTGCTGTTTCGCATCCAGCCACTGAATGTGGAACACGAGACATGGATTTGGCTCTGCTAAGGTTCCTCTGCTCAGGCCAGGGTTAAGCACGACAACAACCTCTTACACATTTTGTTTGACTGCTGTCCTATAGCAGCCTATAGGCCATGTTGTGCATGGGCTGACCCCACAGCTTCTTCAGCCCTCAGCCATTTTCAGGGTGCATCCATGGCTGCTTTGGGCTGGAATTGCTGTATGGTCCTCTGACACGTGGCTTGATCTCAAAATTGCAGAAGAGGGGCTGATTCAGGAGAAGAAAAAAAAACAAACAAAAAAAAGCCATTAGCCCTAACTGATGGGAAGCCACAGGACCTGCTTGGAAGGGATGTTTGTCCCCAGCCTGTCTTTCTACCCAACCCCTGGGCCCTTGCCTATTCACTGGTCTGTCTGACAGCAACAACCTGAGCGTGTTTTCACCTAAAACCGTTGGAGGCTGTGCACTCATTCCTACAGTCAAACTTTCTCTCTCTTCACCCCAGTAGGTGCTGAGCCAGGGAGGCCGCTGCCTCCGGAAGGCCATGTGCCCACAAACTGCATGGAGATGGCCTGAGCTGTCAGCAGCCGCTCTAAAAGCCCACTTTCCCACTTCAGGCACCAAGCAACTGCTGTTGCTGTGAGAAGATATTTTCGTGTAATCAAATGGGAAAACAAAGGAACAAACAAACAAAAAACCCCTATGGGTTCTCCTTCACAATAGCGCTCGTGGTGCACCTGCTCTTGGGTGGAGAAGTTATTTTTCATTAGCTGCTAAGCTGACACATCCAGTGGATTGATGAGGTTAGATAAAACGACGAGTAGATCTTGAGAGACGCACTCCTGAGGCAGATCCCAGCCTCGTCCAGGCCAGAGCAGACCCCTTGCTCGGAGGGTATGAGGCACCCACGCCTGCACAGACAAGATCGGTCAAGGGAAATCTCCTCTGACATCACTTGGACGTAGCCCGCTCCTGGCCTCCAGGCCGTGAGAAACATTTTCTGCTGATGTTTAGAGCACATCGGGACGATAACTAACTATACACCACCCCGGCTGCCCCGCGTCGCCCAGCCTAAAAGTTTCTGGCAACATTTTGTTGAGAAGCTCTTGCATTTCTGATGCTCACATATGGGCTTGGAAATTCGGCAGGAACAAAGTGAAGGGGGCAGAAATGTGCTTTGTCTTTGTTCCTTTTGCTGCCACTCAATGTTTTTGGCTGAGATAAAAACTCTTTTGGAAAATATTCATATCTTCACCCAGTGCTTTGGCAATCTGGGCAGACTGCATTATTTGCTGATGCTTCATGCAAGGAGTGGTAGGACCCAGATCTTCTTGGATGTGACAACCAACAAGCATCTTCATCAGCGAACGAGTACAAGATGGTGCTGTTTTGATGTGCAATTAAGTTACTGCTGATCTTGTCACAAAAAAAAGAGAGCTTTGAACTGAGTAGATCTCACTGCTTGAAGCAAATGGGGAAATAAAAACAAACAGGAATGCATCTGAGACAGTTTTCCAACGGGCAAACTGATGAAGTGAGGTGATGCTGGCCAGCAAACATAGCTCGGGTGGAGAAGGCATGGGCTGGAGCACAGGGCAGGCGGGAGGACCTGGAGCACCCTGCCTGCCCACTGCAAGGCACAGGGGTGGGAGAGAGGACCTGATCAGCAAATAAAGCAATCATTCAGAGGTCAAGAAATGCATGTATAAAGTGGGGGCAGTCAAATGTAAACCTGAGCTGGAACTTGCAAAGTATTCCGAAGAAAATGGGGACAACTTCAAACATGAATGTAAGAGAAAACCAGAGTCAGGCTGCTGTGCAGTAAATGAGATTAAAGATAATCTAGGCATGGCCTAAAATCAAAGGAGTATTTTACCTCTGCTCTCATTTTTGGAAGACAAATCCTAGGGGCAAAAGCAGGCTGGTTAATGGGAACAAGGATATGGAAATGGAACTGCTACCATGGGGGAAGCAGCGCTCCCAGCACGGCTGCATTGCTCCTGGGGAGGCAAGCGATTCTGGAAAGACCAGCGTCAAAGGTGGCACATCTAACAGCAACTGTTTTGGTAAATGCGAGGGACCATGTGATGGCGGGATATCTTTTACAACATGTTTGATTGTGCGGGGTTAAAAAATAATCCAGCCAGCTGCAGTCCTTGTAACTCTGACCTCACCGGTATGCAAGGCTTTGGAACATGCCTGGCAGGTTAATTAAAAATGCAAAGACACATCAAAAATGGGATAAAATGCAACCAAAGGTACATCATGCCAGACTGACTCGATGGCTCTCTTTGATAAAACAATTATTTTTCCAGACAGTTGATATCTGCCAGATTTCCTTTATCTAGGCTACTTTAATGTATTTGATATGACGTCAAGTGTGAAACAACTGATGTTGCTGGAGACAAAATAGATGAGCAGAAGGATTGTATCACTGCAAAGAAGAGGAGACAATGAGCGCGGAGGGTGGAAATGCCAGGCTCGAAGCTATGTGGCAGTGTTTTTCGAATAGGAGGTTTGGGACCAATTTTGTTTTAACATTTCCATTAATGGCATGCTCCTGGCCCACGTGAGCACCGTGCTGATGAAATGTGCTAGCACAAAGCTGTGACGCATGGTGGATACGGAGGTGGTTTGGAGGCCAGGCAGGACGAATGGGACACATCGAGAGTGGCCGTAATAAAAGAAGGATGACATTCAAGTAAAAGACAAAATGTCACACAGGTGAAGCCTGGTGTCAGAGGCGGCTTTTGCTATTAACAGGGAGTGAATCAATCGGAGAAAACACTGAGGAGAAAGAAAAAACAGCATTAGACAGTCATAGAATCATGTGCTGCCAGCTTGATCTTTAAGTTGTATCCATTTCCAGATGAGATGTGGAAATATTAGTGCCAACATACATCTTCCCTCTTCCCTTTCTTTGGGAAAGGTGCACGAGCAGCTGCAGAGGGAAAAGCAGGGGACCTCTCTGCAGGAGGACGTGGGGAGGTCCTGGCTGCTGGTGCGCTGAAATTTATTTTGTTTTCTTTGGCTCAGGAGCACGAGCAGCCCCCGAGGCAAGCGGCGGAGGCAGCGGAGGGTCAAGCAGGGAGAAGCGGGAAGCACCGGGCTGGGCAGAGCTCGGCGGTGCCAAACAGCTTCGCCCTCAATCCTAGGAGCTGCCGGCGCTCCCACCCGCAGTGCCAGCTCTAACCACAGCTCCCAGTGAGGGGCGGCTGTGGATGTGTGCAGTCAGGTTTTGTTTTAATATTTTTTTTCCTTAAAGCCTGGAGAAACAGCTTTAAAAATGAATAAAGCCAGCTACTTGGTAGCCAGAGCAATACACTACGGATTGCTCTGCCTAGTGAGCAGAAGAGGAGTTCTTCTGCATGTGTGGTGGAAAGAGAATTTGCAGGAGAGCCCCAGATTAACAAACAGGTAGGAGCAGAGTCAGACCCCCTGGCTATGCCTCAAGCCAGCCAGACATGAAGCAACCCCAGCCTGAAAGCGGTATTGCTGTGTTTGTTGGAGCAACCCTGTCTGAGAGGGGCCGTTGCTGGGTGCTATCAGATAACACCCAGCAAGCTGCTAAGAAATGGCTTCCAGCCCAGGTTTGCCACCCAAATATTCAGCTCAGCAAGGGGAGCAAAGGTGCTTGGGTCTGTGAGAACCAGGCTGCAGTATGACCCCTTTACTTTTCTGAATTTCTTCGGTTTTCCTAGGAACTAATGTTGCCTCCATCATTGCTGCCTTTCTAATGAAAGGGGAGAGAGGGAAAGGAGAGTGTGAGAGAGAAGAAAATAAGAAAAAGAAGAGCTGGATGCCCACACCAAACCACAAGAACAAGAAGTGGAGGCTCGTGGAAGTTGTGTAAGACCAGCACAGTGTTTGCAGGTTTGGAAACACAGCTAGGAGAGCTCAGTCCTCTCACGAGAACAACCTGGAGCAGAGCGGGACTGTCCCACCAGGGAACCCTGGCAGTATATCGATAGATGTGCTGGCGTTGAGAAGTTATGTCAATTACAATTATTAAACTGATTATTCATATTCCATTCTGTTCGCTGCGGGAAGATACTCCTTTTGGGGTTAGGTTTATGGGCCTTACAGATTGTTGGAGTGAAGCTAATTAGCAAGAGAAATCCAAATGGAACAACAACTGGTAATTGTTGCTAATGATGCAAGCACATTACACCAGCTAAAATGAAATCTTGGGTTGTGAGCCGCTCTGAAAGGCAAACATTCACAGTTGTGTGTGAAGGTTGTATGCACACCCACCTCGCTGCTAGGGGTGGTTAAGCTGAGCTCCCATCTCTAAAAGAGCAGTTATTTGCCAAATGCTTCCCAGTGGTCAATGGAAGAAAATGCTACAAGAAATGAAAGGCCTGGGGAGTTGTGGTGGGAGAGGCAGGCAGGGCGGGCAGGGAGCCGCAGCGCAAGGCGCTGCCAAAGCCCTGGACAAATGCAGCAGCCCTGGAACCGGCACATGGGCTGAAAGCCATTCCCTGCTTTGCTTTCACCAAGGCAAACCTCAGCTGCCTCCAGAGCTGACTGAAAAAACAGGGTCCCTTTGACTTGCACAGGCTCTGGATTGTGCCTCCGTGCAGGTGCAGGGCCTGGAGCCTGGGAGCCAGACCATCGCGGGCTCCACAGCTGCTTGGTGCCGCTCTTGGCACGCGTCTCCTGCTCCACCGAGCAAGCACGGGGCGGGACGCCGTCCAAACAGTTTGGATTAAGTTTGGATCCTGAATTATGCAACACACGCGCACACACACAAAAAACTATTTTGTTGCTTCTGCCACCGGAGGTGGGCATGCAGGCTTTCCCCACCCTACTGCCAGCCCTGCATCTGAGGGCAGCAGCGGAACGACCTGGTCCACAGCTTGCCTGTCTGTTTTTATTTGCAGACCTCAAAATCAGAGTGCTGATGACCAGCGTGCTCAGTTTGTGAAAACTGCCACGCTTAAACTGCCAATGGAGCTGGGACGACTCGTAGCAATCGTGGATTTGGCCCAGCACTGAGCTTTGGTTCTTGCATGGGATGGCCCTGCTCCTGTGCCTTGTTTCTCTCTTTTTATCCTTTAAAATGTTTTGGACTCGTCTTCAGCTCAAGACCTATTCCTCAGAGGTTTTTGAGTAAGATGGGTTTTGGACTTGTATAAGAAAGCTGTGGGGAAAAGTGGTTCAAACTGTGTCATTTTGTTTTTTAGAGGTTAAACACAAGTTAGCTGGGTTTTTTGTTTGGTTGTTTGTTTGGTTGTTTTTTTTTTGGCAGTAGCTATAAATGTAAATGTCATGGGATACACTGGACAGTTGTTCTACTTATCTATCTTTCCAAATGTGTGTGGGCAATACACTTGATACAGGAGATATATGTAGGAGATACTTGATGTAAAACTCTCCCTTACCTTACATTTTTTGTGGGATAAAAGATGAGTGTTATAACAGCCAAGGGTGGGCAGGAAAGAGTAAGGATAAATGTGAGAGTAAGAGTTTTGAGACCATGACTGTGTGGAACACAGGAGGCTCCCTCTGAGCCCCAGGCAGCCCTTCTGTGCTGTGCGGGTGACGGAGCACAGGCACAGGTTGCCCACAGAGGCTGTGGAGTCTCCTTCTTGGAGATCCTCAAAATCCACCTGGATGTGGTCCTGGACAAGCAGCTCTGGGTGTCCCTGCTTGAGCAGGGGATGGAGCAGGTGGCCTGCAGGGGTCCCTGCCCACCTCAGCCCTCCTGTGATGCTGTGATCTCCAGCAGGGCTGATGCACCAGACTGCGCAGCCCTGGGCCTACAAGTGGGACCAGCTATGGTGAATGGTTCAGGGGGGAGTGAGGGGGTTGTTTTTCTCTAGTGGCATTTTTATGACAAAATGAAAATGTTTCAGTTAAAACAAACAAACAGAATGGTTTATATTAGCAGTTGTAGATCTTAAATAAAAGCCAACGAAATGGCTGGTAAAATCTAATCTAGATTCTTTTGATTGAAATAACATTTAAGAGTGGTCTGAGATAACCGATTTCTTTTTTTTAAAAAAAAAAAAACAACTCCAAATTTCAATCTGATTTGTCAATGATTTTTGTAATAGTTTTAGCAGAACTTTTTAAAATCTAGGGGAAAGAAACCTTTCTTCTGTATAGTCCCTCTCTTCCTGATGCAGGCTTTGAGTTAATATGAGTTCATTGAAAGGCACTCAGTTTTGCCAAGGACTTGTAAAATTAAACATTAAAAAGCTGTGAAAGTAATCAGTATGTATAATGTATTTTGAGGACTTTTATTTGGTTCATTTTTTTTCCAGTGACTGGCATGAAACATTTTTTCATATATTCAAATTCATACCTAGAAATGCATTTTCCACAGTTAAGAATGTAACAAGAACTTCATTTTTATCTGTTAAAAATAATTATGGGACTTGACTTTTTCTATGTTTTTATTTCTACAGGAGTACAAATGGTGATTTCTTTTATTACTCTTTGCTATTCAGATATGTCAAGGAATTTCAAAGAAAAACAAAACTTTGCCACTGAAAACAAAATTCCTGCACTGGCAGGTAACCTTTTTTATTTTATTTTTTATATTTTTTTTAAACATTGAGTGAATTGTTTCTTTTGAAATGATTTGAATAAGAGAATGCATAAAAACAAAACTTCCATCTTTGGAGATATTCAAAACTCACTTGAACAAGGCACTGAGGAGCCTGAACTAATGCAGGAACTGGTCCTGCTCTGAGCAAGAAGTTGGACAATATGAGCTCTAGAGGTCTTTTCTGACCCATCCTATTCTACACTACTAAAATCAAGTTTTGGTAATTCATCGTTTTTAGGATATTAATTCTATTCTTATTTTAATCTAGAGTTCTTCCCGATCCAAACACATTTTTTATCAAAACCTGAGTCAGAATTCATTCATCTCTTCATATTATAAGTTACAATAAATAAATGTTACCTTCAACCAGAAGGATCAAAAATTGTAGAGACCTCTTGGTGTCTCCTTAACAAGAGTGAACAAGTGCTCAAGAGGAGTCTTATGACCTAGGCTAGCACTGCCAGTTAAGCTCACAGATGTGGCCAGTCTCCAGAAGGTCTCCTATATTACAGCTAAAATTCTTTACCAGAAAAACTAAACATGCTGAAAGGCGCCAATAACACCCACCCAGAGCACAAAGTATTTTGCTAATTCACTTCCAAATATTGCGTAAGAACAGAGCCAGTAAGATAACTTTCAGAATATTATAATCTAGTTGTTATTATTTTTAACAGCTTCAATATACTCAATATACTAAAAAAAAAGCATTATGTCTTATTACCAAATAAATAAATAAATAAATAAATCACACTACATTTAACTCAAATTGCCTGATGCTTTAAACGCACTTTTGCAGACAAACCGTGACACAAATTTCTCACACACATGCGTTGAAATTATCAGTCCATGGGGTGCTAAAGCAGGGCAGCAGGGGTTGTGTATGGACACCCCAGTACTGTGCTGGCTCATGCCTTTTGCAGGAACGCAGGGGACACTGACACACATCACACGGTGTCCTTAAAGCAGCTGAGAAGAACATAAATCTTATTTATTCTAGAATCTGAGAACCTGCAAATGTGGTTTGTGGTTTAAATACCTAACAACCAAGAGTGGCTGTCAGTAGCACAAAGGCTTCTGAGCAGCTCCTCAGAAGCTTAAAAGGCAAAAATGGCAATTGTATTTATTGATTGAAATGGCGTCATCGCTTTTCTCCTTGATTTGCATTTAGGCTGCTCCAAGGTGTTTAATGTCAGTGTCCGCCCCGTCCCTTCACACAGGCTCTGCATACGGCTTGTAGATGAGCTCCTAAAGGAGAAGTCTGCAGGACTTTGGGACATCCCCAAAGACGTGCACTCATGGAAAGGAGGAAAGCCAGTCACAGAGACAGACCTGCTCCACTGAGTGCCATGCACAAAACCTACAAGTGTATTGCATCTGCCACCCGCCAGCAGCTGCAGTGCCGGCTAGCAATGGCCTCTCCAGCAGCATGCAGGAATGCATGGCCTTGATCGTGTTTTGTACTGAAATCTCTGATTTGCTGAATAGTATTCAATTTCCTTCAATAATGTTCTTCTTCAGTGAATTTCTTCAGATATGTTCACCTAATTTCCAATTAGAGGCAACCCCTTCTCACAATGCAAAGCAAATACCGTTATGTTTGTAAGTTTCCTCATAAAAATCCCTTTCAAATCTCATGGTTCCCAGACCACCACTTCCCTCTATTTCTTCTGTCTTTCTCTTCCCTTTTCTCCACATGACCTCTTCTCCAGTCATTTGCTTTCCTCTGGGTTGATGTTTTGTCTGCAGAGCTGGAGGAGGCAGCAGCAGGAACAGAAAAACCAACATCTCTCCAGATGGAGGGATGGGAGAACACATGCTCCCATGTGCTTGTGAACGTGGAAGTGTGAAGGGAGATCTGCATCAGACCAGGATAAGGTTTATGGCATCTAAATCCCACCTCAGTCCTGACACCTAACGTTTGCTGTTGGATGTCCATTCGTTCCTACATAAACCCAACATGCTTTAACCTCAACTCCCTAATGCAATAAACCTTGTTAAACTTATAAACTGTGATTAGCAAAGAACAAAGAATTCCTCCTACTTTCTTTATGGTGTCTAATTTATGTACTACCTCATCCTTCCAGTGCAGGTTGATAATATTTAAAGGGCACTGAGATATGATAATAGCATACTGTACTTGCCGATGTATTATGAAATGTATCCCATTAGCCACTTTATATCTGAAAGGCAGAAAAATTTCCACCTAGCAACAGAAAGGCATTTAGGATTAAAAAAATACTTGGCAGGCAGTCAGCATGTTAAACTATGCCGGGAGGAATCCAATCAGAAGTTTCTAGAGACAACAGGAGAGTACAAAAGTTGCCGTCGGTGTTGCCCATCACAGAGCCTGAAGATAATTCAAAGCTCCATGCCCTGGAGGAGCACAAGGCAGGTGAAGGGCAGCCCCGTGGCAGCTGCGTGCTATGGAGGTTTCTGGGAGCTGCAGAGAAGCAGCAAGTCGGCAGTGCTCCAGCTCACCTGGTCCCCACCATGTCATGCTCCCACTTGTCGTGCAGGTGGAGGAGCTGCCACAGGGACCTTCCTCTGCTTAAAAAAACTGACCCACTACCAGAAATGCCCTGTGACTGATGGTGTTGGTGAGTGAGATTGAGACACTTCTGTTAAGATTTCTCATTGTCCTCCTGTAAATAAAATAAACAAATAACTAAGAATGTAATGGGTGCAAGGGACCTTATCACTGGAAACTGGAGCAAGCAGAGAGCTTAAGTTTTGGGCACAAAGCAAGCCATGCACAAAGGACAAGAACTTTTCCCGTCCTTTGTGTATATCATTAACTACTTAGAAAAGTTTTTTTTCAGTGATCTGTAATTTATCCTGAAACATAGGGTAAGCATATTGTTTACAGAAATTGTGGCCAGGCAAAGGCCACAATATTTTTTTCCAAGTGCGCTGTGTTTTAACCATGTTCATATTTCCACTCAACCCTTTTCCTTTGGAGAAAGAGCTCTTCGAGCAGAAGAGGAGTGTGCAACCTGCTAACCTCCTTGTGTAGCTTAAGAGCTGCACACTGAAGACAAACAGCCAACGATACTTTATTTCCCATCAGCTGTGCTCATGCCCAGAACTGGAGATTTCAGAGGGCTGCCAAAAAAACTTCTACAGCCTTTGGTAAAACTCAGAAAATTTCTCCTGCCTCATAAGGACATGTGCCTCAACCTCACAGTGCTACATTGCCAGAAAGTCATCCCAAAATGAGATGGAGGAGATGGAGGAATTGCTTTTCCATTTGTGAAGTGCCACTATTGCATCTGACGCCAATGAGCAAAATGAACAAAATGAATATAAATGAGCATAGGGAATGCCTGTGACCATTCATACTGGCTTCTGGTCCTGGAGGGAGCTGGTTTATTTACATGATAGTTTTTTCTGCTGCACAGTGAAGACCTTCAAAGGAAGGAGGGATAAGCTTCATCAACCCCAGCCTTGTTAGAGAGGCAGGGGATGTACCTGCAGGAGTCATTGCTCACGGTACGTGGACACTGCTGGACATCTCTGGCCATTTGCCATGATAGGAGGAACGGATCATGTCCTCCACTGGGATTCATCATCCTCCTCCTCCAAAGGGAGCGGAAGGTGTTTGCCTTGTTTTAGTAGTGGCAGTGACAATATTTGTGTTCAGCCTTAGAGAATGGCTCCACGATGCCTGAAGCACCAATGGAATTGCTCTGAACCAAGTGTTTGGTGAAGGCGAAGTACAAAAAAACACCATCCATGCTCTCTGCAGCCTGCCTTCCTACAGCTTCCCAGCACCAAAGGCTTGCTGGCGCTCCCACTGAAGATGCAAGCTAGCACAACAGTGCTGGGCAGTGGAGGGTGGCCTGTTTGTGGTTATCTAAGATGTCTTCAGATGCTCTGTTTCTTGTTCCCACCTACTGAAGGCACTGCTGTGGCTAATACCTTTTGCCCACAGAAAAGTTCTTATTCTTTGTGTTAAACAGAAGTCACTTTATTTTAGTTTGGGAACAAGTCATAACCCATAATTTGAAGACAGAACCATGTAATCATAGAATAACCCAAGTTGGAAAGGATCCACAAGGATCATCGAGTCCAGCTCCTGGCTCCACACAGGACCACCCAAAAATCAGACTATGCTTGAGAGCGAGCGTTGTCCAAACACTTCTTGTACTCCAGCAGGCTCGGTGCCGTGACCACTGCCCTGGGGAGCCTGTCCCAGTGCCCGACCACCTATGGGTGCAGAGCCTTTCCCTAACCCCCAGCCTGACCCTCCCCTGTCCCAGCTCCATGCCGTTCCCTCGGGTCCTGTCGCTGTCCCCAGAGAGCAGAGCTCAGCGCCTGCCCCTCCGCTCCCCTCGTGAGGGAGCTGCAGGCCGCCATGAGGCCTCCCCTCGGCCTGCTCTGCTCGGGGCTGAACAAACCAAGGGACCTCAGACGCTCCTCATAGGTCTTGTCCTCCAGACCCTTTACCATCCTTGCAGCCCTCCTTCGGACACTATCTATTTGTTGTGTGTCCTTATCGTGTGGTGCCCCAAACTGCACGCTGATAGCTAAATTTGCCATGCACTTCCCTTCTGTTCAGCTGAGTCTTTGTGCTTCCTGCCATGAATTAGGCAGGGCAAATACAGCCAGACAAAACAAGGGCTGAAACTTGCCCTCAGAGCCAGGCCCTGTCACACAGTCAGTGCCCAAGGCTGGAATTCAGTCATGGTGGAGCTGATAATAACACGCAGCAAAGAGCAGAGCACTTTGCTGCTTTTGCTGAAAGCATGAAAAATACCATCTTAATTTAGAGACTTATTATGGCACATTATGGCAGGGCATGCCAATAAATGTGGAGCAAAGTAGAAGTGCTCTGCTATGGTATGTACTCTTATTGCAATAAAAAAAAAAAAAACCCTTCTGGAAGTAGAGTTTCGAAAGAAGAAAGAATGTTCTGCTGTTTATTCAACAATTAAAAAAAAAAAGTGATGACATCCACACAATGCCCTCTCTTTAAAGTGGGTAAAAATAAACTAAAATGAACCAAGGCTCAGAAAGATACTTTTTCACCTCTTAAAAACTGTTAATCATCTCTGTGGCCTGCAGAATATTCCACACAAGTGTTTTGTATCTTTTTCAGATTTGCTTTTCATCATACTTAAGATGTCTGTTTTATCAAATTTTAGACTTAAAAATAACAAAGCTAACAACTGAAGAAACAGGCACCTCTAAATGGCATTCAATGACTTTAATTTTCGCTGGATGAGACAAAGCAGAAAACCCAGAAGACATTACCATGAGCTCTGAACTAGCATGAAATGCAGCAGCGTACATGTGGGGTCCTGCTGGTCAGACCTGCCCCCAGTTTGTGCGGCTCTAGTGGGGAAAGCAGAGGTGGGGAACAGACCTGCTCGACCTGGTCTGAGGAACATCTCAGCTTCAGTAGAACCATCATCCCTTGGTCCTCATCACCTTTGCCTTCACAGCAGACCAGGAAACAGGAACAGTGGATAAAATTCAGAGTACGATGGCACCATGGGCTTCTGGCAGTTAGTGCTCGGTTTCTGTCATCCGAGATGTCACGTGAACCCATCTCTTAGTTTCTTAGTGAAAAACTATAGAAATCCTAAATTCAGGGGAAAACTATTGGCCTTTTTTCTTTGTAGTTAACTGGTGCAGAGGTTATTCTCATGAGTTATAAACCATTCTCCAGCAGTGAAGGAGTGTTTGGGATTTCCAGCATTAATGCTTGTAAGAAATCATTTGGCTGTCACTAACGTTATGTAAATAGATGGTTCATGTTTATACTCCACAAAACACATTTACAAGAAAAAGGCTGACTAATTCAGAGGTCAGCTTCTAATTCAAGGTTAGCACTCAACAGTTTTTTTTTCCCTGCCAAATAAAACCACTAAAGGCTAAATTAAAACCATGTGCTCTAACCTACCTTTATGCAATTACTGATATAAAGAGGGTGGAAGCAGTTTTGCTATCAAATTTAATGCCAATAAGGAGTACAGGGAAAAGTTGTCCTACAGAAGTCTTTACACAAGGAAGTGAATGAAGACTGCCCTGCCTAGAAGGTGTGAAGTCCTCCAGTAAATTTCAGTGAATTGCCTGAAACTGCAGGCTTGATTTGCCAGGAATCCATTGCAATAAATAGAAATTTAATAAGAAAATCATCCTGTTCTGCAGGAAGAGCAATTGCTGCAGGAAAACTCCAAAACCAAAGTGATCAGCATGATGAAATTTGCCCTTCTTTTAGATGTTTGTATATCCCTATCATGGTGAAAGAGGTTAGGTCCATTAACTCCCTTAAGCCCATCTATAGCATAGATGGCTATAATGAAGATGGCTGCCAAATTCCTGGAAACTATCACCTGCCAAAATTTCTACCAGCATTTTATTTTCTCTTCTAGATATTTGTTCATAACTGCTTTAAAAATAGCTGGTCTTTAAAGTTTCACTTAAAACTGAAATGAAAACTAAAATCCACTTTTTTTTTTAACTTTTCAGATCTAAATAAAATTCAAAAGTGGACCAGCACCTTCTTAAAATATTTGGCCAGAAGAGTGTGGGAACATTCAGTTGGAGACTGGGCAGAAGGTCAGTGATGCTACTCAACCTCTGCCAGATGAGAAGTAGGGTGCTATGTTTCCATTCAGCCCCGCATGCAAACTCCTAAGTGGTTTGAGGGGTGAAATCTGCCTGGCCCCTTCTCTCAATGCTCCCATGTCTAAGAAATATTTGGTCCTGGTCCGTGAATGTGTGACATGGTGATATAAATTCAAGAAGATGCAGTGCTGTTGAGTGGTGGGACCATATACGCATGTATGTGACTCCCATGTGCAGAGCCAACCCAGCCAAGAGCTTCCTGAGTCCTCGGCCACTAAGCTATGGACCTTATTGAGATCGTTTATTTTTGCCACCAATCCCAAACACTTCTAGTGCTTACAGTTTTAGAGGAAAATCTTCATTTCACTAATGGAGAGTTTAGTTGTCCAGCATTTGTCTCTAGAGCCAGGCACTTCAGAGAGCAGATTTCCTTCTTGCAAAATCACTGCAGCTATATGAAGTAACTTTCTAACTTGGGAGTATAAAATACACAATGGACTATGAAATAAGTAACGAATGCCCCACTACAAACAGCCACTTAATTCGTGTGTTGCATGGGTTTGCTCCCTTCCAAAGCATCAGATGTTACACTGGTTCAAATGCTCAAATGTTCTGATTTTCACCACACCTCAGTGTGGGTATTTGTGTTACCTACAGGTTCATCCTGCCCAAAATAGAAATCATAGGTAGGGCTCCAGGTCTGAGGCATCATCACATAAGAAAAGTTCATTAAGGAAGGAAAGTAGCATGTTTTATTGCAAATGTCCAGTCAATGTAGTGGTCAGTGGAATGTTTTGAAACATGCTAGCTATCCAGTCCTTTGCGTTAGGCCTGCAAACTCCTGAGAAACCTTACAGACTCTGTGGTGTGCAGAGATGGTGTCAAACCAGGATATTATGAGCAGCTGAGTTTGTTGTAGAAGAGGAGCTCTAGGGCAGTGGAGTAGGATTGCAAAAAGGGAAGGTCTCTCTAGGTTGAAGGAGTATTGGGTGGGTAGAGGTTGAGAAGCAGATTCTTAAAGGCAGGGAACAGACTGCCTCGGACACCGAGCTGACACTACAGCCTGAAAACTGAAGCATCTGTCCAGAGCAAAACACAGATCTGGTTGCAAGTAAGAAAAGTGCTAAGTATTCACTCTCCCAGCAGGATTTCTGAGATGCTGAACATCAGCTGCCTTTGCTGAAGTCTCTCTTATTTCCCAACTTATCTTCTTATTTCAGGTGTTACACCCATACAGTACCTTTAAATCAAGAAGGTCCTAAACTTCTTTCCGAATTGAACCATCACCAAAATGTAAAGAAAGGAATTTTAAATGCATGCCCGGACTAGAGGTGGTCAACCAAGAAGAGCTGCAGTGAAGATCATGTGATACCTGATATTTTGGTATTTTAAAATGGTGATCACATGCTCTTATAATAGGCTCAATACTACCTGTAAATCTAGCACAGTATTTGAGGTCTACTGACCCAGCAGAAAGGGGAAATAAACAGAGTGATTATAACCCAAGATTGAGTTGATATAATCTTAATCAATCAAGTTTCACCTGTATGTGGATTGTGATCGTGACCACAGTGGTAACATGCCTTCCACACAGCAAGATATACAGCCTAAACAGAAAGAGCTTTGGGCTTTTGGATTAAGTGGAGAAATGGTTTTGAATGGATCAGTCAAGACAGCAATAATTGCCATGAGGCTTAATGTAGCTTGTGCAGAAAATGTTTCTAAATTGCTTATGGTGGATTGTCAGATGTAAGAGCAGACAAATTGAGCAGATTGTGAAAATAATCCTAGCACAGCTTCCAACAACAGAAGTTAAACTTTTTTTATTCCTAAGAAATGTGAAATTATAAGAAAGAGTAATACCAATTGCTGGAAAACAACAAAAGCATACAATATCGTTAGCTATAATCATTCATTGTATATCATCTGATTAAGAGAACTTGCTGAGTTGTAGTTTCCAAGACTTGCCCTTAGATGAAATGATACATCTTGGCAGGAAAGGTCTTCTGTATTGACAAGTACATAGTGAAGCTCTTTGTAAATTGAGAAAACAGTTTTTGAAACTTTGCTGAAAAGAGCATATTTTCCCCTTTGCTCACTGGAGCCTCAAATCATACTAAAACACTTCCAAAGGTTTTTCATTACCTGAAAGGGGAGGGACTTATCAGCTGCTTGCCTATCTGCAATATTGTAATGAAGCGGTGTTAGGAATATCTGTAAAAATAATAAACTATATTACAAACAAATTATTTGAATTTCAATAATATCCTTATTTAGAGATGCTAGTATTAACGCTGGGAGACCCTCCTCTCTAAAAACTACTGAGAGTAAGTAAAGTAAAAAATGAGAATGAATGACTGCTTCCAGCTAACTGTTGAAATCATATATATTGCATGTATAGCAAGGTCCATTAAGGGATGATCATTTAATCTTGAGGGTTATGCATAGCTTTCAGTCACTTAGGGATTTTAATCATCCGTCAAAATGTCAGAATTACAAACTTTTGTCAGCCATCAATTCATGGGAATGATGAGGCATGCCTTCGCATGACAGTTTATCTCTATACCCTAAAGTCGAAAGATCTTAAAATGTTTTCCAGCTCATAGAAGTTATTTTTGTGCAGTAGTTAAGAATTGCTCAATTGCAAATCTTAAATTCTTTAAGGATGAGAAAGTGATGAAGGAAAGATGTTTTCAATGACTGAATACTCCTTATCTTCATCTCATGCTGTGCTAAAAGTTTGACTGCTCTAATTTTAAAGCTATCTAATCTTTTATGTGCTAAAGCATATGAAATCATGCATTATTGGAAATATGAATTACAAGAAGTGTTCATTTACGTGGTGCTACATATAACCTTTATCTAAAATGCATTATCATTTAAAAAAATCATTTAGTGATATTCTTTGGTTCTCAAATAAACTTTTCTTTCAGAGAACAAAATTGCTTCAACCTGATTGAGATATTTTACTTGGGAAAACAGAGAGAATTTTTGAGAAAGTCCATAAAGATTAGGGCATGTTTTGATGTTTGACAATGACTTGGATATGAGTCTTGTGCATAAAGGATGTTCTTTACGGGGAGATCCATTCAAGTGAGCGTGCATGCCTCAGGAGACTCACGCTGGCAAACAGTCTCATATCCTTTCTTTAGAAATGTGAGGTTTTCAATTTCTTAGAACATGTGGATTGTGTTACATTCATTTCACTGTTGCATCTGAGGCACGTATGAATATTTTCTTTGTATACATGTAGTTGGAAAGATTGCAGAAATCTATTAAAGACAAACTCTGCTTAAGGTTGAGCTTCCAATTGAAAGCAATTTTAATTCTAGAAGCAAGAACTATCAACTGATTTCTTTAAGATGTACTTAAATGTACTAAAATGATGCTTATCAGTTTGCCAATAAACCGAAGCTTATCACAGTGGAATGCTTCACTTGAGAGCAGTGGAAATTTCCACCTTAGAGAATAACACACGATACTGGAAAGGCAAAACAGTGTTTCCCTAAAATGTCCTTTAAAATAAAGTTCCCAATTTCTACTCAAAAAGATGGCCAACCTGATCAAGAATGCTTCTTTCAGGATTGATTATTTGTTCCACAAAACTGAAATAAAGCACGAGCCTGCACCCAGGCTTTAGTTTAGTCACAGGACTTGGGGTTTTGTTTTTTGTTTTCAAGTGTCACTAAATCTTTCTCTCTGCTCCTCCACTGCAAGATTAATTATTTTCAGTGCAAGGGCTCTTCTTTCAAAGTCTTCCATTATTCTGTTTTGACCATAGTGGGGAACTTATCCAAGTCAACAGAAAGGCAGCCTTTATCACGAGAGGCTGCTCATGAAGTGGATGGTTTCATACATTACTGTGGGAGAATTGCCTTAACATAGCCTATTCACGCTGATGTGCCAGGTGCATCCACTTACGCAGCTCAAAATGCTGCTACCACCACATCCTCCGCTGCCAAGGCCATTATGTACTCTGAGTGATGGAGCAAGAGGCAGGACTTAGATCTTCTCTGCTGGGAAGTGGAGGGAGAGAGACCAATCTTTGTGCCTTGGAAAAAAACTGCTGTAGAGAGCCTTTTAACTCTCTGTTGCTCTGCGCTGATAGAGATTCGGAAGATGGGGAGGAAAATAGCAGGAGCTTAGAGCAAGGCTCTGCTCTGCATCGCTGCCCTGAGATGCTGTAAAGAGGACAAAGGGAAACTCGGATATAAATAGAGAATGACATTTTCCTTGCATTGTCCACAATGAACACATTTGTACATGAACAAAATCATTGGAACGAGACAGCATGCATGCTTGCTGCTGAAGAAAAGCCTGTTTGTGCTTAGTACATTGGAGACATTGTTCGAAAATAGTTCATCCTTTTGTAAATATTGCCTCTGCATTGGTGCCAGGGTTGCTGTTGGTTTGTGCTATCAGCTGAGTAAGTATCAGTCATGCACGTGCTGTGGGGAGAAATTTTAATGCGGGCACCAGATTTAAAAGGAGCAAATTATCCTCCTAAGGACTGTCCTGTTCATTTTCAGTTAATGTTGCTTGCTTTCCCCTTGTTCTTGTTTCTTCTAGGCTTACCCTGTTTTCTTGCATATAAAGTAGGGACTGTTGTGTGTGAGCAACTGAGAAAACAAATGCTCTTCCCCTTCTCTGTAGAAGTTATACAACAGCTCTAAAATAAGGGGGGCCAAGCCACAGGGGGAAATAAAAGGGTATTTAATTCATGTCACCAGGAGATGAAACTTGCCCCAGCCTTCAGGTGCTGCTAGTAAGTGCACAGATGAGTAGAGAGCCTTTTTCAGACCAAATCCTGGAAATGTTGCCTTTGCTTTTCATCTGTAAAGATACAGCTACAGCAGCTTAGGCTGTGTTCTCTGCCTGTGCGAAGTGGCCTAATTCTGCTGCTGTCACCATGCTGGAGACCTTGGCTCTTTGGTTTGTTTGCTTGCTTTCTGGAAAGACATGCATGTGGCAACGCTTCTTTTTCCACAAGCTTTGAGATTCCATCAAAACAAATACTTCTTTGACATGTAAAATAAAATCTATGAAATGAATAAAATATGTTCTGCACCCAGTGAAAGCCTTCTTGTATCCCTGGTGTTAAATCAGATCTGATGAATAAGACAGGTTTGTATTCATCCCCAAAACCAGCATTTGGGCATATGATACAGGAAAAGATCAGAGTTCATTAACATACTGAGATAATGAACCAAAACTTGTCTTTAAGTATGCTTGTGCAGCTCCATTGTTGATAGTGAGAAGGAACTGGGTGCAAATGAGACAGAATTAGACCATTAAATGAAAAAAATCTTCCTGCACTGTATCACATCAAAACACTCGTAACCTGAACAAATTGTGCAGCCTGCCTTTAGTCAATGGACAAAATGGGCTTTCCGGAGCACAACTAACGCGACCTGCTTCAGGTCGCTAGTTCAGACTGAGATGACCTGTGATATAGAAGTGCCTCTTTCTCTCACACAAATGGGATTTCAGACAAGAGGCATGTGCTGTAGATGCTTAAAGACAAGTGAGGTGAATGCAAAGTTTTTTGTTAGCAGATCTGTACTAACAGATTTTAGCAGTAGCCTTGGATTAATATGTTAAAAAATGAGGGCAATACAAGAACTGTTACTGCGAACAAGGATGCATCTGTTGGGATTTCCAACAGACAGTGGTTAGTCTGGGAGGTAATTCTCGCTGCTATGCTATTCATCCAAAAAGCATTTCACCAATGTGTTGGTTTTGGCAACCCAGAAAGCTTGCAGGTGTGGGGGAGTGTGGAGGATTCAGGTGTCGGTCTGGTCCCCAGCTGTGCCAGATGAGATCTGGTTTCAGAGAAAGTCCTTGGAAAGTCCTTGTCTTTGAGCAACCCCCGGCAGATGAGTCCTGGCTCTAGGTGGACCTGGCCTCTTCTTAAATCCCTGTATCTGTACCCAGCAGGATGGATCTAATTCTTGTTGATTACGAAGCTCTTCCTCTGTGACATGGTCAGCAATGCTACAAACTGATGAAACCTGTTCTTCATTCAGCACATGTGTAAGAACCCAGCAGGGGGGAAAGCAAATGGCATCATAAACCACTTTATTTGGCCAATGCTACATGCAATGCAGCACTATGTATCCGACAAGACACTGATGTATTTGCTTCTTTCCCCACTACACAATGAAGTACAAAGCTCTAGAAAAATCTAATAGAGGAAAACTTCCATTGCAGAACTACCTCTATCGTACGTAGTTGCTAACATAAAGATCTCCCCAAGAAGTTGTACAGGTGCTCTAGTAGGCAATGTACTTTGAGATGTGCAAGAGTAGGTCTATTGTTGTTTAATTAGAATTTCATATAATTTAAGACATATAATATTACCCCTTTTCACATTTCACTGTCCTCCAAAAAGCTAAATCAACACACTTACATGTGCATCTTATATTAAAAATGCAAGTATTTTATCTTGCTTTGGATATGCCATACTGCCCCCATTTCCCTGCCTGATTAGGAATAGGCTTTTATGTCCTGAAAACCTCCTTCTCCAGGAGGGAAATTAATATATTTGTATCTGAGAATACGGTTCTCCATCAAGATAAAGTGCAATTGGAAACTACATAAATTGCAGGACCCTCCAGCATTTCATGATAGCAGGCAAATACAGTTATCCCTCTGACACAGACAAATACATCAGGGGAAAGTGAGCTACTGACTTGCCCAAAAGGAATTCAACGGAAGAGCTGAAAATTATACCTTTTAAAAATGCTGTGATGTTCAGGCAATTTCGAAAATGTTTCTCTACCCTAAAAAAGGTATAGCTCAAGTTCAAATCAAACATGGTAGGAGCTACTGTAACAGGCTGATGCAGTTTCTGAGGATAATGATGCCACACATCCTGAAGATTACTGTACTCTTCCACTCTCCACTTTTATCTCTATGACCATGCCCCAAAGCTCCAAAGTGGCACCCTTCAAACCAGGCCTCCAGACCTTGCAGACTGCGGTGGGAGTTTCATTATGCTCCCTGGCAGAAGGGGAGGGTTGGGGGCATTTCTCTTTCAGATTGCAGAGCCCAACTGGAAGTTAAGCAGTGCTGTAGGCGCTCAACATGGTTGGTCCACCCTTGGTCATTGCGCCGGGGTGGGGTGACACGAGTCCTGCTCTGCTCTGTGCTTCTCTGAGACCCCTCGGAAAGGAAAAGGATGGTAGAAGACGCAGGCACCACAGGAACCCCCATTCCTTGTGTTCTTCATATCACTTCATTCTCAAACATCCGATGTCCTGTTTGATCCCTGCCTGGATTTACGATGCAGAAGATGGGCTTTTTGGGGTATCTGCTGCAGAAATAGACTTGTTATATTAGCACCTTTATGAATGCACCGTGACTGCAGTCGCTTAACTGATTCCTTATATTTTTTGCCATGTTATTGCAGTAATAAAGGCTTTGCATGCTGATGTCTCCTTAAAAAAGGAAAATAATCTATACATTGAAGATGAATCTCTAAAGACTGTACTAATTAATTTATGGAGAATTTACTTCATACCTGATAACATGATTTATTGGAAATTAGTCCATCATATGTTGCTTCAGGCATTCCTGATAAATACCTTAATGCAGTTAGTTTTCATGCCATCTAACTCAGATTTCCTTGGTCTGCCATTCACGAGCTATTTGGAGCATGTGAAATAGTAGATAATTGTCTGCAAAACTGTTGCACCCATTTTTTTTCAGAATCATATGTGTATGATTTTCATGGATGTAAGAGTCAATTATCAGTTAAATTAAGTACAGAATTAAAAAAAAAAGGCAAGACATTAAAATTCTTAATTCAGTCTTTTTTATTATTAACCAAAAGCTTTGTGGTTACATTGTACAAGGTGACAAATGTGGGGCTTTTTTTATTTTGGTTTGTTTTTTTCCATATTGGTTACACAGCTTTCTGAAGTACACAGTTGAGAAGGCTGCAGTAAGCCAACTATGCTACCCAAACTGCTTTCATTTGAGCTTCAAACAACTTCGGCCCTCTTCAGCGTGGCTGTCTGCACGTTTTGCAGCGCTGCAATGAGGCCAGGATTCCACCAACGCTTCAATCATTTAAAAAGAACAAGAAAATCTAGGTAACAAAGGAAACCAAAATGCTTTAGTAGTGAACTGAGGTTGACTAGAAATGTGAATTTCAATGAAAACTAAAATCCATTTCTGTAGCATACGTTGCTGTGTTTGACCTTCATATATGGTAGAACTCAGTGAACTACTCAGGTTCTGTAAGAAACTCAAAAGAATCACAAAAATAAAAACGGGGATAATCTTACTCCTGTCAAAGGTACTTCAGCAAACAGAAGATCAGAAAGTTGACATTGTAGAAGTATAGACTGATCCCTCAGAGAAGTAGAGGACTGAGTAGTCAAGGAGACGGCAGACATCCTAAGTTAGTATTTCCTTCCTCCCTGGATGCAACTCTGCAGCAGGTATAAAGTCTTGTCCTATATTTCTGCTGAGTACAAGTGGAAGTTTATCTGTCACTTTATGGGATGGAATGATAACAAAAATAGTGCAATACAATGGAGTTATTTCAACATACAGTTTCTCTCAGTATTGAGTAGTTTCTTGCTAGAACATAAATAGGGAGTTAAATACAAATATTCAAGAGAAAGCACTGCCTACAAGAGAATGCCCTACCTTAAGCCTTGAGAGTGATTTAAAGCAAGCAATTTTGTTAATAGGATTCTAGCAGTAGCCTATACTACAAGCTTTTACCACTGTCTTCAGATGACAATTTGCCATCATAAACATAATGTATTATTTATTCTAATTTGCTTTTATCATCCAGGTGTCCCCCTTCAAACCAGGGACCTTTGTTCCAGGCACTGTAAAAATTCATTAGAAATGTGCCTGGAGAGATTAAGATGAGTATCTGGCTACATCTTGGCCTTGATTGCAAAGGAGCACACTGTCAAGCCTCTTAATAACGTATTTACTGATGTTCAACTAGATGCTAGAGAACAAAATTGATCATTGTGCTTAAAAATGCTTGCTGCTGCCTTACAGTGGTGAAAAATGTTAGCATTCATCATACACATGGCAGACCTGTTGGCAGAACACCAGTTCCACAATCACTCTTCGTGTCTTGTGAAGGATCTGCTTTCTTGATGGCCTGTTTTCCACAGGTACCTGAGCGGCACGGGAAAGAAAAGCTGTGGGAGTCAGAGAAGGAGAGCTCTTTGGGGCAAGGGGAATTTGTAATGCAGCCCTAAATAGAACAGAAAAAGAATAGGTAGATCATCTCAAAGCTCTACTGGGGCAGGCAACCAGGTCAAATAATCCTGTTCACTAGGCCTAAGAGGACTCAGTCTTGATTTAAATGCAGTTTCTGTGAACATTATTCCTATTGAGAAGCTGTTCTTAGAGCGACCTTACTCACAGAACTAAAACCCACCTAGTTTCAATTTTACTCATTGTTATGCCGCTTGAGTAGCAACTAGCTCTTTTCCCATCTTTGTTTACTTCTTTCACACATTTTTTTAAAACCATCCCCTCTCTGTCTTTCTTTTACTAGGTTAATGAACGTAATCCTTTTTAACAGTTCTCAGAAAACAAGCTCCATGTTGTCCTGAACAGCTCTTTCTACTTTTGGCCGTTTCACGTTTCCTGAGCACAGGTGACCAGAACAAGATGCTGCTGCAGATGAGATGTGGTCAGGAAAGCTGTGGCTTTACTGGAAACCCCTCATTTGTTATAACCAAGACCTGTATTTGCTTCTTTCCCAGCTGCATCACACCAGTGGCCTATGGGTCATCCCATGACCTTCTCAGACACTCATGTCCATGTTGTAGAGTCCAGCTTGTGATCTCCCATCTGTAGCTGAAACACTTACTAGTTCCCTATTGTGCTGACATGCTTTTTAAATACACGTTTACCTGCTTTTATTACACAGCTGTCCACTTACAATGGACAGTTGAGTCCTCTTCTGTTCTGACAGCAACTCACACCTCATGTGCTGTTAGCAGATTTCACCAGTCCAGCTGATACTGTTCATGAGGGTCATTAATCACAGGACTAACTAACCCTGATCATCAAGGTACTCCTGATTGCCTCATCTAGGAAACCATGTCAACAGTCTGCCGCCACATCTTTTACCCAGTGTTTTGCATGTGCATGTCACAGTTCTGGTGATAACGCTCTCTCCTGCTGACTAACGATTTTCAGCGTGCCATTGCAACAACAGCTTTACAATTATTAATAGATGTGATCTAGAAGGATAATAGAGGGGAAGACAGGTGCAAATAAGGGTCAGAGCATAAACAGACAGTTCTGCATACTTGTCCTCATCACTACTTAGCATGCTCTTGGTAGTGCCCCAGCTGCTGTCTTGCATCGGTTCCTCTCAGCCTTTCTGAAAGCTGGGAGAAGCATGTGAAGCAAAGATGTGTTTTCTTCTAGCACAGTGGGTTTTGTTTGTTCATCTGTTATCTGCTTTCTAGTTTTGATTTTGCTATCTTCTTAAACATGCCCACTGCTACGCATTTTTGCTAAAGGCAGGCATGGTGAAGAAACTCAGTGATTTGAAAGTGTTAGAAAAGTTTTACGTAGCACCATAATCATGTGTTGTTTTTTCGTTGTTGTTGCTGTTTTGTCTGTTTCTTTAATTTTGTTCCCCATCCCTTTCTTTGCAAATCCTAACATTTTGCTTGTTTTTTTGACCACTTCTAAGCATAACACTGATGTTTTCAGGGAAGCATCTATTACAGCCCCACAACACTGTTCCCGAGTGGTATCAGCCAGCCGAGAAGCCATCATCTCCCCATGGGTATCATGCTGCCGTTATTTACGCCGAGGTTCATGGTTGCTCAGGCACTACGATTCATGATGCCTTCCTTCCTCCCACCTTCATGTAGACAGTAAACTTCGCAAGTTTTATTCATGCCCCTTTCCAGAACGTATCTGAGTATGCTGTGTAATAGCAATCAGGAACTCCACCATTAATCTCCCATCAGCACGGAAAGCGAGCAATCGCTGCTGTTCTTCACTTCCTATCTTTTCATGTGGGACTTATGCATGTGAGAACCGGCCTCCTCGCTCACGTGGCCTAATTTCTTTGAGACTCTTCGGTAAAAGGTGCTGAACATCTTTTGTCAACTCCTTGCAGGTGTTTCAAGCAGATCTCCTCTCCCCATACAGAGGGACTTGTGGGGCACCCTTTCCCTTAGCAGAAGCTGCCTGTTTCTTTCCCTAAGTCACACTTACCCATTTGTTCACTAATTTTATTCTTGAACTACTTCACCTAGCCTAGTCATCAGGCATGATGCTCTGTACTTACCTGTACCTTTCTCTAGAGCCACAGATAAAAATTTGTGCCATGTTAGCCAGCAAGAGTTTCCTCAAATTCATCCTTTGATACACTTAATGCTGTTTTTACATGTATGGCCTGCCAGATAAGAACTTTTTTTCTTGTTTTCTTCATTTGGATGTAACTTGAGGTTTTTAGAATTTGTCTTTTAACTTGAAGCAACTTTACTGAAGTTGTTTAGCTCGGCTCACTTTCTTTTTAAGACTACAAAATTGTCAGGATATGATCAGCCCTCAGCTAGACTAGAAGTGCAAAAATCCTGGAATAGCAAATTGCACTATTTAGAGGCTCTAACTTTTGTGGCCTTCTCGGTTACATTCTAAAAACTCCAGGAAAATCCATTATTTCACCAACATCTCTGTGAATCATTTACATGGAGGTGAAATGACAAAAAAATTAGTTCCGTTCCCACTTTCTTAATTCCTGGGTGGGAAAACCTGTAGATTGGTCTTTGGATCCAAGCAGAAAAGCAGCCAACTTAAATAGGATTTTAAAAATAATCAGAGCTGCTGATTAAAATATTGGAAAAAAATGGGACCACCCATCAAGAAATCAGACGCAAGGAAGCATAGGATAAAATTGAATAAATGGAAAATAAGAAAAATGCCATAAAGCTTTCCTAAGAGTAGATTATGCCACAATAGCAACACATAAAAAATAAATAAATTTTAAAAAAAACATCAAACCAACCAACAAAAAAAAACACATTACTTTTCTAAATCAAGGAAATGAGTAAGCCTCATCTTACTGGAATTCAGGAAAATATTTGCTAGTACACTACTTGAAAAACAAACAAACAAAACAAAAACAAAACAGAATTAAGCTAAGGAAGACAGCAATTACTAAATAAACTCTGACTATAAGCCTGTGAAGTTGTTTTGAAGAAGAACTCTCAGGCTAAGGAAAGGTTACTAGTGGACTTACTTACAGAACAATCCCAGACAGATTGTATTAATTATTTTCACTGAGTACCTTAACCTAGGAATTAAGCGTACGATCAGCTGATGACACGAAGCTGGGATACTGTTAGCACAAAGGAGGACTGAAATTTCATGTAACAAAGGGCACAAAACTCATTTTACATGATGGGCTTGATTCAACATCCTGGAACCTGGCACATACCAAACTGAGCAAAAGCTCTCAGGTATGGTATTTTTACTATAAAGATAAACCCCACTGGTCACGTTTTTTAGCTGTGCTGCAGGCAAAGAAATATATCAAACAAAATTGCTCGAAAAAATGCCACAAGACAAATTTCATACAGCAAGTCCCATGGGAAGACAAAGAGAGGCAAGAAAAAATGATTTTTGCTTGTTTAATTAGAGACAGTCATAATGTGACTTAGCTTTCAGAAACACAACAACCCAAATCCTCCAGCATAATCTAATTCTTATTTTTACAAGTTATTTGTGAGTGCCACTCAGCCCTTGTACATCCTGATCTCCCTTCAATCTTACAGACATAACCTGTAAACTGGAGATTCAACTACTAGATCAATAGAAACAATATAATGTGACACTAAGTCTATCTCTGTTGATCCTGGAAAAATATTTCTGAATTTGGTCTCTTGCTCTCAGAGCTGTCAGGTGGAGCCAGTGTAGGACACTAAGTCAGAAGCAGTGTACGGCTTTCTGAAAACTTACCTGGAATAACATACTGTGATGTGCCTGAGGTAATGCAATACTCAAGAGAACTCTGTTTCATGAGCCAAGCTGGTTCATCTGTAGCCCTGCACCATATCAGGTGCGTGTACCAGCTCACGTCTATAGTCGTGCAAAGCGTAGAGATTCCTGAGCAAATCTGGGCATGCCAGAAAACTCACAGGAAGCCTGGGGCTTGGATGAAACTGATGACACCCTTCTTGTAAAAAGCTTTTTGACACCCTTGTCATGCAATACCATTATAATAGTGCAAAGGTCAAGGTCATAAACTCAGAATGAGTAACAAGAACTTTACTATCAGCATCCATAAAAAAAAGGTAAGCTAGGTGTCTCATTTAGTCCTCAAGGCCTGTGAGATACTGGTAGCATGCAGCTCTGCAAAGAATAAAAAAAGTTAACATATCAGAATATTAGTTGCTGTATTTCTAGCAGGGCTAGGAAGGTGTTAATGCCACCACGAAAGGCCCTGACGAGATCTTACCTGGAATACTGTGCATACTTCTAATCCGGCATGTTGAAAAAAGATTTACTGAAGTGGAAAAGGTGCAAAGAAGGGTTAGAAAAATGGTTGGGGGAAAGGCATCCTCTTCTGTGACAAGTATAGCACAGTTATTTTTGCAGAACTAAGGCTGAGTAGGTTTTGGGAGTAATCTATGAAAAGCAAGTAATCTGTGAAAGCTCAAGGGGTGACAGATTAGAAGGGACTTTTTACTTAGGGAGAGAGAAAGGCTATTTAAACTGAAGTCAAAGAGGTTTACAGAACATGAGGGTGTCAGGTGGTTTTGACTACATGTTATTAGAAATCTTTAACCATTTAGAGGAATGGAAATTAGGAGCAACCTTATGACAAGGGTACTTTCAAGATGGAGTTTGATACCTCTGCAAATAACTTGCATGGTACAACATGGCTGTCCACAACAGCTGGGATCAGAGCCTATGGCTGAGGAGGTCTTCACCAGCCTTTTCTATGTCAAGATCAGAACTGAGTCTGAAAGCTTTGATTTTCCAAATGCATATCAAATTAACACATTTGCCACCAGCCAGTTTATCACCACCTGCTATCTTGCATTCAATTGTGTTACACAAGAGTGTAAATTAACGTGAAGTGCAATTCTCATAATTATTATAGTTGGGGAACAAATGGGGCTGCGCATATGCAAGTATCTAATTAGTCATGTAGTGGTTGCATGTATGTGGAAATACCCTGTTTGACTACGAAATCATACTGACTGCTTCGGCTTATACAACGATGTTTGTAGTTGCTACTCTTGCATAAGGAGAATTAGGCCTTCTGTTTTAATAATGCTGCACCATTCTGTTCAATTCTGAGCCCTTAATCTTGCATCACAATACAGCATTCCTGTAGCAACAAATAATGGTGTATTTTTCAAATTTTCCATTTTGTAAGATGCTAGTTCCTGGCTTGAGTTAAATGTATACAGTGGACTACCTTGACATAAAATTAGATTAATCTTAACTGAAAAGAATCCCAGCATAGCTGTAATAGTAAAAAGAATATGACTTTATCTACTCAGGCATTTTAGTTTTCAGTCTTCTTTTCTCACGAGAGCTCTATAGCCTTAGTATGTCACATGTAGTTTCACCAGCTCTGTTTGTTTTAGACTGAGACAACTTGGCCTTATTAGCTCCTTCTATCCCCTCCAGTTTTGGTGGGGTCCCAAGTGCCTCCTTAGTTATATTGCAAAAGGAAATCCTCATAAACCACATAAAGCCCTAAAAAAGCTGAGGGCAAAATTGAGTGGATCTCTGCTCTCCTTGGCAGCATCTTCCCCTTGTGCAGTGCTGCCATGGGTGTCAATGGAAGCTCCGCGAAGAGAAAGAGAATCACAGGCCGCAGGTTGACTGGCTCTCCACGACAGAAAGGATACACTCGTTCCTAGCACCTTTCCTGTAGTTGCTGTATGCTTACAGGAGCTTGTTGCTGGGATTTCTAGGACAGCATGTCATCACTGCAGCACTTCTGCAATTTGCAGACAACGGACTATGAAATAGAAATGTCGTTCAGAGGACTGGGCACAGGATGAGGTCACGCTCTCTAAGGCTGGCAAGATACTTGCCTTTCTACTCAGTCTGTAGGAGAACCTGCTTGTTTCTGAATTATTACTGCTTCTTGTAGGTGTGTGTTTTTACTTGGATCTTTTCTCCAGGAAACAGGAATTTAATTTGCTTATATATAGTAATTAGGATTCCTCCTAATTAATAATCCATTTTAACATTTTATTTCCTTCCCTCTCTCCCAGAACGGACATCTAAATATTCTGTACATGCACATACGCATACCCCATCAAATTTATTTCAGCATAAGCATGAATACCATGAACCAAAAGTTTGGTATCCCTACGACTGTGAAGGCTGACTGCCACCTATGGGCAGGAGTTCATGTTAACATATTTAGATAAAATTTTAATATTATTCTTTGTAATTAATTCAATTTGTAATTATTTTAGCAGGACAGAGTTTCAATTCATTTGCTATATACTATTTCCACAGCAATCAGTTAACATCCTCTGAAAGCTGAATATTAAAACCAGCGCTTTTACGAAGGAGCATCAGCTTTACGGTGAGTAAAAAAAATGGGGTAGGATGTTCTTATTTTTATTATTCTGACTAAGGAATAAATAGAAGTACCCTGTTTCTCCAAGCAAAGAAATAAGACTCAAAGGCACACAGCCAGGTACATCACACTAGATAATGCTGTATTTAATAATTACTGTAATTTTAAAGGTTAGCTATCTCAAGGTTTTAGTATTTTGTTTACTGCCTTCTTTTACTGAATTCATACAAATAGCTTAGTTATGCAGTCTCATGAAAGTGTGTCTATCATTAGTATGCCATAGTAATTTTCTAATCGAAAAATTTCATTTTTCAGAGAAAAATGAAGGCTAAAGTGGGGGAAGGGAAAGAAGAGTATAAAAATGTATGGCTTGATTATGTAAGCCTTCATTTTTCTGATAATCGGTCTGGTCAACATTTACTTAGAAAACTAAAAAAGGAAGTGCACACTGAAATGTCAAATTTATTGTATAAAAAATAGTGTTTCCAAGTCAGTTTTCAGGCACTCAAAAGCAAAAAGGCTGTCAATTCTGACTATCTGATTACAAAACAGAAAAACGCTAGATTACAGCTACTATACTGTAGTAAGCTGCATAAAGTGGGTATCCTTACTCTCAGAAATAACAAATGTAAAAATTGCTGGAAATATAGCAAATTAATGCGTATATTTTTGTTTGAGGAAAAATAATCATTTTGCTCCAATAAACAGAAGTTAATTGTAGCCATTATATTTCTCCTTTTTGGGACAGGAGCATAGAATTTATGAGGGAAGAGAGAAAGAAACTTACAAAAGGGAAAATTGTATTAAAAGAGATAGCAACTAATAAGGAACTAAGAATGAGTTTGAAACTCATTTTTTAAAATTCCCTTTTTGAACTAATCCGAGTCCTGGGCCTTCTAATTTGTGTTCTACTTTATTAAATACGATAATCAACCCACCTCAAAAAAAGAGAAAAAAAAAAAACATGCTAGTGCTTGTCTTGTTCATTTTCTCTAAGTTTAATTACTAAACTTATGTTATAAACTTATGAAATATTGTAAAAGCAGTATATGCCACTCCAGCATCAGACATGATCACATCAACATTTCATGATTAGGTGCCCTTTATAATCTATAGAATTCAAACATTTATGGTAAATTATTTGTGCTTGGTATAAAAAAACATTTTGTAACTAAAGTAACTATGTTCTACAGCAATTTAATTCTGATACATTTTGCCTCTTAATACTGAATTAAGACACCGCAAAAATAGCATTCTCCAATTTACTTTCTTGTGTGTGTGTCCGTAGCATTTCACTGTATTTTCAAACGACAGTTTAAACTTAACCTACTTAGTCTTCTTGGATGAAAACTTTGTATCAGACATAAATTACTCCTTAGTATGTTTGATGAATCCAGCTTAAAACAAAACACAGAACTGCACGAACATCTGTGACAAATGACTTGTCTCAGCTATTCTGTTCTTTCTTATTTAATCTCCCACTCGAGTATAATTTTGTAGGTACACCATTTTATAGTGCAGACCTCTCCCCCAACCTACTGTTTACAAAAGGAATAAAAAATATCATTTTCCATGTGTTGTACCAAAAACTGAACAGAACATAGCTGGATCTTTTAAAATGATTACTACTAGGAGAAGGGAAATAAGCAAATAATCTAGAACCCCAAATTTCCAAGAGCAACAAAAGGGAAAAAATGTAAAAATGCAATATGGGATTGTTAAATTAATAGATCAACAGCATATGAAACAGAACCCTCCTTTTCTGGTGACACTTCACTGAATTACTACTTGCCTACTTATACAACTATAAACCGAGAGCAAATTTTTTCTTTATGCAGTCGGTTTTATGAATATTGAGACATTCCTATTTCAGTATCTTTAAAACCGAGGCCTTGTTAAAGGAGAGGCTACTTGGAAAGATCTCTATGATATCGGCAAACGCAGCTATGTTTCTCCTGATTTTCTTCCACAACTGATCTGTGCTTGATAGAGTAAAAAAAAATAAATACCAGGCAATGCACCTAATTCTTTACAGTGCTTGTTGTTAATTTTATGCCTTTACAAAAGGACAAGGAAAATTCCACTTCCCAAGTAAAGAAACACAGAACATCGAAAAATCCTAGCTTTAAAAATGAGTCTTTCTGCTCTTTACAGATGTCTCATCAATTTCATTTGAATGCTGCTAGTACTGTGTAACACAGATTTTACTTTACATAACCCATATAGGCACTAAGTAATATTATTTGGTATCTTCTAACTTTGTTAAATTGGTCATGGATTTTTACTATCCTATGTATTTTTTCAGTACTTAGTTATATGTCTGAATTTTTCGACGGACTTTCAAAAATATTCTTCTATTCTGGTCTATTCCACTTGTGTTTTGACGCTGCAGAAGTGTATTCAGACACTCATAATGTAATATGCTTATAGATGCAACTAAAGAAAAAGCAGATTATGTTGTGATACAGTGGAATGAATGGGACTTTCTTCTAATGGGGAAAAACCTGTTTGTTAATAATAATTTAATTTATAGATGAGGAAGGGAGCAAAGCACCTGGAACTGACTCATTGTGAACTCCAGAAATGCAGTGAGCTTCACAAAAAGTCTGCAGTTACTTTGTTTTTCAAGTAAGCACGCAGAGCTGACAGCTATTAACAGTAGCAAGGACTTGCATAACAAGGACTTGAAGAAAGGCTTAGCACTATCCATGCCCGAGCGATTTAAAGAGAATGAAGGCACGTATTTCTTTATGATGCATTATGTAACAACACAGAGGGCAATGTGAGACATTTAAAAAGATACGGGACCCACATTTGATCTTACACTTGTTATTTTAGAGTGCTTATAGCCTAATGCTTATGAAACACCTAACTTAGGAATGTGATCCTGTACAAACGAGTGTAAAATGTTTCAGAGGACATGTTTTATGTCTTGTACATCTTTAGGAAAACATAATAGGTTCTATAATTCATTTTCTTCAAAATTCTGCAATATATGCAATCTCAGATATAATAAAATTGTCAAAATCAGTGATATCTGGACCTTCTGGTTCACATTAGTGTGAAGAGAAAACTGCTGTTGAGCTGACACATTGATAGATTACGAGTTCTGCTGAAGAATAGCTAAAAATGGTGATTCAATCTTGTCAGTACTATATAAGAAGAATAACAGAAGTGGTAATGTTACTCATGATATCGTGTCTTTTATCAAAACCCTAACGGGTTCTGGTGCACTGAACACATTCTCCTTCTGAGACCTTCTGGCTTTATAAAATATCAGTGTAAGAGAACAACGTTAAATTTGCCCATTAAAAAAATAGGATGAGTGTGTGCCCTAAATTTATTTAAGCATGAAAATAAAGATTGGAAAGTAAAAAGACTGCCTTTTGAGGTGTTTTTTTTTCTTCTTCTTTTTCCCTGCTCATTTTTTACAATAGAAATCCTGGTCTTGTACTGATGAAATGGAGAGCTATAGGATTATGAAACACAAGTAACATGAAGGACAAATCTGACTGAAAGAGATGGAGAATATTATTCCAATTATTTTAAACTTAGATGGGTTAGTTTCTTCACTAACTCGTATTAATACAGCTCCCCTGAAATCAGTAAGGTGATACAGATTCATCCAAAGCATATCTGGCACGTAAGATAACGCGTCACCTTCTGTTAGGACACGTAAACATAAACACATGGGGAGAGAAGTCTTTTCTAAAAACCTCATTAATCACTAAATACTCGGAAGTATACTTTTAGAAGAGGCACCTTAAACATCTCTGCTCTTTTACCCCTGATTCTCTGCTGATCTCAGTCTCATGTGGTCATTTACACTGAAATGAAGTCAGGTTTAAACAGTGACTTCAGTCCCTCAGTGCTTTATACTTATCTGTGCTGCAGCAAATCACCAGGAAAGGCTCAAGATGGCAGGGAACCGGGGCCTTGCCGGCTTGCGTCTTCCTCCCATGGAAAGCACCGAACGTTCCCAATGCTCATTCCTGAATCATCCAAGAAGTCCTGCAGTAACAGAAGGGGAAACAACACTTCACAATCCTCATCCTCCACTGACAGGGAAAACAGGTAAGGAGAAGGAGGAAACAGAAATGCTGGGGGTGGGGGGGGAGGATTTCTAACTACAGGCTCCCCTCTCTGGAAGAAAAAGAAACCTTGATACGAACTTCATTATATCACTAGGACATAAACAGGCAGGCACCTCAGATCTGATTCCTCCGTGTGTGTGTTTTGGGGAAGGGTGAGGTATTCTTTTATTTTTTTTTTCTTTTATCGGGGCCTCTCTCATGTATTCACAGCTCCTCCTGTAATAATGCTTCTTGTTGCGTGGAAATTTTTATTATTTAAAAAAAAAAAAAAAAAAAAGGTTTCGCTGCCCAGCAAAACCGTGACGTAAGCGTCGCTCTCAATTCGGGGACGATCGGGGAAGCGCAGCGGCACCGCACCGAGTCGGTCACCTCGTTTTAAACCGCAGCCAGCCGCAAACCGCCGCCGAGCCCCCTCCGCCTCACCCCCGGCTCTGCCTTTTGCGGCCGCGCCCCGTCACCGTCCCCTCAGCAGCCCCGGGCGGCGGGGGCACCGCCACCGCCACGGGCACGGCGCCGAGACGCCCCGCAGACACACGGAGCGGGGACAGCGGCAGGCAGGGGACGGGCTGCCATCGCGGCTTGAGGGCGAGACGGCTTCAAGCCCTCGGAGCCCTCGGCGGCTCCTCTCCACCACAGCGGCTGCGGTGCCGCCCCGGGACGGCGGCCGGTGCCCGCGGCGGTTACCTCATGGCGCGAGGCGGGAAGAAGCAGCCGCTGCCCGCCGGGCTCCTCCCGTGCTCGGGGAGCTGGGCGGGAAAAGGGGGGGGGGGGGGGGGGTGAGCAAAGCCCCGTTCCCGCCCGCGGCTGCAGCCCCGGCGCGCGCCGTGCGCACCTGCCAGCCCGCGCCCCGCTCGCTGTATTTCCCTCCCTTAGCGACAGGGGAGGGGCGCGGCGCCGCCGGCACGGCCATTGGTGGAGAGCGCGGCGCGGCGCGGCCCATAGGCTGGGGGCGCCGACCAATGGGGAGCGCTGTATCCGGGAGGCTGGGGGGACGGGGAGCTATTTCCATCCGGCTCGGTGACGTCAGCGGGGCGGCGGTTGGCGGAGCGGGGGGGGCCGTTGGGGGGGGGGGGGGGGCGTTAATTTTGGGGTGCTGGCGGAGCCCGCCCTGAGGTGGGGGGCTCAGCGCCTGGGGGAGCCGTCGGCTAAGCCGTGCCGGCGGGCTCTTCGAGGCGGAAGGTGTAGCGCCTGCATGGAAAACGCTCGTGCGAGTGTTTGGGGGAGCGGCTGCTGCCTGAAAGTAGCTGCCGACAGTGCTCTGGTTGGCATGGCCCCGGTGTAAAGCACGTTAAGCGTGTTCCCCTGAGCTCTGTCTTCACGAACGCACAGTTCATCCCTTGGCATCCACAGGTCTACCTGGTGTTGACCCTGCTGGACTGCCCTAAGTGGGAAATCACCCTGTGGTCATGGTGCTTTAAAGGTATGCACTGGCCATGAAGTATACAATCGCAGATAAAGGTTGGAAAAGACCTCCAAGATCACCTGGTCCAACCGTCCCCCTACCACCAATGTCACCCACTGAACCATGTCCCTAAGCACCAAGTCCAACCTTTCCCTGAACACCCCCAGGGACGGTGACTCCACCACCTCCCTGGGCAACCCGTCCCAGTGCCTGACTGCTCTTCCTGAGAAGAAATGTCTCCTCATTTCCAACCTAAACCTCCCCTGGCGCAACCTGAGGCCATTCCCTCTAGTCCTGTCACTAGTTACCTGTGAGAAGAGGCTGACCCCCAGCTCCCCACACCTTCCTTTCAGGTAGTTGTAGGCAGCAATAAGTGTATCAATATACACCAAAGCGTACGGTATAGCCACCTGCCCAATCTGCCTTTCCCATTTCTGGCTCCTGTAACGACAGGGTGGGTTGCAGGGAGGACTTTTAGAAGCTGAAACCCGATAGATGCTTCTAGCTGCAAGTGTTCTGTTTTCTATTGTGTTCCCAGCACTGCAATCACAGATGGAGTTGAAATGGTGTTATGTTACAACAGAAGATGATAAGCGAAAACAAAATCCAAATGCACTGGTCTGTCTTGGCAGAAAGTGTCTTGTAATTTGTTCTCCACTTCAACGTGCTGGGGGCCCGTCCTGAAGCTCATCTCATTCAGCCTAATAAAGGCTGAAAAGTTGGGTTAAAACAGAGCTGTCTGACCCAAGGCCTATAACCATCCTGCCCGTGTCCTGATGCTCACTATTCTGATAGCCTCATGGCTTTTTTCCCTCTTGTGTGACCCGAACTGATCCATGATGTGACCAAAATGCAGGCATCCCCCATCCTACGATGGCATGTCACTCCTGCTAGGAGCACACACAAACATCAGGTAGATCACATAGATTTGGGCCTGTGTGCACAGGCATTTTGGTTGCCTACAGATGCATCCTCCGGCTATTTGGCTGCAGAAGGACATACGGTGTGGTGACCTGTGGAAGCGGTTCCATACACGCAGTGCTGTGGTGCAGTGAGCTGAACGCTGTTGATGCCGGAGAAGATTTGTCATGAGAGGCTGGAAATTGAGACTGGAAAGCAGGAGGAAGGAGGCTGCTGACAACGAGAGGACTGAAGGTCCCAACAGCCTCCCAAGGGGACAGAGGGAGCAAAGAGCCTACACTATTTCCAGGTGGAGCTTCGTAATTTCACAGTCACAATTAGTATGAGAGGGCAGGCTTAACCTGGGGCTTTGCCATTGGGGTGGCAGGGTTGGTATCCCCAAGAAAGGATGAAAAGCCCTTACTGTTACACCTGAAGGAGCTGCCATCGAAACAAGGTTTCTTCACTGTGACAGAGTATGGTAACAGAGCTAGGAGAGTATGGTAACAGAGGTAGGAGACAGCAGGGGAAGGCTGACCATGGAAGTGGCTTCTGTGAGGGAAGGGAAAGGCATGTCAAAGCTTGTGATACTGAAGGTGAATTTGATTCCTTCTTAAGGATGTTCTTTCACTGAGAGTCAGATGGGAAGATGCGAGAGCCCTTTTCAGGAACTGATTTGTGCCTTTTCAGTCTCACTGGCATTTTCTTGCTATTCCCACCCAATTTGGAAAGCTGCTTGGAATAAAGGTGAATTTACCATGCACGAGGTGGTGTTTATGTATTGTATTTGTCCAGTAATCCCACACTCCAGATTTCCTGTGAGTAGCCTGCAAGGCTCAGGAAATATTTTTTTGTTAGTGTCGTTTCTTTTTTTTTTTTTTTTTCCTTTTTCCACGCAGTCCCTGGCTGCATGGCTCCGTGACTTGGGGAAGTGTCAGCTTTCTCTGAAATGTCAGATCGGTGTTAGCAGGAGATGAAAAGCTGGTCGAGAATATTGAAGCTTTTCAATTTTAAACGTGTTTTGTGTGTAAAATCCCTCTTAAATAATTAGCAAGTGCTCTAAGCATCACTGCATATTTTATATTTCATCTGCCTGGAAGAAATGGACAGTTCTGTCGCTACAGATTAACCACAATTTATTTTGTGATTCTCTGACCGTTGGAAGAGGGACTTCATAGTTTATTACTTTTTCGTCCAATTATTCAAGGAATGGGGCTGGACAGATGAAGGGTTTAACCAGAGCTTTCCTTCTACTCCCAGTCCCAGCAGACATTTGAGTTTAGAAAGAAAAAATCTGCACAAGCTGAAAATGTGAAAAACAGAGAGTGAGTGGCTCAACAGTACAAAGGGATTGCAGTGCTGGATCTTATTTTCTTGGCTGACATTGGCTATAATGGTTTGTTTATTTTACCTTTGACATAGCCTTATCCTGCATTTCGGTTTTAGTTTTTCTTAGTTGGGGAAAAAATCATCACTGAATTGCTGTTGGGTGAATTAGTCTTAGGCACCACTGGACACGAATTTTGTTAAAGCATTTGGCACAAAAAGCTGTTCAGATTTAACCTTTTCCTCACAGAAATGGAGTTACTAAAGATTCTTTTTATGGAATGAGGGATAAAATCACCTTTTAATTCATTTAGATGATCAGGTTGTTGTTGTTATTGAGGCTCTTTAAACAGATGGTTGTGTCACAAGTGTGTTCATAGCTCTGCTGCGGACAACTCTGTACATTTCCTTGCTGCAGAAACCAGCAGTCCTCCAAAAGCAACACAAAATAGTAACTGTTACATCAGTTTTCCTAGAAAGCTGTTCTGTCCTGTCTTTGAGACAAACTTTGAATTCTGAGATGGTTTTGTATTTCTAGCATTGCAATTGGCAGCACTATTTCTGGAGGAATAAAATGCTTCGATCTTCATGTGTGTTGGACCTGATGGCCTTCCTGGCAGTCAGTGAGGGGCTTTAAAATGCCAAAAATACAGACATGGACTCCTCAGCGTCAAGAAATTGGTGTAGATTAGAGAGTACAAACAAATGATTAACCAAACATGCCTCCAACACACAAACGTTCTCTTAAAGTATAAGCTGACATCCGCCTCATCTCCTCTGGTGTAGTACCAGTAGCTCTGAGCTGTAAACAGTCCTCTGCTTAATTTCACAGCCATTGCTTAGGTAGCCAGTACAGTTTTTCTAAGCTGTGCTATACAGAAATCAACAGTTTGTGCACGCTGTCTTTGTATGCACTGTGGCTCAACTGTAGGACATTTTGCCCCCACCAGCTTTCTCCACAGTGTTTCCTGGTTAGCACTAGCAACAACAATCTCGTGAAGCCTTTAGAAAAGTCTCTTCCAGCTTGCTAGAGACGGACATGTAGGACACTGGTGACCATCTGGGATTGTAAAGAGGATGGATTGCAGCAGCAGGATGGATTGCAGCAGGGATCTGTTGAAAGGCCAGGTCGCCAGTCAGGCCAACTGGGATTGCAGGGAAAAGATCAAGGACTTGCAGAAAGCTAATTCTCTACTTTGGCGACCAAACTGTTGAAACGCTCGTTTTCTTGCAGCCCCACTGTGGCTCACAGAAGCTATTCCAAAACATTGCTGAGACTGATGCTGATGAAAATGACATGCAGACATACTTCACCATTTATGCTGCTCAGTTGCCATTGAGTATGGCAAACTCTTGTGTGCTGAAGTGCAGGGAGCAGAATACAATAGACCAGTCTATGAAGACTGGAGGGGTTATTTATCATCAGGGGGCTTGGGGAGATTTAAAAAAAAAATTACTAATCAGTATTTCAAAAATAGTCATGAATTGTAGCTTTCCTGTTGCTGTATGACTAGTATTTTGTTTTGTTTTGTTTGTTTGCCAGTAGCTTGGGACTAGATATAAAAGGTGATAACACCAAAGAAGGCTATAATAATGTGTTCAAAATAACACAAGGAGGAATTCGATGTAGTATTTCCTAGGTACAGGGTTCCTAAGGTAGTGTAAAATTTTACTCTATTCTTTAATGAAAGTTATCTATGCAGATATAGCAGTCTGCTTCTTAACTATTGACCTGTTTTGGAATCTACTTTCATATTTAGAACAAAGCCTAGCACGATGTGATACCATGTCAGCAAGTAGTGTTAATCTCTGCATAATTTTCAATAAAGGGCAAGAAACTTGAATGTCCTTTTACAGCCCCATATAATGAACAGGGAAGCATGACAGCTGATTTTCCCAGTATTTTTATTGTTTTCAAGTTCTACATGTTTTTTAAAACCTTTAACGTGTCTTCCTTCCCACCGCAACCCTGAAAAACAGCTAGCATAGAATTTCAGTCTGGAGATGACTGTTACAGTAAATACCAGCATGTCACTTAATACAAATTCTTGCCAAAAATTTCTGCGATAAAACCCACATCCTGTACGTATACATATTTATCTATTGGTACTAGAGTATAATCTAGGCAGTGTTTAAGCATCACATTTCAAAAAAGGAAATCCGTGTAAACCACTCATTACCTCTTCATCATCTGAGCGTATGCAGACGCTATCATCCGTGTGACACTTTTCTAATCCTATGTGGAACGGCTTCTTGAAGACAGATGCATCTTTAGCGTACATGGGGACTACTGAGTTCAAAACAGAGCTATTTCCAGTCAAGAATGCAAACCAGCAGAGATGGTTATTGCCCACCTCTTGCTTAACAGTCAGACAGTGGAGGTCTTGCCAATGAAATCAGCCTTTCAGGGCTCTCAGACAATTCCCATTTACTGGATGAGAGAGCTCACCTTAAGTGGCATGAGTGGAATCACGATACAGCCACTTCCACAGTCTTCAGAGCTGAGGTATATCATCTGCCATGCTTGCAGGGGACTGTTTGCCTTTCTACAAACACTTAAGATGCAATATTCCCCTGGTGTCTCTGTAATTCCTGTTTTGGAGTAAGGAAAGGGATAATTTTAACACAAGAACTGCAGTCGTGTCTGACTCCTGAGTAGACAGAAAGAGGAAAATTTCTTTAGTGCTGTCTCTTTAGGTTTTGTTTAATTTCTGACATTAAAATGTACATCTTTGCTCTTGTGCACATATTGTACCTTAACTTCTCTTGTATCCTTTGAAAAATAATTTTGCTAGCAGTTATAAGTCACACAGTGCTTTTCAATGTATATAATTCAGCACGCAGGAGAAGTGCATATCAAATTTATGGGCTGAAATGGAATCGTCAGCTATTCATGAGGCAACACCTGCAAGAAGGATGGCTTATGGCTTCTTGTCCTGAGCAATACAGAACTTCAAGCAACTACTGGGTTAACTTGTCTTTACAGAGAGCAAAAGCCCCGAGGGGAATCCAACATTACTTATCTGTTTAAGAGCTGCCTCTGTGTGTTTGAGTGGTGTCTTGTTTTGTTTTTCCAAGGGGATCATAACTCATTTGCATAAACAGTTCCTAGTCCATAATGAATATACATACCAGGATTTATAATAGATAAGTTAAAGAAGATTTTATGAGACAGCAAAGCATGCAGTAGTAGAAGGGAGAAGAAGTACCCTTTTCATGCCGTCTGGCAAGAATAATCACTTAGAGTAGAAATATAGTTGGAATTTGTAAGTTATCCACGTACTTACATCAAAATTTAAAACAAACAAACAGGTATTTATGGGCACACTGGTGTTACAAGTGCTATGGTATACTGCTTTTGTGCATTGCATTTAATATCTGATAGGTAACATACAGGGCCAAGGTACACAGTATTTGTAAATATGTTATTAAAGAATGCACCGCTTTAGGCTGCAGAAGAAAATAAGAAACAACGTGGTCTTACTTAATCATTAGCATGGATCTTACACGACTTCTTTCAGGATAAGAAGAACAACGATTCTTAAGCAGAAACTTGGTCTGGTGGCAAGTCAGCAGCTACTCAGAAAAAGGAGTGAAACTCTGTATGGCATCCTCAGAAAAGGAAGGAGATCCAGGAAATTAAGGTCTGTTGCAGAGAGCTAAGGGCACATGCTACTCTTTAAACTAATTTACCAGTAAATCAGCTGTGATAAGATGTTGGAGAGATACAACCATGTTGTAGGTGTGGGTGGAAAGAATATGCACAGAAAAACAAGCTGGTTGGGTATGTGGAGAAGCATGTTGCTGGAAAATCTTGTGAGAAACTTCAAACTAGCTGACATATTGTGTATAAACTTGTGTCACATGCTGTTGATTAGGCAGAATTCAAATGCTGAAGAGACAGAACAGTGGCAGAGTCTCTGGCTTTGTGTGATTGCTGAACAGCCCAGTGTGGAACACTTAATCTCACGTTAACTTTTACTTTTTGTTTGTTATGACTACTTAGTGCTGTTTCATGGCAATTTTAAGGTTATTTGATGGACTCCGGGGAAGGGAATCTGAGAGGCATAAACAATTGCAGTGGATACTGCAACTGGAAGACGCAAGAGGATTCTTAGGGAGAAGAGTAGAGGGATACAGGGAGAGGCAGAAATGAACAAGCAGGGAATGCAAAGAGGGATCAGAGGTGTACCATTATGGCACAGTGTGGGAAACTGAGGCACGTACCAGTGCTGTTTGCTTAGCGTGGTAGACCCAGTTATCTAATTATTTTATCTGTCGTATTTCTACAAGCGATGTGCAAGCTATACTGCAACGTAGAGACAAGCACTAAAAGCAGTTCAGCTGCTGCAATCTGCAGACGCTGATGTCTGTGGTTGCTCATAATCTGGTATGTGGGGAGGAGGCTTAGTAAAGAAGAGGAGAGCCTCAATACATTTGGTTCTGTGGTTCTGTCAAACAATAGTGTTTCTGGTTTCAGAGTTTGCTTGGGTTGAAGTTCTTCAGACCCACTGCCTGAAGCAAGCTTCCAGGTGATAATACTATTAGGAATTTGCAGCATGAAGCTCCTTGGCAGCAGGTGCCATTTTTCAGTTTCTGTGGCAGTGGAGCAGGTTCCAGGGAGTGGGAGGGGAAGTCTCAGGGAAAATTTGCAAGACACCTGAGAGAGGTGTGGAGGGATGGGGAGGGGATCTGGGAGAAGCCAGAGGAGTGTCATGGGTCTGTGGCAAACTTGGGGGGAAAGGGGACTCAGTCTCTTTCTCCTCTCTCAGCCTACACCCACCTCTTCCTCCCCAGGTGTGGCTCCTCATGTTCTTGGAGTTTCCAGCTTGCTTCCAAAGCCCACAGCCATCTCCTTCCCCCCTTATAGCTGTCTTTCTCTATCAACTCAACTTTGCCCAGAAAAAAATCCTCCTCATGGCTTTGCTGTAGCTTCTAATTATTCTCTGCCGAAAAGAAAAGGATGCCAGGAGGAACTCCTGCTACAAAGCAAAGAGGAGACAGAAGGTGGGTAAGGGCCATTTAGGCCAGAACAACAGGCTCTGTCTCCCAGGACGCAGGCAAAGTCATTGCAGTCTTCAGCTGCTCCTGCCTTGTCTTGGCCTACTGAATGGATGTCACTCAAGTAGTTGAGCTGATGTCAGAGGCCCAGTCTGACCTTAACTTTGTTGCTGTGCATAGAATATCTGAGTTGGAAAGGACCCACAAGGATCATCGAGTCCAACTCCTGGGTCCCCAAAGGACCACCCCAAAATAAAATAAAATATAAAAAAAAATCAGACCATGAGTCTGAGAGCGTTGTCCAAACGCTGCTTGAACTCCATCAGGCTCAGTGCCATGACCACTGCCCTGGGGAGCCTGTCCCAGTGCCTGACCACTCTCTGGGTGCAGAACCTTTCCCTAACCCCCAGCCTGACCCTCCCCTGTCCCAGCTCCATGCCGTTCCCTCGGGTCCTGTCGCTGTCCCCAGAGAGCAGAGCTCAGCGCCTGCCCCTCCGCTCCCCTCGTGAGGGAGCTGCAGGCCGCCATGAGGCCTCCCCTCGGCCTGCTCTGCTCGGGGCTGAACAAACCAAGGCACCTCAGCTGCTCCTCATACATCTCGCCCTCCAGGTCCTTCACCATCTTTGTTGCCCTCCTTTGGACACTCCCTAACAGTTTTATACATTTCTTATACTGTGACACCCAGAACTGCACACTGTACTCAAGGTGAGGCCACGCCAGCACAGAGCAGAGCAGGACAATCCTTTCCCTTGACCAGCTGGCAATGCTGTGCCTGACGCACCAGGGTACGGTTGGCCCTCCTGGCTGCCAAGGCACACTGCTGGCTCGTGTTCAGCTTGCTGTTGATCAAAACCCCCAGATCCCTTTCTGTGGGGCTGATCTCCAGTATCTCATCCCCCAGTCTGTATTTATAACCAGGGTTACTCTTTCCCAGGTGCAGAATCCAGCACTTGCTCTTGTTAAACTTCATTGGTTGGTGATTGCCCAGCTCTCTAATTTCTCCAGATCTCTCTGCAAGGCCTCACCACCCTCGACGGAGTCAACAGCTCCACCCAATTTGGTATTGTCCTCAAACTTGCTCAGAAAAACTTCAAGTCCTTCAATCAAACCATTTATGAAAACATTGAAGAGGACTGGTCCTAAAACAGAGCCCTGGGGAACCCCACTAGTGACAGGTCACCCCTCTGGATCTGACCCGTCAGCCAATTGTTCATCCATCTTATTATGCTTTTATCTAACTGTATCCTGGTCACTTTGTCCAGAAGGATACTGTGAGAGACAGTATTGAAAGCTTTACTGAAATCCAGAAAGATTACAGTGACTGGCTTCCTTTGGTCAACTAGCTGGGTGATTATGTTGTAGAATGAAATTGTTAGACATGAGATTTCCCTAGCGAACCCATGCTAGCCCTGGCCAATGACTGCATTGCCCTTTAGATGTTTTTCATTAATTTTCAGAATAATCTTCTCCATAATTTTACCAGGCACTGAAGTAAGACTGACAGTCCTGTAATTGCCAGGATCTTCTTTCTTGCCCACCTATGCGGTTGTTAGAGATGTGACTTTTGTTAGGTAAAGCACAATCTGTCAGGTGTTATGAAGAAAGCATAATTGGTAAAAGTACCAAAACTAACCCTTTACAAGAATACTTGCCCAGCGATTTGCTACACCAATCAACGAGCGACGATTTAAAGCAGACCACCAGCTGGTAAAGACCAGCCAAACTGGAAAGCGCTCTCCACCTCATAAAACTCATCTTGCTCAGCCCAAAAAGAAGCAACACAAAGCTACCTTCTGGGTCACCTGGCTGCGTAGGACCTTCAGGGACAGCTGGGACCAAGGTTGCACATCCAGGGCCAACACACTTAATGCCCTACTCCTCCTGGCTACTTACCAGCAGTCCTGTCAGCAAGGAATGGGGAGGTAGCAATAACCACTTCTCCATTATTAATCACTCTTTCACAGAGGTAATGAATACCCACAGTCCTTTACACACTTCCAATTATGGCATAGTAATTAATGTGTGCATTTAGCCCATCCTGTCCTAAACCACAACATGCCTAAGTCTCTTGAGTCAGTTCAAGCCTGTCTTGTAGGTTTCTAAACCAGGATCAATTAATGGTAGGTATTTCCTGCACACCCTCTGAAAATTCTTCTGCTACTTCCCTTCCAAGTATGATTTCCAGTGCAGTGATCATCAGGAAGGGGTGACTGTAGTGTACACAAGGATTATAGGTGCATGAGAAGAGAATTGATGGGAGCAGTAGCCTCTTCTCTTGTCTCCATATTTTTCAGTATGTGCAGAGGCTGCATCTTTGTGTCTAGTTTAATGAGGAACTGAAGTAATGCTAACTAAGTGTGCGTTGGAATCAAAAATTTTTCTCTTTATTCCAGATGTTTTCTGTCCAGCCAAAATCTTGGCCAGTTGACCTCTCCACCTCAATGATATTGATACTCTGTCTACTAGCATAAGTAAAACACAGCTCTGTTCCCTGAAAACTTTCCTGACATAGATTACTAACCATCTTCCCTTTCATTCAGATGTTACCTTTGACTGGTCTCATCAGGGTCTTCATATCCATACAGTGTGTAAAATTGTTGTCCTCATCTAATCTCATTTCTCAAATCAGTATTCAAGACTTTTAGTGTTTCTCTGGACCCTCACCACAAGACCGTAAACTGGATCTACCTTCACTACAGGAATGCTGGAATGTCAAGACTCAGTAATTTCAAAATCTCAGCAACTGTATATTCTTTTAGATTCTTAAACTAATAGATTTTTCTAAGCTGTATAATCTCACCAGAATCTTAAGGGATACCATCTGGCTGTACCATCACAAAAATCCAAGTATATCCTCCCCCAGCCCAAAAACAAAAGATTTTTTTGAAGTAGAACTGTTGAATATCTTTTTACAATTAAAACAAATTTAACAATTATTTGAAGATGAAAGAGAATCATCAAAGCTAGGAAAGTAGATTGCATGACCTTCCTGTAAATTACTTGAAAATCCCAGACCTGATGGGAATCTGGAGTTTGAGAAATGTTTGTCCTTTGTTCCCCTAGCTCAGGAACACTGTTCTTCCTGCACTAGGGACAAAAATCGTAATGCAGATCTCTGAATTTACCATGGGAATAACAAGGCAGGATACAGATATTAAATATTTACTTGTGACCAAGTCCACTCTGTTTAGTGCTTTCCTGAATTAGGACTGTTATTAGCAGTGGATCTGATGACAAAGACAAACTTTCTTATCAACCTTCTTTCTACTCAACTATAGCTTTCTAGTATCCTGCAAGCGCACAAGTCACAGCCCGAGTTCTAGCTGTGCTGCATCAGGGGTCTGGCTTTATTAATGTCCCTATTAGACGAGGAAAGAGCACAGTCTGGAGAACAATTTGAGGTTTCATTAAGGCCTGAGTGGGTATTACTGTGTATTTAAGTCAATCTGCAACACTCTGTCATCTGGATGATGTTTGCTACATCCCACCTGTGTAAGGTTTTGTTTTGCCAGAGGTCTTTTATTCTTGTGTTTTCTCACTATTCCCCATCAAAGAAGCTTTGTTAATATACTCAGCGTTCCCTTTCTGCAAGAATCCCTCACTGTTCTATGTACACAATTAAGTATACATGTATGCCCATGTGTATTAAAAAGGACAGGTTTATATATTCATGCCTATAAGAAGAGCAAATGTGAAGTGAACTGCTATTTACAGATAATCCTAGGCCAATGAACAAAATGCACAACCCATATGTAGACAGGTGGATAAAGTAGTGTATCTTTTTATAACTGAAATTACAGGAATGTTAAAAAAGTAGAATGAGACTTTTGTTTGAATACCTGTTCACAGTATTCATACAAGCCCTGAAAGCTTTGCGAAGGTGGATTTAATTTCTACTTAAAGAATTCAAGAAGATGCAGAGAAAAAAACATGTTTTATCTGATCCTGTTTGAATGGGTAGTTGAATGGACAGAGTTCCCACTTTTCTCAGCTCTTGGCTAAATATATTTCTTTTGTACCTGTGACAGCAAAGGGGATCATTTTTTGTACACGGTGTTGCTAGCCAGAGAGGCTTCCAGCACTCTTGGAGACCATCAATCTCCTTTCTCAACAGTACCACTACATCTTCCGCTGGTGTGGGTTTCTGTGGAAGTTCCTAATGCACGTAAATGAGTAAAACTGTAATGACAGCAAACTGCCTCCAGCTGAAGTATCAGGATGCAGTTTCACAATCAGCCTAGGGTGACCTCAATCCATTTTGCTGCTTCCTTCCCTTGTGCCCTACTCCTGCCAGCAGCACCAGTCGTCCTACAGTTACACGCTCACCTGTATCAGCTGCCTGATTTGGCAAAAACAGCTGCTTTTGGAAAGGGAATGGGTTGTGAGTTGTTTTTTCGTTTTGTTTTGTTTTGTTTTTCCAGCTTAATCGTGTCCCTTTCCTGACTGTACAACCCCATGGGAGTCAGTTCCAACACAAAACAATGAAAAGACTGTGAGTGGGGCAGGAGGTAAGGTCGTCTGTCTCTTCAGCAGCAATACAGATGGCTTAAGCTGGTGAAATCTCTCACTGAAAAGGTATTAAAACAGGCTGATAGAAACAAATTGTGCAAACTGCCAGGACTTGACAGTATCTACTCTTTGACTTCCAGCTGAAATACGAGCGCTGCCTTGTTTGTAATGTTTTTAGGCCTTGTTGAAGTGGCCTAAGTAACATAAGAATGGAAAGTGGATAGTTTGGGATTGTTTTAAGGCTCTGCCATGAATTTGGTAAGCATAAGCCAGTATCTCTGATTTCTGTACCAAGAAGATAAAGTAAAACTGTTACCAAAACTAGAACTACTGTATACAGTAAGTGGATATAATAAGACAAGTCAATATGGCTTTTTCAGAGGGAAGTTGTACTTCTGAAATCTATTAGAGTTGTTTACAATGAGTGTAGAAAGGTGAACAAGGAGCTAAGAGTGATCCACTTTGATTTCCAAAACACTTTTGCTCTGGTCCCTGAGTAAAGGCTTATAAGAAATCGAGTTCATGATGGTAAGAGACATCATGATGAGGTAAGGGACAAAATCTTCTGTGGGTCAGTAACTGTTTAAAAGCTGTGCAGCAGTGGATAAAAATAACATTTTTTTCCACAACAGATATTTGTTACAATTCTGCTGGGGATCCATGCTGTTATTTGTGGTGGTTTTACCTTGCTGGGCAGCTAATCTCTACCACAGCCATTCTCTCACTCCCTCTCCTCAAAGGAAAAGGGGGGAGAAAACACGATGAACAGGGCTCAAGGGTTGAGATAAGGACAGGGAGATCACTCACCAATTATTGTCATGGGCAAAACAAACTCAGCATAGGGAGATTAATAAAATTTATTACCCTTTACTAACAAGCTAGAGCAGTGAGAAACAACCAACCAACCACCACCAACAAAAACTAAAATCACTTTCCCCCCATCCACCCTCTCCCACGTCTTCTCCTTGAGTGGCGCGAGGGAATGGCATCTGCGGTCAGTCCCTGACACTTCATCTCCACCGCTCCTTCATGGTCACTCTCTGCCCCTGCTCCCCGTGGGGTCCCTCCCACGGGATGCCGTCCTTCCTGAACTGAGCCTGCGGGGGCTGCCCACAGGCAGCAGCTCTCCAAGAACTGCTCCCACACGGCTCCGTACCACGGGGTCCATCCCCCAGGAGCAAACTGCGCCAGCACGGGTCCCCCACGGGCGGCAGCTCCCCCCAGACCCCCTGCTCCTGCGTGGGCTCCTCTCCACGGGCTGCAGCTCCGGCCCGGGGCCTGCTCCTGCGGGGGCTCTCCATGGGCCGCAGCCTCCTCCAGGCCACATCCACCTGCTCCACCGGGGGCTCCTCCACGGGCTGCAGCGTGGAGATCTGCTCCGTGTGGGACCCATGGGCTGCAGGGGGACAGCCTGCTCCACCAGGGGCCTCTCCACAGGCCGCAGGGGAACTGCTGCTGCGTGCCTGGAGCTCCTCCTGCCCTCCTCCTGCACTGGCCTTGGGGTCTGCAGGGCTGATTCTCAATCCTTGCTCTCCCAGCTGCTGTGTTGAAGCAGGTTTTTTTCCATTTCTTAAATTTGCTCTCACAGAGGTGCGAACAACATCGCTTATTGGCTCAGCTCTGGGCAGTGGCAGGTCCCTTTGGAGCAGGCTCAAACTGGCCCTTATGGGGCAGTTTCTGGATTCTTCTCACAGAGGCCGCTCCTGCAGTCCCCAGCTACCAAAGCTTTTCCGTGTAAACCCGATACATTATTTTATTACTAAGTGAAATCAAAAAGCTGAAGAATGAGGTTATGAGCTTTGCTAATGATACTAAGTTCTCTAGGATACTAAAAGTAAATGCCACCTGTAAAGTGTTGCAGAAGGAGCCCATGAATAGCTGCATGAGGGAAAAAAAAAAAGAGCTGACACAATTAGGTTAATTTTAGAAAATCCTAACTTTTCATTGCAGAGTGATGGTTTCTAAACTAATATTAGTACCACTCAGGAAAGAGTCTGTAGAATCATTTTGAGAAATTTGATGAAAATACTTGGTCATGGTCAAAAGGCAAACCTCCAGGAAAGAAACTGAGAATAAACTGAAAACACTGCTATGTCACTCTTTAGTTTACAAGAAGAGCAAGAAGAATGATCAAAGATGTCCATACAAGGAGATAGTAAATGAAAACTAAACAGACTAAGACTTTTAGAGAAAGAAAAACTGAGGGGATACTATGAAAGAGATCTTTCAAAATGGTGACTGGTATGGAGAAGGGCAGATGGGGAGCAGTTATGTACAGCTTTGCACAACAGGAGAACTGAGTGGGAGTCTGCAAAATTGTCATCTGGCAGCTTCAAAATACAGGAAAGTTATTTTTCCCATAATGTAGAATTGAATGTAGAATACGTATTCTGTCAGGATAACAAAAATGTGATGGGTTAAAAAAGGAATTGGAGAGATCTGGGAGACAAGTCCATTGAAGAATATTGCACAGTGGTCTAGAAAGAATTCTCCTGCTTGGAAATGCTGAGAACTAAAGGATATGCCCTGGAAAGAATCAATTTTTATGTCTAATGAGCTTTTCATAAGCACTCACAAATTGGCCATTGTGGCTAAGAGAGAGCTAAGCTATGAAGACCTTTGGTCTGCCCAAGTACAGACATTTAAACTTCTACTTTCCAAGTAAAATAAATGGCTCTAATGAGGCTTCTAATAATAACCACATAATGTGAGGTTACCACAGGTAAAGGATATTTCAGATACTACATTTAGCTTAATATTGCCTCGATAACAACACTGAAATATACAAAAGGCATTACTGGGCATTATTCAAGTGACATTGGTCACACGCCATGAATGCAACAAACCCTGTACATGACCACAGCTCTTCCTTCTGATAAACACCATGCCATATGTTTTTGTCAGGTACTAATTTGGAGGAGAATTAATCTATATAAAATTACTACATTAGAGCGTCCTAGTTATGTCAAAGGATAGAGCTAGGGGGTTCTTCATTTATACAAATATTACTGAACATTTAATTTCAGAGTCTCAGTCTGGTGGATAGTAAAAAACGACTACCCACCAAACTCGTAGCATTAAATGGAAACTATATTTTTGGCAGCTCATTGGAGAGGGATTAATATTACTGGAATGGCTTTGTTTCTCAGCAGTCTCCTTAAAACAGCTTCCTCTGAACACATATTTCTATTTTATTTAGAAAAGGAAATACGGTATTAGAAATCGATGTTTTTAAAGGGTAATTTAAGGAAATCTAATCTTGGCAGATGGTGAAATATTTTCAATTTAAAACAAATAGTATTTCTGTCATTCAGTCGGCTTTTTCAGATTAGACCATTACTCCTTGATAAGTTAATTACAAAACAGAAAGAGACTCAACCAATGTAAAAAAGCATATTAATGAAAGTATAGAACACATGTCCAAAAGCTGTTTTTACTGATTTATTGGTGAAATTCTGCTTTGTATATAAAAAATGTTGTCTCCGACTTGTTAAATCATAGGAAAGAATGCTCAATTTTTCACCCAATCACAACTAATTTCTTTACATTGGTACAGCGATGGACTATTGTTTTTCTGTGCTACAATCCATTATGAAAAGTGACAGCACCATAATTGAAATTATTTAAAATATGGTGCATTTAGATAATTCTTTACTTCAGTATAAATATGAAATACAGAAGAAGTGCTGTTATTGGAAACTGCTAGGATGAGCTACTGGAATGGAATTGTTGCTCAGTAGGCCATATTCCCCTGGGGACAGCAAATGAAAAATATCAGAAATTCCTTTGAAATGCAAAAAGAGAGGGGGGGGGGGATGGAAGGAACCTTTTTGTTGTGTCTGAAGCCTGGTCATCTTTAGTCAAATCTTTGTGCCACAGGGTAGACACCAAATATAAAATGCTGTGGAAGTTTCATACTGCATAGGTACTTAGGCTCCGTGCAGACATGGGAGAAAAATTCATGAGTTTTGTATGTCAAGGATGGGAAAGATTGGGACAGACAATAGAAAAAGGAGTGCAGCAATCTTCCAAAATATCAATTATTTAAAGAGCTGTTGCTGCATGTGTAAAACACAAGATGCTATTTATCAACACAAGACAAAGTGTCCATGCAGTGCTGTAGTCTATGGTCTTTCTGGTTGTTATCTCACTTGAATCATTCAGAGTTTTACTAATCAGAAACGTGACCCCTGTTGCCCCTGTTGTTCCAAAGTACATCCACAAAAACCACATTGTATTTTCTGCTCAACTAGCCTGGAATTTCTCTTCTGCGAGGGCATCAAGATCTGGTTCATGGCTGGCGCCTCCCATCAGTTGACTTAAATGTGCTTAATTTCATTTAAAAAAGTGAAACCAGATTTTATCTAAAATATGTTTTGTTTCTGCTGACTACACTTTGTTGCAGGTTGATTAACAATCCCCAGGCCTGAAATACTGTTTTGATTAGTGTTTGTTCTTAATAGTGAAATGCTGGAACAAAAAGGTGAGGTAGTTTAGCAAGCTTCCAGCTGCTACACAAGCATACATATAGGAGCGTTAAGAACCACCAGTGAGAAAGGTTGAGGCATTAGACTGTCAGAACTCTTCGAGAAAGACTTTCACCCTTGCCTCAACTCCAGCTTTCTGCAATGGCTGTCTTTTCTTGTGAGCATTACTTGTTCCGGCCCTAAGTATCCTGAAAGGGCTTTGCACAGGGTTGGTGTTGGGAGCATGGGGCAGAAATCAGGGCATCTTTCACAATGAAGTGGGGAAGAAAGGCTCTGCTGCCTGCATGGTCTGCCAAAAGCCAGAGGATCTCCCTCTGCCAGCCCTTGCTGCAGGAAGATTTCAATCCTCACATACAACTGGAATGAAACCAACAAAATAGGGAATCAAAACAGTTCTGTGCCTACCTTTGTTGACTTTAAATTATTGTTCTGGCCTTCAAGAGATGGGGCACAGAATCCCTTTCTGTCTTCTACTATCAGTCCTAACAAATTCTACGTGATGATGGTCTGTAAATGGTTAATTTATTTTCTCAAGTTTCACCACTGGACTGACTTATAAAAATAATTTAAAGCACGTAAAACTTTTTTTGTTTGTTTGTTTGTTTTTAAATAACGCTCTGCTAAGATAAGGGTTTGGGGTTTCTATTAATTCCTGTGCATTCTTGTATCTGGCATGTATTTGCGCAACAACTTTTTTCTCAGTGTTTAAAATTTTAGAGCATGATTGCTACATACGGAGTTCTTATTTCATCACAGGGAAAAACAATCTTGTAGCTAGATTCCATGTTTAATTTGCAGTTAAAATTTGCAGTGCATCCCTTTCTTGGAAACACATGTCCCTAACACAGAGAATTTGTACCTTGTTCAGGGATCAGGGTCCCCACAGAACTTCCTGGGACTAGAACAAGTATTTTCTTATTAGCATTTGACATTGCTGCCAGGGTATGAAGAGAGAACTTCTCTATTGAACTTGATGGCTCCAAAATTCCCATTTGATTAGCTGGCCAGGAGACAAATTTTCAAGGGAAGGCCACAGCTGTTTCAGAAGTGAGTGGACCAGTTCTCCATAAATGTCTTTCCTTTTATATCCCTGGACATAAGGCAAAACCTCACTATTTGAGAAGTTTCCAACAACTGTCTTCTACGAATCTTAGATTAGAAATTTTTCTTTAAGTTACCAAAACATCATTGTTTTTCATTTTGAACCTGTTCTCTCTGGTTCAACTTAATTTGTTTGGCTTATCTAGTACTTGCAAACTGAAAACACCCTGGAGTCAGCCATGAGCAGGTCTTCCTAATGTGAGATGTTGTATAACACACTGGCAAAAAGTTACTCCAGCCCTAGAGACAACCTAGCTCTGTTGTTAAATACAATCCTAAAGATGAACATATGAGGCAGTAGGAGGGTTATTGGCCAACACCATACAATACCACATAAAACAGGCCAGGCTGGTTTTAGCTTGGCAATAACTTACCTTTTGTCTCACGTTTGTAGTTCTGGGCTGCAGCTATACAATAAGAGACACTTATTTGCTCTCACATTTGTTGATATTATGTTATTCTGCTTGTATCCCATCAGGAGACTGTTAGAAAGTATTTGGGAGCCTACTGAACAAAACTTTTTGTTTTCCCCTTGTGCTGGCTTGCTCCAGGAGCGCTGAGTGGATAGATGAAGGGCAGAAAAGACCTATCTAAAAAAGTAGTGTGGTAAAAGAAGACAGCTAAAAGAAAGACAGTTTTTTTTTAAACCACTCCCACCCAGTGCTGTTTCTTGGACCTTCAGCTTCATCTGCTTCTTACACTCTATCTTGCCAAATATGCTTACCTTGCAAAACTACCCCAGCTTTGGAATGAAGGTGTCAGCAGCTGCAAGACCCCTGAGGGTATGATTATCTTATTTTCTGTCTGTCTGCTATGTTTAAACATATGCCATACTGGAAAGGTCGTTTTTCTAGTGTGACTCTGGGGTACACTTAATGATAGTCCTGTTACTGACTGACCTCTTGTACCTACAGAAATTAAACATCTTGGCCAAGTTTTCATTGCTTGAATCTGTGCCAAAGCCTTTTAATGCATGACTTGATCACTTTAAAACAATGGTGTAGAGCAAGCAAGCTTCAGTCACTTGATGCCAAGGGGCCTGCCTGATTTTTGCAGTTAAGAATCCGAAATTCATAACCACCATGGGTACAGCAAAAGAAAATGTGTTTGTGCAGACCTTTGTTGGCAGTGTCATCTGATTGCTAGGTACATCCTTCCTGGACCAGGCTGCAACCTTGGAACCGTGGATGAAAACACATTATCTGTGGCCAGGGCTTACCATCAGAAGCATAACCTCAGCTTTCAAAATAAGGGATTTACTTTTAAAGTATTTATATTGCTGAAATAGAAGTAAATTAGATCATGTTGCAGTGTTGGTTTTAGCAACTTGGACTTACTCCCATCATGTTTAGTCTTTAAATGTAGCTGAAAAATCATACTAATTCTAGAGTGGAGCTATGTTTATGCAACACTGGCTATTAACATTTCACAGTATCTGGCAACACTGGCTTTTCTGATTAGATTCAACCTTGCTGAACAGGAATGTTTGTATCATTTAAGAGCAATTTTTTCTTTTTTTTTTTTTTTTTTGCACTGCCTGTATTCTGTATCTTCTCCTCAGACATGGGGATGATGACAGGTGATGCCTCAAAAGATAACCTTCCACTATATACCCTCTGTCTACAGTAAGTTCTGTAGATGTTGCACATGAATTTCATCAGGAAAATTCATCATGGCATGCTACTGACTTTATTTACCCATTCCATTTGATACAGCTACTAAAAATAGCTCTTCGTAGATGAGAGAATCCTTTCCTCTCGCGTGTGCCAGTCTGCAGGATCCAGTTCTGTAACTAGTTTCACAAAATCAAGGACTCATGAGATGGATGGGCAAAATGTGAAACTGTATCCTCCAAGAACATTCTGATGATTTAAAAAATCCTTAGGATATATGTCAATTAAAATGAAAAGAGGAGGGATTCCAGACACCCCTTCATACTTATCTCCTCCTCTTCTTCACTGTTTCCATTTTATTCATCAGATAAGCTTTCTGTCACCAAGTTTATTTCACCTTTTTGTAGGTGTTATTTTTCCTCTTCTTTACTTTTGCATATTTTAGATTACACTGTCATTCCATGAGAGAACATTTCTACTTATTTCTAAGCACTTTCTGTATTTTTATTATTGGTGATCATGTGCCTGTTGCACACATGTTCGTATTTAAATGAATATTTAAACCTATTCATCATTAACATGATTGGAACCAAGTTCAGCATCAACAAATGGCTTAGGACTGGCACATGTGATAAGAAGGGGCAGGCCCAATTTTTTGTAATTATTACAAAACTTTTTGCACATACTGGGATTTTGTTGATATCTGCATTAGAAAAAGTAAATGATTGAATGTGACCTAGCTTCTCACCACTAGAAATGATTTTGCTTACATCATGACCGAAGGCTGCGCTGACAGGAGACCATAAAAAAGTTTGGAGAATCTAAGCTTGTGGTTTGACATTGGCTCCAAGGCAGTTCTCCTGTGCAGTAGGAGAGAAACAATGGGCCAGACTGTAGTTTGCTGGGCAAATACACATACAGACAAGGACAGATGGACAGATGGCAAAATAATTCTTTTATCCAGTCCTTCCTTTATATGTTCACAGCCCTGTTGTAGAATACAAGAAGTGATGAAAAACAGCTGCAAAAAAAAAGAGCAGCTCAAGCTTTCTTCAGAGGTTGTACTCAGCAAGCCAACAGTTTTGCAAAAGTAGGTGCAAGTATGAAGGGGTTACATCTAAGAGAGTTACAAGGTCACACAAATATCTCTGAATATTTAAGCTGCAGCGACTGCCAGAAATTAAACTTTTTTTTTTTTTTTTCCCAATGTAATTCTACATGTGGTATTATATTTCGGTGCATAGGATAGCGCCACTCCCCACTTGGCTGTCCTTATTCCAAAATAAGAAAGAATACCCTTTTCCTTACTTTACTTATCATGGAATAAAAGTGTCCACCTGGGATGTCTTACATATTGTCAGATTTCCTCTGGTTCATTTTCTCAGTGGAGCCGAGTCCTGAAACTATCACTGAAGAAGAGCAGGATGCTAGGATGTCCTGGGATGCTACTCCTGTCTGCAGAATCCATTGCCAACTCAGAAAAAACCCAGACCATTACACAAACCATTGTCAGCAATGGAGCACCATATTCAGCAATTTAGGAAAGATAAGCAAGGCAATAGAAAAGAATCCAAAAAAGCAACAAAGATGGTTAGACACATGGTTGTGCATTTCACAAGCAACGAGCTTTCTTAAAATAACACGGAAGGAAGAAAGAAAAGCCAGAAAATTATATATCAGCAGTACTATTTCTAAAAATAATGGTTTTCAAACTTTTCCATGAGGCATTAACAGCTCTTTAAGGGATAATCTTTATTGCTTTGTAATGTACAAAGCAATAAACAGCTGCTGAGATTGATTAATAGCCAAAGCAAAGTTGAGGCATGTAATCAATCTAAAAAGCTATTTATTGTGAGTATACTACAAAGCAATAGAGATTATTGCTGTTGCACAACAAACCATAACAGAGAAAACACACACACACACACATACACACACACACACACAGCAAAAACAGTTGTTTTCTTTTCAAAAGGCTCTCAGAGCTATGCTGCCTTTTTCCTGAGCTTTCAAACAGCAGACTCGTTGACCAAGAAAGGCCACTGGCATCACAGCAAGCGATGTGCCCAATACACCCAAGGAACAAATTTGCCTTTTTCACATCCCTTAACATTTGAAGCCAGTAGTTAACTTGCATATCCAGGCACAACTTACATATCCGTGTTTCTGAATTGATGACCTTGCAACTTATGACAGAAATTTATTTTAGTTCACAAGGGCACAAGCTTGCAATTTGCACGATTAAATTTCACTCTGTTTCTATTACTCTAGCTCCCAAGGTTATTCAGGTCTTCCTGTATCATATTGCCATCCCCTTCCATATCAATGATGTCTCTCGCTTTTGGGTCATCAGCAAATTTCATTAACAAACTCCATCTTCCTAGTTTAAGGCAATGAATAAAAATAGGACTGAAGATGTATCCTCTTAGTAAAATACCACCCTAAAGTCAGTATCACAACAGTGGGCACTGAATTCTTCAATTTCATGTTTGTAGGAAATACAGTTCAGCTCTGTAAGAATTAAATTTCAGATCTTGGTGGATATAAACTTTCTAAACTGTCTTCTAAATTCTGAACAATCTCACACCTACAATTACCTAAAATTTAATAACAGTTACTTAAAATATTAGTATTATTTTTATAATTCCATGTATATATCTCTTTACAGCCACAAAAATTTGGAGTGTAAGAATCGTACTTATGGTGTAGTGGTGAATTTGGTTTTAAGCATTTCACTCTGTTTGTTAAAAAAAAATTGTTTTAAAGTTATTTTTACCTTGTAGTCAATTTTACTCTTTAGCCAGTCATATTTAATTTCTTTCCACTTTCATACTATTCCAGAAAAGCACAGCTTCCCTGGAGAAGATGATCCCTACACCAAAGATCACATTCTCTGTGAATTTCTGTCCTTTGTGTGTTTCAAAGATCAAATTTCCTCATTTCTCCACTTTGGATGGTCATATCATTCTTCCTGCAAGAAACACTGAGTGGAGATTCGTGGCCTTGTTCACCCTTCCCTACTTTACATCTTTTTGCACTTGGAGAGCTTGGTGTCAGCAAAATCAAAGAAAATCTTTTAATAATTATCATTGATATTCCTTTTTTCCCTCGTCAGTATGTTTTTTACAGAATGATTGTCACTGCAGTTCATGATCTTTCATCAAAACCCTGCAGAAAATGTTTCATGTATAATACCCTAGCTGAAGCTTATATCCATCTCAGCTGCATTTAACGCTACATTTGTGTTGCTGATTGAGAAGAGTGAAAATCTCGTCTTTTCCGTAAGACTGAAAATGGCCTCTTGTTATCATTTAGCAGAGAATGACCTCCTGGAAGCTCCGTTTGCTGCATCTGCACAATACTGCTAGGAGGGAACTTCTGGTAGAGAAGAGGAAATACAGCAAAGCTGGACAGTAGCACCGCAGCCCAGAGAGAAGTGCTGCACAGTGCCAGAATAACTGGAAATGCAAAGTCCTGTGCAGATCCACTGTTGAACGTCAACACTTCATGCTTGCAGAACTTCTGCTCAAACAAGGCCAGCAAAGCAAGCATACAGGAGGTGACATGCAGGTTTCTGAGAACATCTGTTGGCCTAGCTGTGGTGAGGAGAAGGGCAGCTGGGCTTTCCCCTTGCCTCTTGTGCTGCTGCCCTGCCCCATCCACCAGGATGTTTGCTCACCCAGCGCCCTGATGCCTTGTGCCCGGCCACTACTGCTGCTGCTGGTGGCCTTGTTTGAACTAGAAAGTTTTCCTGGCAGTTCTGCTGGCATGTGCTACAGACATAGCGGTGTTGGCAGGAAGCGCTCAAATTTGGCTGTTTTTTAAAGACGCAATGTGTCCTCAGAGCATCAGGCTTTTATCAGCAGAAGCAGCCTGGCATTATGGGAGGCTCACCCAGAACACCTTGTGCTGCATTCGGTGGAGCGCCTTCTGGTGATTTCTTGCAGCATATTGTGGAGCTGCCATTGTATACTGTGAGGTACCATCAGTCGTATCATAAAATCTGTGTAAATATTGGGTCAGATTTTCAAAAAAATTTCTGTTTTGTGCAACAACCTATTTTTACATGTGTTGTTTTCCCATATTGCAGATTTGTCATTGCCAGAACCCCAGACTGTATCAAACAGCAGAGCTCTCTTGTTCATTTAGGGCAGATGAAAGGATTCTTTCTTATCTAAAGAGCAGCCTAAAGTATTGGGTACTGGGGACAAGTAGAACATAGAGACAATGAATGGTAGCTAACTATTTGCAGTAAGTGTTTGCTAAACTACTTTACAGGAACAAATTGTAGTTTCGAGCCATGCTGCGAGCACTGTAAGAGAGAAAAATTCAGGGCTGGATGTTAAATTCGTGCCAGCACATTCACCCTGAGTTAAGAGATGCTTAAAGAGGAAACAGCAGAGAACCAGGTGGTGCCAGCTTTCTGGAAAGCTGTGCTGATGTGGGCATTTTGGCATTACTTGGGGAGTTCCGTCTCAGGTGAGGTACATAAAGTTAAGTATTTCCTGCTGCATGGTCTTTTCATGCAGGGTAATGTACTGGAAATAAGAGATGAACCTGTTACAATGGGCTTTGCTAACCGTGGTGGAACAGTAAATAAGGTTTATGTCCAATTCTGTTCCATCTTGTTTTGAATACATAAAATGAAAGCAGTATTTCTCCATGGTGATCTCTCTAGACAGTGTTTTACATCAATGTTGCTTGGGAGAAAGCCCATGCTTGCCTCCCCATCTATCCCGTTGTCATTAGTAGTGTTACAAAGCCAGCTCTGGCAAGAGAGACAAGACAGCCCTGGTTGGAAAGCTGTAGGTAAAAACAAAACACTGTAACTGGAAAAAATAACAGAAATATCCACCAAACCACAAAACTCTGAAAATTAGTAGTCTCCTGCAAAAAACATGAAGAGTTTCACAGGGTCCCCCCACATGCTGAGTGGAGCTTTGTCCTATTTCCCAGATTCAGTGCAAAGACAGTGATAGGGCTTTGTTTTTCCCCATGACATTTCCAGATATTATGGACAAGTGCCTTCCTTAGATTGCCATCATACATGTAGGATACATAGATGGCTAGAAAATTCATAGAGTTTAGAGACTATATACGTATTTAGAAATTAGAGGACTACTAGTCCTCTACTGCTAGGACTACTAGAGGACTACTGCAGTCATTGGTCCCAGCCAACATGGGTTCATGGGGGGTAGGTCGTGCCTAACAAATTTGATTTCCTTTTATGATAAGATCACCCATCTAGTCAATCCAGGGAAACCAGCTGATGTGATCTTTTTGGACTTCAGCAAAGCTTTTGACATGGTTTCCCATAGGATCCTACTGGACAAAATGTCCAGCATACAGCTAAAAAAACCCATCATCCGATGGGTGACCAATTGGCTGATGGGCAGGGCTCAAAGGGTTGTGGTAAATGGGGCCGCATCAGGCTGGCGGATGGTCACTAGTGGGGTCCCTCAAGGCTCCATTTTAGGGCCAGTCCTCTTCAATGTTTTTATAAACAATTTGGATGTAGGACTAGAAGGTGTTTTGAGCAAATTTGCTGATGACACCAAACTTGGAGGAGTTGTAGACTCGGCTGAGGGTGGAAAGGCCTTGCAGAGAGATCTGGACAGGTTGGAGAGCTGGGTGATCACCAACCACATGAAGTTTAACAAAAGCAAGTGCCGGGTCCTGCACCTGGGATGGGGCAACCCTGGCTATACGTAGAGACTGGGCGACGAGACGCTGGAGAGCAGCCCCGCAGAGAGGGATCTAGGGGTTGTGGTTGACAGCAAGCTGAATATGAGCCAGCAGTGTGCCCTGGCAGCCAGAAGGGTCATCCGCATCCTGGGGTGCATCAAGCACGGCATTGCTAGTTGGTCGAGAGACGGGATTGTCCCGCTCTACTCTGCGCTGGTGCGGCCTCACCTTGAGTACTGTGTGCAGTTCTGGGCACCACAGTACAAAAAGGACATTAAACTGTTGGAGAGTGTCTGGAGGAGGGCGACGAAGATGGTGAAGGGTCTAGAGGGGAAGACATATGAGGAGCGGCTGAGGTCACTTGGCCTGTTCAGCCTGGAGAGGAGGAGGCTGAGGGGAGATCTCATCGCAGTCTACAACTTCCTCGTGAGGGGGAGTGGAGGGGCAGGCGCTGACCTATTCTCTGTTATCACCAGTGATAGGACCCGCGGGAACGGTGTTAAGCTGAGGCAGGGGAGGTTTAGGCTGGACATCAGGAAGAGGTTCTTCACCGAGAGGGTGGTCGCACACTGCAACAGGCTCCCCAGTGAAGTAGTCACTGTACCAAGCCTGTCTGAATTTAAGAAGCGTTTGGACTGTGCACTTAGTCACATGGTCTAAACTTTTGGGTAGGCCTGTGCGGTGCCAGGAGTTGGACTTGATGATCCTTATGGGTCCCTTCCAACTCGGGATATTCTATGATTCTATGATTCTATAAATACTGTAGTCAGAGGTCATGGGGCTAGATTTTGGAAAGTCCTGCATAAAGAAGAGATCTCAGAAAAGCAAATTTAAATAACATTAATGTCAAGAAAAGGAATTCTGATTGCTACATTCTTTATCTGTCATGACTAGACAGATGAAAATCTGTGATGGCAATTTTGCCTTTAAGGTCATTTTCTTTTTTCTTTTATTTATTCCTTTTATTTATTTATTTATTTGTTTATTTATTTTTAACAGGCTCTGTACTAATTTTCCTCACAGAATGACTAACAGAAATATGACCCTCGTGCACCTTTTGTAGTTAATTCATTAGGTCAACTCTAACCACTAAGCCCCTTGTCAGGTTATTTCTACTAGTGATAAGGAGCAATTGACCTTAAAAAAATTAAAACCAGGTAGAAGAGCCTATTCCACAAGGTCTCTTGGCTGCACCCATGTTAAGTGAAATCTGCCAGGTGTGGATCATTTGACCTTTGCTATATAGGAAGCATGAGGAGCTAGGGGGGAGTTGCCTCCTCAAGGGAATTTGAGGCTTAGTTTGTGTAGAGTGCTTTTCCTCTTGTGGTGAAATGGACTCAGTGTTCCCCAGTAGGCTTCTTCATGTTTTCTACCGTCTCAGTGAAATAGTTTTAGAGACTCTATGTGCTAGTTATGTTGGTGGTGCCTTCTCAGTACAGTAAAACCCTGGTGGTACTACTTCACTGTGAAGCAGTTTGGAAGTGACTCAAGTTCAGAAGCCAGCAGGTAAGTGTACCTGTGTTCTACAGTTGTTTAATGTTGAGGAGTTTGAGTACTTCCTTCACCTTGTCTGTTTTCAGTCAAATTACTTAAATGTATTCTATGCTCGCTTTCCAGCCCTAAAAAAACTAACCAAAGAACAAAAAAATCAACCAGCAACCTCAGAAGCTCAAGTGCATACAGGTAAGCCTGACTTTGAAGAATTTTCTTCAGTATTTGTTAAGATGGAGCAAGAGGCTGTGTGAAAAAGGTGCCTTAATGTGAATTCCAACTTTGCCTTCTGTGAAGTAGAAACAGATTTGGATAGATACTGGTGGCATGATAGTCTCTTTCCCTAAGGAGAACTTGTGAGAATGTGCTGTTCGTAAAAGAAATGCTGTTTTCACCATATGCAAGTCAAAAGCAGTACGAAGAGAAAGGTCTCTTAGCTCTGTGATCCTGGTCCCCAGAGCTCTGGTCCCCAGAGCTCTGGTCCCCAGAGCTCTGGTCCCCAGAGCTCTGGTCCCCAGAGCTCTGGTCCCCAGAGCTCTGGTCCCCAGAGCTCTGGTCCCCAGAGCTCTGGTCCCCAGAGCTCTGGTCCCCAGAGCTCTGGTCCCCAGAGCTCTGGTCCCCAGAGCTCTGGTCCCCAGAGCTCTGGTCCCCAGAGCTCTGGTCCCCAGAGCTCTGGTCCCCAGAGCTCTGGTCCCCAGAGCTCTGGTCCCCAGAGCTCTGGTCCCCAGAGCTCTGGTCCCCAGAGCTCTGGTCCCCAGAGCTCTGGTCCCCAGAGCTCTGGTCCCCAGAGCTCTGGTCCCCAGAGCTCTGGTCCCCAGAGCTCTGGTCCCCAGAGCTCTGGTCCCCAGAGCTCTGGTCCCCAGAGCTCTGGTCCCCAGAGCTCTGGTCCCCAGAGCTCTGGTCCCCAGAGCTCTGGTCCCCAGAGCTCTGGTCCCCAGAGCTCTGGTCCCCAGAGCTCTGGTCCCCAGAGCTCTGGTCCCCAGAGCTCTGGTCCCCAGAGCTCTGGTCCCCAGAGCTCTGGTCCCCAGAGCTCTGGTCCCCAGAGCTCTGGTCCCCAGAGCTCTGGTCCCCAGAGCTCTGGTCCCCAGAGCTCTGGTCCCCAGAGCTCTGGTCCCCAGAGCTCTGGTCCCCAGAGCTCTGGTCCCCAGAGCTCTGGTCCCCAGAGCTCTGGTCCCCAGAGCTCTGGTCCCCAGAGCTCTGGTCCCCAGAGCTCTGGTCCCCAGAGCTCTGGTCCCCAGAGCTCTGGTCCCCAGAGCTCTGGTCCCCAGAGCTCTGGTCCCCAGAGCTCTGGTCCCCAGAGCTCTGGTCCCCAGAGCTCTGGTCCCCAGAGCTCTGGTCCCCAGAGCTCTGGTCCCCAGAGCTCTGGTCCCCAGAGCTCTGGTCCCCAGAGCTCTGGTCCCCAGAGCTCTGGTCCCCAGAGCTCTGGTCCCCAGAGCTCTGGTCCCCAGAGCTCTGGTCCCCAGAGCTCTGGTCCCCAGAGCTCTGGTCCCCAGAGCTCTGGTCCCCAGAGCTCTGGTCCCCAGAGCTCTGGTCCCCAGAGCTCTGGTCCCCAGAGCTCTGGTCCCCAGAGCTCTGGTCCCCAGAGCTCTGGTCCCCAGAGCTCTGGTCCCCAGAGCTCTGGTCCCCAGAGCTCTGGTCCCCAGAGCTCTGGTCCCCAGAGCTCTGGTCCCCAGAGCTCTGGTCCCCAGAGCTCTGGTCCCCAGAGCTCTGGTCCCCAGAGCTCTGGTCCCCAGAGCTCTGGTCCCCAGAGCTCTGGTCCCCAGAGCTCTGGTCCCCAGAGCTCTGGTCCCCAGAGCTCTGGTCCCCAGAGCTCTGGTCCCCAGAGCTCTGGTCCCCAGAGCTCTGGTCCCCAGAGCTCTGGTCCCCAGAGCTCTGGTCCCCAGAGCTCTGGTCCCCAGAGCTCTGGTCCCCAGAGCTCTGGTCCCCAGAGCTCTGGTCCCCAGAGCTCTGGTCCCCAGAGCTCTGGTCCCCAGAGCTCTGGTCCCCAGAGCTCTGGTCCCCAGAGCTCTGGTCCCCAGAGCTCTGGTCCCCAGAGCTCTGGTCCCCAGAGCTCTGGTCCCCAGAGCTCTGGTCCCCAGAGCTCTGGTCCCCAGAGCTCTGGTCCCCAGAGCTCTGGTCCCCAGAGCTCTGGTCCCCAGAGCTCTGGTCCCCAGAGCTCTGGTCCCCAGAGCTCTGGTCCCCAGAGCTCTGGTCCCCAGAGCTCTGGTCCCCAGAGCTCTGGTCCCCAGAGCTCTGGTCCCCAGAGCTCTGGTCCCCAGAGCTCTGGTCCCCAGAGCTCTGGTCCCCAGAGCTCTGGTCCCCAGAGCTCTGGTCCCCAGAGCTCTGGTCCCCAGAGCTCTGGTCCCCAGAGCTCTGGTCCCCAGAGCTCTGGTCCCCAGAGCTCTGGTCCCCAGAGCTCTGGTCCCCAGAGCTCTGGTCCCCAGAGCTCTGGTCCCCAGAGCTCTGGTCCCCAGAGCTCTGGTCCCCAGAGCTCTGGTCCCCAGAGCTCTGGTCCCCAGAGCTCTGGTCCCCAGAGCTCTGGTCCCCAGAGCTCTGGTCCCCAGAGCTCTGGTCCCCAGAGCTCTGGTCCCCAGAGCTCTGGTCCCCAGAGCTCTGGTCCCCAGAGCTCTGGTCCCCAGAGCTCTGGTCCCCAGAGCTCTGGTCCCCAGAGCTCTGGTCCCCAGAGCTCTGGTCCCCAGAGCTCTGGTCCCCAGAGCTCTGGTCCCCAGAGCTCTGGTCCCCAGAGCTCTGGTCCCCAGAGCTCTGGTCCCCAGAGCTCTGGTCCCCAGAGCTCTGGTCCCCAGAGCTCTGGTCCCCAGAGCTCTGGTCCCCAGAGCTCTGGTCCCCAGAGCTCTGGTCCCCAGAGCTCTGGTCCCCAGAGCTCTGGTCCCCAGAGCTCTGGTCCCCAGAGCTCTGGTCCCCAGAGCTCTGGTCCCCAGAGCTCTGGTCCCCAGAGCTCTGGTCCCCAGAGCTCTGGTCCCCAGAGCTCTGGTCCCCAGAGCTCTGGTCCCCAGAGCTCTGGTCCCCAGAGCTCTGGTCCCCAGAGCTCTGGTCCCCCAGAGCTCTGGTCCCCCAGAGCTCTGGTCCCCAGAGCTCTGGTCCCCAGAGCTCTGGTCCCCAGAGCTCTGGTCCCCAGAGCTCTGGTCCCCAGAGCTCTGGTCCCCAGAGCTCTGGTCCCCAGAGCTCTGGTCCCAGAGCTCTGGTCCCCAGAGCTCTGGTCCCCAGAGCTCTGGTCCCCAGAGCTCTGGTCCCCAGAGCTCTGGTCCCCAGAGCTCTGGTCCCCAGAGCTCTGGTCCCCAGAGCTCTGGTCCCCAGAGCTCTGGTCCCCAGAGCTCTGGTCCCCAGAGCTCTGGTCCCCAGAGCTCTGGTCCCCAGAGCTCTGGTCCCCAGAGCTCTGGTCCCCAGAGCTCTGGTCCCCAGAGCTCTGGTCCCCAGAGCTCTGGTCCCCAGAGCTCTGGTCCCCAGAGCTCTGGTCCCCAGAGCTCTGGTCCCCAGAGCTCTGGTCCCCAGAGCTCTGTCCCCAGAGCTCTGGTCCCCAGAGCTCTGGTCCCCAGAGCTCTGGTCCCCAGAGCTCTGGTCCCCAGAGCTCTGGTCCCCAGAGCTCTGGTCCCCAGAGCTCTGGTCCCCAGAGCTCTGGTCCCCAGAGCTCTGGTCCCCAGAGCTCTGGTCCCCAGAGCTCTGGTCCCCAGAGCTCTGGTCCCCAGAGCTCTGGTCCCCAGAGCTCTGGTCCCCAGAGCTCTGGTCCCCAGAGCTCTGGTCCCCAGAGCTCTGGTCCCCAGAGCTCTGGTCCCCAGAGCTCTGGTCCCCAGAGCTCTGGTCCCCAGAGCTCTGGTCCCCAGAGCTCTGGTCCCCAGAGCTCTGGTCCCCAGAGCTCTGGTCCCCAGAGCTCTGGTCCCCAGAGCTCTGGTCCCCAGAGCTCTGGTCCCCAGAGCTCTGGTCCCCAGAGCTCTGGTCCCCAGAGCTCTGGTCCCCAGAGCTCTGGTCCCCAGAGCTCTGGTCCCCAGAGCTCTGGTCCCCAGAGCTCTGGTCCCCAGAGCTCTGGTCCCCAGAGCTCTGGTCCCCAGAGCTCTGGTCCCCAGAGCTCTGGTCCCCAGAGCTCTGGTCCCCAGAGCTCTGGTCCCCAGAGCTCTGGTCCCCAGAGCTCTGGTCCCCAGAGCTCTGGTCCCCAGAGCTCTGGTCCCCAGAGCTCTGGTCCCCAGAGCTCTGGTCCCCAGAGCTCTGGTCCCCAGAGCTCTGGTCCCCAGAGCTCTGGTCCCCAGAGCTCTGGTCCCCAGAGCTCTGGTCCCCAGAGCTCTGGTCCCCAGAGCTCTGGTCCCCAGAGCTCTGGTCCCCCAGAGCTCTGGTCCCCAGAGCTCTGGTCCCCAGAGCTCTGGTCCCCAGAGCTCTGGTCCCCAGAGCTCTGGTCCCCAGAGCTCTGGTCCCCAGAGCTCTGGTCCCCAGAGCTCTGGTCCCCCAGAGCTCTGGTCCCCAGAGCTCTGGTCCCCAGAGCTCTGGTCCCCAGAGCTCTGGTCCCCAGAGCTCTGGTCCCCAGAGCTCTGGTCCCCAGAGCTCTGGTCCCCAGAGCTCTGGTCCCCAGAGCTCTGGTCCCCAGAGCTCTGGTCCCCAGAGCTCTGGTCCCCAGAGCTCTGGTCCCCAGAGCTCTGGTCCCCAGAGCTCTGGTCCCCAGAGCTCTGGTCCCCAGAGCTCTGGTCCCCAGAGCTCTGGTCCCCAGAGCTCTGGTCCCCAGAGCTCTGGTCCCCAGAGCTCTGGTCCCCAGAGCTCTGGTCCCCAGAGCTCTGGTCCCCAGAGCTCTGGTCCCCAGAGCTCTGGTCCCCAGAGCTCTGGTCCCCAGAGCTCTGGTCCCCAGAGCTCTGGTCCCCAGAGCTCTGGTCCCCAGAGCTCTGGTCCCCAGAGCTCTGGTCCCCAGAGCTCTGGTCCCCAGAGCTCTGGTCCCCAGAGCTCTGGTCCCCAGAGCTCTGGTCCCCAGAGCTCTGGTCCCCAGAGCTCTGGTCCCCAGAGCTCTGGTCCCCAGAGCTCTGGTCCCCAGAGCTCTGGTCCCCAGAGCTCTGGTCCCCAGAGCTCTGGTCCCCAGAGCTCTGGTCCCCCAGAGCTCTGGTCCCCAGAGCTCTGGTCCCCAGAGCTCTGGTCCCCAGAGCTCTGGTCCCCAGAGCTCTGGTCCCCAGAGCTCTGGTCCCCAGAGCTCTGGTCCCCAGAGCTCTGGTCCCCAGAGCTCTGGTCCCCAGAGCTCTGGTCCCCAGAGCTCTGGTCCCCAGAGCTCTGGTCCCCAGAGCTCTGGTCCCCAGAGCTCTGGTCCCCAGAGCTCTGGTCCCCAGAGCTCTGGTCCCCAGAGCTCTGGTCCCCAGAGCTCTGGTCCCCAGAGCTCTGGTCCCCAGAGCTCTGGTCCCCAGAGCTCTGGTCCCCCAGAGCTCTGGTCCCCAGAGCTCTCTGGTCCCCAGAGCTCTGGTCCCCAGAGCTCTGGTCCCCAGAGCTCTGGTCCCCAGAGCTCTGGTCCCCAGAGCTCTGGTCCCCAGAGCTCTGGTCCCCAGAGCTCTGGTCCCCAGAGCTCTGGTCCCCAGAGCTCTGGTCCCCAGAGCTCTGGTCCCCAGAGCTCTGGTCCCCAGAGCTCTGGTCCCCAGAGCTCTGGTCCCCAGAGCTCTGGTCCCCAGAGCTCTGGTCCCCAGAGCTCTGGTCCCCAGAGCTCTGGTCCCCAGAGCTCTGGTCCCCAGAGCTCTGGTCCCCAGAGCTCTGGTCCCCAGAGCTCTGGTCCCCAGAGCTCTGGTCCCCAGAGCTCTGGTCCCCAGAGCTCTGGTCCCCAGAGCTCTGGTCCCCAGAGCTCTGGTCCCGTCACTTAACACCCCACATGGGGAATGCTTTGGAGGAGCTTTGATAAGTCAGCTTGGCACAGAGGATTTGCTTGCACTAGGAACCGCTGTTAGAATCAGAATCCTGGTCTATGAGCATGATCATAAATGTTGCATAATCATAAATGTTGCACTGCAAGTTGGAAACTGGAGAGGAAAATGTTCATGTGTACATCAGAATTGCACTCCAACAGCTGATTACACCTTTTCTTACATCTTTACAGATGCTTACACCTTTTGAGGGTCTACTTTAAACCTGAGAAGCATGAGGTAGCTTCTACATTTTCCTGGGTTTAGTGTACTCTTCTGTATTGTGCCTCTGTACAGACAGTTCAGAATTTTAAATTCATTTTCTCAGTCATAGAACCAAGCAAGCTTGCATGGTGTTACATGTGTTGTGTTGTCCCGTCCCCCCCCCCCCCCCCCCCCCCCCGATGGATTAAGCCCTGAATGTAAGACCAGACAGGTAAGTAATGCCAACA